>NC_056729.1:1849179863-1849217363 GCF_019279795.1 Protopterus annectens | reverse complement strand
ACATTTGGAGGATTATGCATGAATATGTAAAGGATCATACATGCAGATGTACAGGATCATGCAGGCACATGTGGAGGATCATGTAGGCACATGTGGAGGATCATGCATGCAAATGTAAACGATCATGCAGGCACATGTGGAGGATCATGCATGCACATGCAGAAAATAATGCATGCAGATGTAGAAGATCATACAGGCATATGTAAAGGATCATGCTTACACATGTAAATGATTGTGTATGTACATGTAGAGGATCATATAGGGGCATGTGGGAGATCATGCATGCACATGTGGATGATCATGCATGCACATGCAGAGGATAATGTTTTTCACAAAATCTCACCAAGGTGACACTTATATATAGACTGTATTTATATAGCATATATCATGGACAAAATTAAATCAAAAACAAAAAAAGATAGCTGGGTGCACAAGACGCAGGATAAAAAGTGCCCAATCCTGGTAGGTGCAATGGTGCCAGGACTGGAAAAAAATGAAAGCGCATAATCCTCAAAATACGGACACATTCCTAAAATGGGGCCAGGCCAGGCCCAGGGGGAGGATGCCCCTTGTTGTAGCAGGAAGTAGCAGTCCACAAAAACGATAAAAATTGATTGGCCAAAGAAGAGCCATAAAGACAATAGAGTGGACTATTCAGGATAAGAAAGACATTATGTATTGTTACTATTATGTAAAAAGCCCAGAATTTCTAGACACAAGATATACAAAATGATTAAGAGAGAAATTAGAGGAAAGAAAAATACTTCTGCAGGAGAAACTGTCACAAGCTTCAGATAAAAATCTGTGTTCATTAATAAAACAGATTTTTGAAAAACAGTATATAGATCAGAAATTTTGATCTGTTTGGAAAAAGAAGCATCTGAGAAAGTGAGAAAATATAAACAACAAAACGTAGAGATATTTGAAAAATATAAAAAAGAAGTATGGACATGGGAAAGAAAGAGAGATTTGATACGGTGCAATATTTATGCAAAGGAGAAAGTCAGGTTAACTAATATGCAGAAGGCACTCTCAAAGATATTCGAAGAAAAATACAGGAAAAGGCATCCAGATATGGAAAATTTCACAATAAAAAGACTAAAAGCACAAAGATTTAATGTAGAAAAGACGATTAGTAAAATAGAAGTTAAAGAAATAGAAGTTGAAGTTATGGAGTGCCTGTGGAGTGAAGGATTTAATGTAGAAGGTCTAACACAGACTACATCACAGCATGATGGAGTGAATCCCCAGAATAAGGAAAAGAAGGAAGATCAGGAGACGTGTGAAGGAGAAATATGGACATGGGAAAGGAAAAGAGATTTAATGTGGTGTAATATTTATGCAAAGGAGAAAGCAAAACTAACCAATACAAAAAGAGCAGCGCCAAAGATATTTGAATGGAAATACAGGCAAAGGAATCCGGATATGGAAAAGATTACAATACAAAAAATATGAAGATTAAGAGGAAAAGTAGAAAAATATGTTAGTAATGGAGAAGTCAAAGAAATAGAAATTGAGGTTATGGAACAGCTGCAAAGAGAAGGATTCAGTGTAGAAAATAAAATGCAGAAAGCACCACAACAGGATAGAGCAATGGATATGCAAATTAAGGGGAAATCAATGGAACAGGAAGCAGTTGGTCAGGTGCCATATCAAGATATTTTGGAGCCTTTCAAAGGAAACCAGTATAAAAGTTCAATTGAAGCTAGACAGCAAGGAAAGGAACAGGAAACTGGAAATCTGATGCAGTCGATGTTGAGTGATAGACCAGTGAGTTCCCATATGACAGAACAATAGATGACACAGGATGAAACTGAAGAAAATGTGCCACAGGACAATGTTATAGAACTTTCTATAGAATGCCCGCAGGAAACGGAAAATGAACAATGTGCCCTCAATATGGATGAAAAGGAGTTAAGAGAAGAGTTGCTTGATTTAATAGACAAAGATATATCAAGATCAATGAGAGAAATAGACCGCAGAAGGTTAATAAACTTCCAAAAGTCAGAAGCTTGATAAAACAAATGAACACAGTAATTAGGACTGTCCATAGAGATCAATGAGATGAAGCCGCGGTGGTACAGCGGTAGCATTGTTGCCTCACAGCAAGAGATTCCCCTGTTCGATTCACGGCTGGAGTGCCTTCTCTGTGGAGTCTGCATGTCCTCACCACGGTCAAGTGGCTTCCGAAAGACATGCTTGAATGGGCGTGCCTTCGCTGAAGGTTGGGCATCGGGCTGGCAACTCGGCACCATAAAAATCGACCGCCAATTATTAGCGGACCAGAGTTCCGCTGTGGTGACCCCTAACTGGGAAAAGCCAAAAAGATAAACAACAACAATAGAGATCCATGAGATATAACAGAAGTAAACAGAATATATTAGTGTGCTGCTAAATTAATAACTGGTAAAATTCTACCATAAGAACATAGGGTAGGAAGGGAAAGGGGGGGTGAAAGCGAATACCATCATGGAAATATCGAATAGAGAAAACTATAACGCAACTAAGGCAAGAAGTGTCATTGTTAGAAGATTATAGAAGAGGGAACAGATCAACAAAATACTAAGAAAGATTGATGTGATAAAAGCAATGCGCAGTATTAGAACAGACCAGGATCTATTATGCACTATTGGAGATAACAAACTAAAAATTTCAAAACAGGCAGAAAGACTTAGAAGATACGAAGATAAATATAAGAGAAAAGCACAAAATAAGCAATTTACTGATGACCCAAAAAAGTTTTATACAGAATTGGGAAATAAGGTAAAAGGAATTGATAGACTGCCGAAAAAAGAGGAAGTAGATACATTTTGGAGAAGTATCTATGAAGATCCTGTGGAACATAACAAAGCTGCTAAATGGATAGAAGAAGTAAAAGAAAGAATAAGAAGTTTAAAGGTACAGGATATGAAATGGGATGAAATAACAGCCAAAGAGATTGAAACAAAGTTGAGAAAAGCCTCTAATTGGAAAACCCCAGGCCCAGATGCAGTATCTAACTTTTGGCTTAAAGTATTAACTTCTTTACACGTGGATCTAGCCATGAGTAAGAACTATTTATATGCACACCCCGAACAGACACCACACTTGTTAACAACAGGAAAAACAATACTCTTACTTAAGAGTGGACCTGTAAACTACCCTAAAAATTATAGACCAACGACGTATAGACTATACACAGGAATTGACGTAAACAGAGTTTATAGTCATTTAGAGGAAACCTCAACTATGGCAGTAGAGCAAAAGAGCAATAAAAGAAAGTCACATGGAACAAATGATCATGTGATATTAACCAAAGTTATATTGGAGAACTGTAAGAAGGGGAAGAATCCAAGTATGGCAATAGAACAAAAGAGCAGTAAAAGAAAGTCACATGGAACAAAGGATCATGTGATATTAACCAAAGTTATATTGGAGAACTGCAAGAAGGGGAAGAATCCAAGTATGGCAATAGAACAAAAGAGCAGTAAAAGAAAGTCACATGGAACAAAGGATCATGTGATATTAAACAAAGTTATATTGGAGAACTGTAAGAAGGGGAAGAATCCAAGTATGGCAATAGAACAAAAGAGCAGTAAAAGAAAGTCACATGGAACAAAGGATCATGTGATATTAAACAAAGTTATATTGGAGAACTGTAAGAAGGGGAAGAATCCAAGTATGGCAGTAGAACAAAAGAGCAATAAAAGAAAGTCACATGGAACAAATGATCATGTGATATTAAACAAAGTTATATTGGAGAACTGTAAGAAGGGGAAGAATCCAAGTATGGCAATAGAACAAAAGAGCAGTAAAAGAAAGTCACATGGAACAAATGATCATGTGATATTAAACAAAGTTATAGTGGAGAACTGTAAGAAGGGGAAGAATCCAAGTATGGCATGGATTGACTACAAAAATGCATTTGATAGTATCTCACATTCATGGATAAAACAGTACTTAAAATGTATAAGATACACTCTACACTGATTAACTACATTACAGTAACCATGAAACAGTGGCAGACCACTTTGCAATTAAGCTATGATAAAGGACAGATTATTATCCCAGGGATAAAAATTCAAAGGGGAATATTCCAGGGTGACTCTCTGTCACCATTGCTATTCTGCTTTGCCATTAATCCATTAAGCTGTTTCCTTAACAGCTTAGGCCATGGCTACAATTTGGCTCCTAGAAAACAACAAAGTCTAATAACTTCTCATATTCTCTTTGTTGATGATTTAAAACTGTATAGCTCATCAGATGAAGAACTGAAAGCACAGCTGCAGGTTGTCAAAACCCTTTCAGATGACATTGGGATGTCATCTGGTCTTGATAAATGTGTAAAAGCAACCTTTAAAAAAGGAAAACTGCAGCACCAGGAAAACATCAGTTTGGGACAAGAATGTGATATAAAAGAACTTGAGCAAGAGAGAGTGTATAAATACTTGAGAATTGATGAAGGATCAGCAATAAAACATGAACAAATGTGAATAAAACTCAGTAATGAGTACTTTAGAAGACTTAAATTAATCCTGAAAACAGCATTGACATCTAGGAACAAGATCCAAGCTATAAATCAATTTGTTCTTCCTGTCCTAACTTGCAGTTTTGGAGTGATTGATTAACCCCAAAAAGTGTTGAATAGATTGGATATTAAAACAAGAAGGATGCTTCATGCTCACCAAATGATTTATAAAAATCAGTGTATACCAAGATTATATATTCCCCGTTCTGAAGGAGGGATGGACCTCCTTGAAATTGATTAAATGTATAGATCTGCAATCGTGGGACTCGACACATATCTACTGACCTCACAAATCCAAATGTAGTGAAAGTTTTGAAACATGAAGAGAATAAATCTAAGATGACGTCTCTGCTTAATTTAGCAGAAGCATATTGACGTCAAGCAGGAATGGAAATCAAACCAGAAGTGGATAAAAAACAGGCAGCAACTGAATGTGCCAAAAAACAAAAGAAAGAATATAAGGTGAAGGACCAGATGAGAAGGCAAGAAATGTGGAAAAAACATAAATATAGTTGCAAGTATAGAAAACTTCTGGAAGAGCCTCATGTTGATCAAGAATGAATGCAGGAATGGAGAAGGAGACGAAAATTCAAACCAAAAAAAAATGAAAGGTTAATATTAGCAGTCCAAGACAGTGGGCTACGTCACACTATGGCTTACAAAGTCCATTGAACATGTGGGAGAAACAGACATATGTAGGTTTTGTAAAACCAAACTGGAAAAGGTTACACACCTTATTGCTGGTCGTGATGCACTAATGGCAGAAGGACTGTACACTAAAAGGCATAATAATGTGGTGAGACTGTTGCACTGGGGATTGTGCAAACATTATGGTATTGAAGTGGCTGAAAAACACTGGAAACATGAGCCACAAAGAATGATAGAAAATGATGAAGTTTATATCACATGGGATCACCCATTACCAACAGTTCAAAAGACAGATGCTACAAAACCGGATATACTGGTCCAGGAAAAGAATCAAAAGTAGCATTGAAATCGCCACACCCAGTGACTACAGTGTCTTGTGTACAGAGAGACAAAGTCATAAAATACCTCGATCTGCAGGCAGAAACAAGAGCCATGTGGAGAGAAAGATACCCAGACAGTTCCAATAGTAGTAGGAGCAACAGGTCTTATAAAAAATAATTTACAATCGTATTTAGATATGTTACCAGTTCATGTAACCCCATACGAATTGTAGAATTAGTCATTACTGGGCACATTGTGGGTGATGCGAAGAGCACTTTTGGCTGACATCAAAGAGTAAAACAATACTAATTTCATGAACTTTATTCATACTTTGATTTAGGAATAGGGTTCATTCCCGTCATGGTATTAGAAACCCAAAAGACTTGGAGAAATTAAGAAAAGACAGAAGCACATGTGGAAGATCATGCTTGCACATGTAGATAATCATGTATGTACATGTAGAGGATCATGTAGGCACATCTGGGAGATCATGCATGCACATGTGGATGATGATGCATGTACATGCAGAGGATAATGCATGCAGATGTAGAGGATAGTGCAGGCATATGTAGAAGATCATGCATGCATATGCAAAGGATCATGCTTGCACATGCAGATGATTTTGTATGTACCTGTAGAGGATCATGTAGGCACATGTGGGAGATCATATATGCACATGCAGACACAGATTTTTGCCTCATATGTTTGGTGTATTTTTTCATAAAATTGTGGTTTTCTGGCAAATTGGTGCCAAATCATTAAAGATTGAACTTAGAAAATAATGGAAGACATTTGAGTTTCAGACTTCATACACTTCAGAAAATTCATGCTAATGCACAACCTGTTATTTTATCAACTTTCTTATGGCTTTATCCAGATTTGAGAGATATGCATGCAAAGGATCATGCATGCAGATGTAGAGGGTCATGCATGCATATATATCAAGGTTCATGCATGCACGTGTGGAGGATCATGCAGGCACATGTAGAGCATAATCTATGTACATGCAAAGGATCATGTATGCACTTACAAAGAGGCCTAGATGGTACTTGTGTTGATCAACTGCTCATGTCACCATCAGAGTAGGTGCTAACCCATAAAATAAAAGTGCTGCCATTGCTGCAATGTTGGCAACTGCAAAAAGCTCCTTCATGGCTGCCTGGATGATGGTGACCCCTTGAATAGTGTAACATCTGAGGAAACTTAATAATCACCAGACTTGGGCGCAAAAATCATATCCAAAAAGAAAGCAGAGGTACATCCATCTGTGAATTTTAAACTGTTTATTTTGGTGATGGGTGATGATCATGGCACTAACAAGCTGCATGGCGAGCCCAGACTTCCATAATCATAGCAGAAGTGTCTAGCACATGCTGTGCAGTCCTTGGATATTCCAGACAAGCTGATATCTATATATATATATATATATATATATATATATATATATATATATATATATATATATATATTCCTCCAGGCTATAAGTCATCCCTGGGCTTCCTACCAGTGGGCTATGCCTGGTATACATCCTACAACAGGCACTCAAGGAGCATCCCCCACAAACCACCCAAACCACCTTATCTGATGCTGCTCAAACTGGTGGAGCAGTTGCTGCACCCTGACTTCATTAAGCTTCTCACATCACCAGAAGGTTGCATTTAACCCCCCTGTAAAGGGACCATATTTATGCCATTAGACTCCAGGGCCTCTTCTTTTTCATCACAACCCAAGTCTTATGACCACAGGAGAGGCTGGGAACATAGATTAAAAGCATTAAAGTGAGAGATTCACCCCATAAGTAAGTTCTTCTTTCAACATCACAGTCCAAGCCTCTGTTTACTATTCTGCCCCATTGCATCCATCCACTGGTGAATCTGGTGAATCTCCTGACTCCTCAAACAAGACCTCAGGATATTTAAATACCTTCAGCTGAGATTTATTTATTTATTTAATCTTTGTCGATTGGGTTGATCTAAGTTACTTCTACTAGGCCAATGTCCTGTTTTGATGACACACTCAGTATAGTATTCACATTGACTACTTGAAATTTAGCCATGGCACTGGGGGACTTCCCATACTCAGTCTTTTACAATCACCCAACCTCAGGCAGATGGGACCTTGACACACACACAGGAGTATGGCAACCCCTTCCCCCATGCTGCAGTGCAGTGTAATTATTCAATAATTAATCCAAATAGCTGGTGTGGGAATAAAACCCACAGCCATCTGATCTTCAAGCACCAAAGCCAAGAGTGCTACCTCTTGACACACTGCAGCTGGCACAATAGTGTTTTCTAGGAGAGAATCATGAGATCTACATTGTACATGGTGACCTTCAGCCCATCCATACTCTGCATTAAACCAGCCCAGCGCCCATTGCAAATGACATAAATAGTACTGCATTATCTGCAAGTAATGCATGCAAACACTAAATCCCCAGACTAGACACTGTGCAGGCCCTATTTGTGCCTTGATACCCTGTTCTTGAAAACCTCAGATATGAATGGAGAGAAAACAAACCCTTTGCAGAGTCCTATGCCCATCCCTGACATACTTCACTTAATTCTGAAAATGTGGACACAAGTCTTACTCCTCAGGTACGGGTACTAAGTGACATCACAGCAGGAACCCTGGGACCCTGCACTGATATCGCACAGGGTTGCATTTAAACCACATGTAACTAGTTAGTAACATAACTAGTTAGTAACAGTCCATTTAAACTACAAATAACTAGTCAGTTAACAGTTACTTTGGTTACATTTAAACTACATGAAACTAGTCAGTTAAAAGTCAACATTTAAACTACATGAAACTAGTCAGTTAATAGTCACACTGGTTATATTTAAACTACATGTAACTAGTCAGTTAACAGTCACATCGGTTGCATTTAAACTACATGTAACTAGTCAGTTAGTCACATTGGTTGCATTTAAACTACATGAAACTAGTCAGTTAGTCACATTGGTTACATTTAAACTACATGAAACTAGCTAGTTATCAGTAATATTGCTTAACATCTCTTAAAAGAATAAAAACAATAAAGGAACATTTCCTTAGGAATCATATTTAGTTTGCATAGTAGAATGGGAAGTGTTACCCACAGTCGTGGTGCTGCGGTAGCGTTGTTGCCTCACAGTGAGACACTGTCCGGTTCGATTCTCAGTTAGAGCATCTTCTGCGTGGATGGGTGTACCTTCGTCGAAGGTTGTGCATCAGGGCTGGTAACTCAGCACATAAAAATCAACTACCAGTCATTAGCAGACCGGAGTTCCGCTGTGGTGACCCCTAACCGGGAAAAGCTGAAAGACACACCACACTAGAATGGGAAGTATTAAGCTGGTTGCAGCTGATAAATTCACAGTCAGTGCTATGTGGGAGAGTGTGTGGGGTGAGGAACGAGTCCATGATTCTAGGAATAGTTTTGTTTCAGTTACTGAAGTAAGTGGGTATGGCACAAATATCATAAGAATACACCACCAGTTATAACTTCTGTGAGGGCTTTTCATCCAGAAAAAAGGAGGTCATTGTCCCACTGTACTCATCCCTCATTAGACCCATTATAAAATACAATGCTCCATTTGGTATGTACCTCTTAAGACACCTGCAACAACTGGAAAGGCCGCAGAAATACCTCACTAAAAGAATCACAGGCCTAAAGAAGATGCCCTACGCTGACTGTCTTAAAAAACTCCAGCTATACTCTGTGGCATATCGCCTACTCAGAGGTGACCTCTGCTTAACATACAAGGCCATGTCAAACCCTGAGCTGTTGGGCATGCTCCACTTAAAGAAATCCCAATCCCTCAGAGCCACATGCTCCAGGGATCTAAACCTTGTCATCACAATGAACAAAACATGCTGGAGGGATAGGTTCCTGACCCAGAGACTCCCCATACTCTGGAATAGACTGCCCATACATGTCAAGCAGAGCACCTCCTTGGCCCTCTTCTAAAGGAACCTTGATGATTGGATGGGAGACAGGAAATTCACCCCAGGAATTGTGTCAGTCACCCTGCTAGACAGGGGTCCAGGGAAGTAAATAGTGTGGGAAGAAATAGCCAGGGAATTGTTATGGCTAGGCTTGTATAAGCCCTAGGGCCGATAGCCTAGTACCAACCTATGAACCTATGAACCTATTCCATCTGTGTCATAATCTTACCCTCGTGGTTTACATTGTCTTCCTTTATGACAGCTCCTGTATGGCTTCACCTAATAATATCCTAGGTTTAACTCATTTATCTCCAGTTCTTGGATATGTCTGCTTAGAGAACCCATGGCTAAGTCAATGTTTAGCTCTGTTACTTAATATATTTATTCTTCAAGAGACCTAGTATCCAGAACAGCATGCCTGGGCTCTAGGTAATCTGTACTTCGTGGTAATTATAGCTGCTTCCTGCAAGTTATTGAAAAATTGTTGAAAGAGAGTTCAGGATCATGTGACAGTAATCTGCAAACTTTAACAGCCTGCACTGATTTCTAATTTTGTGTCAAGCAAAAGAGCTGTATCACTTGTAAAAAAACAAAAATGAAATGTATAAAGGCAAAGAATGGGGCATTCCCATATAATCAGAATTTCCCAGAGTATGACATTGCATTTTATATAGTAAGAGGTGTCTGTCTTTTTTTCCCAAAAGAATTTCAGTGCAATAAAATGAATAGAGGATCTGTGTCACAAAAGACATTTGCAGATGCATTAGATTCTCTTGAGTTGTTTCATGTTTAGTAGATTGCCAGTGTTAAGTGATTATTTCTTTTTAGCAACCACTTTACTGACAATATTTTAGCATATCTTAGTTACAGATATTGTCAGTTCTGTAGGTCTGGTATATCATGACAGTCTTTAATCTTGGAGAAAATATCAAAATTCATGGAATTTGGAATGAAGACATCATAAAAGATGAGAACTCCCCTTAAACTCCTTTTTCCAAATAAAATAACTCATTATCAGTCAGAACAATGGCATTGTTTGTAGTCTGTTTATAAACCCCAATACATTCCCCATTTGAATTTAATATCAGATTATTCCATGTTTCCAGTAAATACTGGGCACCTGTCTTCCCTTTCAACTCTTACATTTTATATTACTTTTATATCCATTGCTCTGGAGCAGACTCCCTGACCATGTAAAACAAAGCTAATTTCTGTCCATATTCAAGCACAACTTCGATCTATGGATGAGTAATAAAAAAATCACCACAGGACTGCCCCTGTACTACCAATGGACACAGACAGCTCCTAAATACTTTATCCCCTGCATGTGTCCCCCAAATTATCTATGGTATGATCCCAGTTATTCTCATTAGGGGTAATATATAATTATCAGCCATGGGATGGGTAAGACCAATCTAACACCAAACAGGAATAGTCAACATCAGCACCAAAAGTGAAACTGGCTAGTACTTACCTATGAGCCTATTAACACTTGTGTAGCTTTGTTATTGACAAAGTGGACTTATGCACACATGCAAACACACAAACACACAAAACACACACACACACACACACACACACACACACACACACACACAGGCACGCACGAGCATGCACGCACACACACACACACACACACACACACACACACACACACACACGCATGCACACGCACAAACATGCACGCACACACGCACGCACGCGCACAAACACACACACACACACACGCGCGCGCGCACGCATGCACATGCACAAACATGCACGCACACATGCACGCACGCGCACAAACATACACACACACACACACACACACACACACACACACACACACACACACACACACACACGCGCGCGCATGCACGCATGCACACGCACAAACATGCACGCACGCACGCACGCACACAAACATACACACACACACACACACACACACACACACACACACACACACACAGGCACGCACGAGCATGCACGCACACACACACACACACACACAGGCACGCACGAGCATGCACGCACACACACACACACACACACACACACACACACACACACACACACACACACACACACACACGCACACACACACACACACACACACAATGGTAAGGGATAGCAGATGATGCGTGCTGTCAGCATAACTCAGGATAATGGCCACTGCATACGAATGGTAAGTCGTGTGTGCAAAGGATAATGAACCAATGCAGAAATGAAAGGTACAGTATGTGTGAGCAGAGCCAGATCAGGGTCAAAAAGTCCCCAAATAATGTGGACATCCTACAGAAGGGCCTCGCTGAGACAGATGCCTGATGTCAGAGCCATGGCCTCAAGCTCAATGCCAAAAAGTGCAGTGTTATCCCCTTTGGTAAAAACTCTGTACCCATGTCCTACCACATAGGCAGCAATATACTTAACACCAAATGTGTGATAAGAGACCTTGGGACCCAGGTGGACAGTAGTCTCTCCTTTGATACTCACATCGCCACAGTAGTCAGGAAGTCCTTCTACATGGCACACCTCATCATAAAAGGGTCCTCATCCAGGAAAAAAGAGGTCATTGTTCCCCTCTACTCGACACTCATTAGACCCATTATAGAGTACAACGCCCCTTTTGGAATGTACCTCACAAGACATCTGCAGCAGCTGGAAAGGCCACAGAAGTACCTCACAAAGAGGATTACTGACCTCAAACAAATGCCCTACACTGACCTTCTCAAAAAATTCCAGCTTTACTCCATAGCATATCACCTACTCCGAGGTGATCTTTGCCTAACATATAAAGCTATGTCAAACTCAGAGCTGTTGGACATGCCACACCTAAAGAAATCCCAATCCTTCTGAGCTACACGCTCTAGGGACCTAAACCTTGTCACCACAATAAACAGGACATGCTGGAGGGATAGATTCCTGTCCCAGAGACTTCCCATACTCTGGAACAGGCCCATCTATGTCAAGCAAAGTTCTTTATTAGCACTCTTCAAGAAAAATCTTGATGGGTGGATGGGAAATAGGAAATACACCCCGGGGATCACTTCTGTGTCTCTCTGCTCGACAGTGGCACAGGAAAATAACTTTCTTGGGTGGTGTAAGCCAGGGAACCTTGTTGGCTAGGCTTACATAGGCCCTTGGCCGATAGCCTAGCACCTACCTAAGAACCTATGACCCAAGGCAGGGTAATGGATTGGGCCATCCCCATAGTCAGACTCCCAATGCAACCATTCCAGTGCCCCATTACTTGATTATTTCTCCCCAGTTACCATAAATACTGTTCAAAACTCACAGTGTGCACACTGTTTTCTGCTTTACTTCTACAATGATTACAGATATTTGGATTTAATTTAAAACGTTTACTTCAAATTTTATAGCCCAAACACATAGACATTTGCTAAACAAAGCAATTAGTCTCACAACGAAAACAGACTTAGCATTAAAACTTCTTTGCCTTTCAGACTCACTTTCAAAGAAAATGCATCTGGCCAGTTGTGGAATAAGTTTATCTTCGGGCTATTTTCAAATCATAAGTCCCTTACACACATTTTTTGGACCATGCAAACAAGCATGAGTTCTTTGATTCACCTACCTGATAGTATTAAATGATATCCTTTGTATAATACAGCAGTACTTGTTAGAGGGTGTTTTAAATTTATAGCTGTGAACATTTTCCAGTAAGCAATAAAACAA
This sequence comes from Protopterus annectens, assembly GCF_019279795.1. Lineage (NCBI taxonomy): Eukaryota > Metazoa > Chordata > Ceratodontiformes > Protopteridae > Protopterus > Protopterus annectens. The sequence continues at coordinate 1,849,204,276 of NC_056729.1, read as the reverse complement.
AACATATGAACTAATAATGACAAAACTGCCTGCTTCAGAACATTACAACCATAAAAGGCCATTCAAACTTCTATCATTATAATCCACCAATTATCAGTCAATATGCAAAGTCTGTACAGATTTTCACAGGATTTACAGATTTCTGCCTCAAAATTTTGGTCAGTTATTCATACAATTGTGGTTTTCTGGTAAATTAATGGCAAATCATTAAGTTAGAAAATAATGACAGACATTTGAGTTTCAGACTTCATACCATTCATAAAATTCATACTAATGCAAAGCATGTTATTCTATCAACTAAGTTTGTAAGCAATATTTAAATATTGTCCCTATTTTGGGCCTTTGTCCCACTTTTCTTTATGGCTTTGTCCAGATTTCTTGCTGTAAGAGTTGAGAGGTATGCTGCAGAAATAAAAGTCATCTGAATAATTCCACATTAAAGAGGTCTGTAACTAATGAAGTGTTTGCTACTACCAAACAACTTTATGTTTTAGTGTTTCATCTACAAATTCAGTGCCTGCTGCCCTTCAAGGGTAAATTGCCTGTGTTACATTAAAAAAGGAAACTGGTAATGCAGCAATAGAGAATGGATGGCAAACTGAAAACAGGCTCATAGTTACTAGGCATGCCGTCCTAAGGAAGACATACTTAGGACAGCACCACCTATCCCCCCTTAAAGTATAACACAGTGAGAAAATTATTCTGTTGTGCAACTTATAAACAAAGGTATAGCATCTAGGTTGAAGAAGTCATTGTTCCACCGTATCCGACATTCATCAGACCTGTCATTGAGTACTGTGTCCCCTTTGGTATGCACCTAACCAGGCATATACAACAACTGCAATATCCACACAGATTCTTCACTAAAAGAATACAGGCATAAGTAATAGGTTCATAGGTAGGCTATCTGCCCTAGGGCATTTATAAGCCTAGCCAGAGTTGTGTGGCTTTCACCACCCCTTAGGTTGAAGAATACTATACCCATTAGTTTGCCATGCCTCTGTCCAGCAGTGATACAGAGATGATCCCTGGGGTAAACCTACCATCTCCCATCCACTGGTCAAGATTCCTCTTGAACAGAGCCAGCGAGGTGCTCTGTCTTACATGGACCAGGATTCTGTTCCACAGCATAGGGAGTCTCTGGGTGATGAATCTGTCCCTCCAGCACGTCCTATTTATATCTGTGTTGAGGTTTAAGTCTCTTGCTCTTGTGGCTCTGGTGGATTTGGATTTTTTGAGGTGGAGCATGTCCATTAATTCCGGGTTGGACATGGCCTTGTATGTCAGGCACAGATCACCTCTGAGCAGACGGTATGTGACTGAATAGAGCTGGAGTTTCTTCAGTCGGGCAGCATATGACATATTTTTGATCCCTTTTATCCTTTTGATGAGGAACTTTTGGGGTCTTTCCAATTGCTACAGGTGTCAGGTAAGATACATTCCGAATGGGGCATTGTACTCAATCATTGGTCTGATAAGTGAAGAGTACAGGGGAACAATGACCTCCCTTGATCTGGATGTGAATCCCTTCATAATCAGGTGGGCAATGTAGAAGGTTCTCCTAACCACTTTGGCAATGTGAGTGTCAAAAGAAAGGTTACTGCCAACTTGGGTCCCCAGGTCCCTGATAACCTCTTCTGTGCTTAATGGATTGCCACCTATGTGGTAACTTGGGGTTACCTTGTTATTACCAAAGGGTATGACTATACATTTTTTGGCGTTTAGCTTAAGGCCATGGTTCTGGCACCAGTTATCCATTTCTATGAGATCTCTCTGAAGGATATCTGTGTCTGATGGATTTTCAACTATGGCGCCCAGTTTGCAGTCATCTGCAAACTTTGTCAGCCACAATCCTCGTATGTTTGCCTGTACTTCTGAAAAGTAGATGCCGAACAAGAGGGGGCCCAGGAATGAGCCCTGTGGGACACCGCTTGTGACCGGCTTGGAGTCTGACATGGCACCAGCAACTCTAACCCTGTGGGTTCTGTCCTTGAGCCAGTTTGCAACCCATCTTGTGACATATGGGTTTACATTTAAGCTGGTGAGCTTTTCTATGATACCCGAGTGGGGTATTGTGTCGAAAGCTTTTGCAAGGTCAAGGTAGGCTGTGTGAACTGCCTTACCCTCATCAATGGCCTTGGTGACTGTTTCAAAAAAGTCGACCAAGTTCAAGAGGCATGATCTGCCCTTGACAAAGCCGAATTGGGTAGGATCCAATGTCTGTAGGTCCCCTATGTCTTTATTTATGAGTTCCATTATGATCCTCTCCATAGCTTTGCAGACCAGGCTTGTTAAGCTTATGGGGCGGTAATTACCAGGGTCCATGGAAGCACCGCCTTTGTGGAGTGGGGCCACAGTTGCCGTACACCACTCTTTGGGTACGTATCCTGTGGTAAGGCTAAGATTAAACAGCAGCCTTATGTGTGGGTTTAGTTCCTCATTGAGTTTGTGTAGCACACAGCCGGGGACACCATCCGGTCCCATTGATGCTGTGTTTTTAGCTTTAGAGAAAGCAGCTCTCACCTGGGCATTTGAGATGATTGGGAGGCTACACTCTGCTGGGATAGATATTTCTCCTTTTGGGGGGGAGGGAGGGGAGAAATGTGCACTGAACCTGTCTGCCAGTATGTTTGCAATGTCTGTGGGTTCAGTGATTTTTGTATCATTTTGGACTAATTCTGAGCATATCTGGCAGTTTCCACCCAGGTTTCTAACATAGCTAAAGAAGGCCTTATGATTGTCTTTTGAGTCCTTGGCGATTTTTCTCTCAAAGTTGGTCTTGGATGATTTTATGAGTGATCGTAGTTTTTTACTAGTGTTGATCAGAGCTGTCTTCCCTTTTAGGGATTTTGTTAGATTTTATGAATATTAGTCTGAAATTAATTATGTTGTAAATATGCTGAAAGAAAAGGCTTGCTTAAATGCAGAAACAGAGTTTAGTAATATGTGATCAGCAGTCATACTAAATGACCATGGCTTGGAAAAGGAATCTGCTGAATGGACATTTTTCCCTTACAGACTCAAAAACAGGATGTATGCAAGAGCAAAAATGCAAAATCTGCTTTTAAAGAACACTGACATGCTTTTCTGCATATATAAAAGATGGACACAATATGTTTCCTAAAATAACAGGATGGACACAATATGTTTCCTAAAACAACAGGGTATGTTTATGACACTGTGACAATGTGTTTTCTCAAAAATATGTTTTTCTGCATGGAAAAACAGGATATGACACAAGAACAGATGCTTTTATACAAAGATCCAAATAAAATACAGGATGTTCACACTGTCAGAAAAGCTGATCTCTGACAATGTGTTTTCTCAAAAATATGTTTTTCTGCATAAAAAAACAGGATATGCTTATCAGCATTGGCACAAGAACATATGTTCATATACACAGATCCAAATAGAATACAGAACAATGTGTTTCCTCAAAAATATGTTTTTCTACATGGACATCAGGACACTGTTACAGGATATTCACACTGTCAGAAAAGCTGGTCTCTTACAAGACATTGTTAAACAAGGAAGCTTAGTATTGTTTCTACAGGACTAAAACTGTATATAAAGAGCTGTATAAATCCAGTTATGTTAGAGGTATGGTAGGGACACAAGTCCTAAGGTAAATGTTATATCTCTCACATCATCTGTACTATATGAGAAGTAAAGTTGGAACAGTACTTTTAAGCTGCAACGTGTTTCCGTTTGGTTTATTATAAAAAGTTATTTGTTACTGCTCTCTAAAGTTGATGCTGCAAAGTATATTCTCTCATCAGTGTATATTCTGCAAGTTTCTGTATGCAACAGACTGTGAATGCAAATATAACCAGACTTTGAATTTTAGCAGAATCCAGCCAGCAAGACTGAGTGTCTTAAGAACACTTCAGATCCATCCCACAGCAAGAAGCAGCAAGCAGTAAGCAGAGAGAGAGCCATGTAATTTTTTCAATGGCGAGGCAGCTGAGTGACTAGCTCCATGTAATTTTTCAATGGCAAGCTAGCCTGCATTTGAACCTACAATCTGCATTCAAACACAGGAGGAGTGATGGTAAGCCCTGCAGAGGGTCACTTCAGTCAAATTGCAGTAACTAACATTTGTACGTATGTGTAAATCCTAAACAGAAGTATTCCAGTTTATGCAGCTTGCAGTAGTAAAGTTTTTTAGACGTCTACAATCCGGAGAGAGACTAGTTCAAGAAATTCGCAGTGCCATAAATTCTTCAAGAAAAGGGGGATATCCACTAGCCCAATAGTTCACTGCCTGTTGTGCTTTCCCAGCTTCTCAAGTGACTTTGAAAAATTTTCAGCCATCTGCAACAACAGCCTGATCACCTGTTTTCTTGCTCACTGGTAAGACTTTTTTCTACGTCACATTTTTTAGTATGGTTGCTATTCGACAGTTTGGATATTAGACAGTCTGGATATTAGACAGTATGAATATTTTCATGCATAATTTAAGCACATGTAAAAAATTGCAATGTTGGTATACACAGCACATTAGTAAATGTAAAACCTTATTGGGGCCGGTTGATAGTGAGGCATTATGCAAGTGTATTGCAATGTTTGACTGGTATCTCAAAGAGAACCATGTGGAATATGACAAATGTTTATTGTGTGCTTCAACAAAAACTGCATTTTGTGTATTATGCCATAAAATAATATTGCATCGTATTGCTAAAAAAATAGACTGTAAAGACAGATCTGTTCATGATAAAGAATTACATTCTGATGTTGAACAGTTATGTCCTGTCACCACATGTGAGTCAAATCAGTTACTGATAGAACCCCTAGTACATTTTGTTACAAAGGAATGTAGTAAACTTCTAAAAGACAGACACAATGAGTTCAGGAAGCTTAGACAAGTTATACACACATCTTTTCAAAAGTGCATAGGAGTTTCAAATTCAGCAGAACAGCTTACTAAAGAATGTCAGAAAGACCATGCAACATCACAGGAAATTCAACTGCAGTTGCAGGATAAAGGAAATAAATTAGCTCAACTGACAAAGACTGGGAACTTCCTGCATACACAGTTAATCTGTGCAAAAGAAATATATTTTATAATATGTTTATATTTTGAAAATGGTTAAACATACATGGTAGGATGGTAGGATCTGATGTCTGGACAAATCATTCTTAAATGTTTTACTTTCATTCAGTTAAAGCAAGACATCTATCAGTACTACAGTAAAGTAAAGCATATGAATGCCATTCATTAGCATAGTCAAAAGGTAAACAAAACTGTTCTAGTGTATTATAATATATAAATTAAATAAAAATAGATGAGTAAAAATTTAAAGTCACAAGACATGACATGCTTGTATAAAGATATACATATACAAGACAGACATGCATGTGTGTTCTTTTCATCTAGAGTACATCTGTTACAATACACAAGAATAACAGGCAGACAACAGCAAATATAAATAATATAAATATAAATGTGTTGGTTAAACTAATATCTATTTTGTTTTTTACAATTTGTTTATAATTATATAGTAACACCAAACAGTTAAAGTTCTGAATTTTAAAAAGAAAATCACAGATGGTATTATTCAAACAGTTTTGTAAAATTAATGGCAGGACAGTTAAATAGTTACATAAATAAAAAAAAAATACTGAAATCCATGTAAGGTAATTGTAAAATGATGTCTATTTGTGTTGTATAAATGCATAGTTATGCAAATCACAATCACATTAAAGGAAAAATGCCAAAATAATTAACTATAGTTTACAGAGTATAAAATGTGAGCTCAGACCTTCCTAGACTGAATGAATAGTTACAGGAAATGTTGAAAAGATAAGATAAACAAGACTGATTGCCAGGCAAGTAGCTTGAGTTTTTCTAAAGCATCATTGTTATTAAAACATAATTGTTAAAATGTTTACAGGCAACACTATTTGGTAATTGTAATAAAATGTCACAATTGTGCATAGATGTCACTTACAATCTGTTTGCAAGTAAATGTTAAAAGGACAAAAAAAACCTCAGTTGTATCAAGTACAGCCAGCAAATGGGTTATAGTATATATACAGTTCAAATCAATTGTGCAGGAGGGTGTAAATGCCTACTAGTGGTAGTAAACAGCAAAAGCTTTATAAAAAATTATCAAATCAGACAAAAGTTCATAATTTAATAAAATAAATGTATAACCATAGTGTTAGGCTGACATACATTCTATTCTTACAGCATAGGGCAGGAAAACAGTGCTGAAGTACTACAGGGGGAGGGGCACTTTCTCAGTTTTACACTGACTGTATAAGCAGTACTACACAAGGGTCTGAAATAAAGTTAGAGAAAAAATAAACAACAACAAGGGTCTGAAATAAAGCTACAGAAAAAAGAAACAACAAGGGTCTGAAATAAAGCTACAGAAAAAATAAACAACAAGGGTCTGAAATAAAGCTACATAAAAATAAATAATAAGGGTCTAAAATAAAGCTACAGGAAAAAATATCTCATTCCTTCTTGACAATACTCTTTTAGGGAGAGGAAAACAGGTATTAGTGTATTAGAAATACTGGTAAACTGGATTAAACCTGACAAGATAAGATATTTTACAAGTTGTTAATAGCTATCATAATGGTTATTATTGTATTGTTTAGAATTAAATTGTATTTACAGCCTGTTAAATTGTAAAGCTATACAAGAGATGGTTTAAAAAACAAGAGATGATTTAAAATTGCTTTATTAAAGCTATACAAGAGAGAATAAAGATATGCAAAAATGCATAAATGTTTCTAATAGCAAGAATGGTCACTATTTTTAATATGTTTTTGGCAAAATAATGTTGGTATAAAAAGCATGAATATTTTTGATTGCTGAGTATGTAGTTTAAAATAACAGGACATATGGATATGGTATCAATTCCACTAGATATTTCTAAAGAGACATAAACATTTTCCAAGATTTTGCTTAATATTAATGTTATTAAATTTGTAAGATTAGACTAAATGTACTTTACAGTCTTTGTATGTACAAATGTAGAAAATGTCAGTGCAAATGATAATCTTTGTATGTACAAATGCAGAAAAATTCAGTACAAATGAAATTAATGTCTAGTAATGAATATGTGTGAAAAAAAACATATTTAAAGAAAACAATGGGTCCAGGATACCTACTAGATTGAAATGCATAAATAGCAAACAGTCTGTGTAAATACGTACTGATTTGGATACATTGTAATAAGTTCAAAACTAATTTGTCAAGTTGTAATATCACTGGTTTTACCCCAGTAAAATAATTGCTTTCAAATATTTATTATCTAAGCCCAGTTCAGTATTTTACCAAGATGTTAATGGGCAGTTCAAAGACATGACCATAATGTTATGGTTAAAATGACATTGAAACTGTATATTTTCAGCAGTGTATAAATGTTTGCAGTAGCACATGGTTACTGTCTCTTATAGTTAATTCAACAGTTGCAAAGAGTTAATGAAACAGTTCTAAGTCATAAATGAAATTCTATGATTGCAAAAGAATAAATTGATCAAGTTAAAGCAGACACAGCTCATAACTGATAAAAAATATTTTCACAGAATGGTCTGCAAAAGAAAAAGTTGTTAAATACATTCAGTTTTGGTAGTAATACTTTAATATCATTGTATTAACTATGTAAAATTGCATTTTGACTTGTATCAAAGAAGACTAAAGAGTTTGTTTCTTAATGTGTTTTCTATATAAAATGTTTTGAGTATGTTTAAAAACAGATGGAATTGTTAGATTTTATGAATATTAGTCTGAAATTAATTATGTTGTAAATATGCTGAAAGAAAAGGCTTGCTTAAATGCAGAAACAGAGTTTATTAATATGTGATCAGCAGTCATACTAAATGACCATGGCTTGGAAAAGGAATCTGCTGAATGGACATTTTTCCCTTACAGACTCAAAAACAGGATGTATGCAAGAGCAAAAATGCAAAATCTGCTTTTAAAGAACACTGACATGCTTTTCTGCATATATAAAAGATGGACACAATATGTTTCCTAAAATAACAGGATGGACACAATATGTTTCCTAAAACAACAGGATATGTTTATGACACTGTGACAATGTGTTTTCTCAAAAATATGTTTTTCTGCATGGAAAAACAGGATATGACACAAGAACAGATGTTTTTATACAAAGATCCAAATAAAATACAGGATGTTCACACTGTCAGAAAAGCTGATCTCTAACAATGTATTTTCTCAAAAATATGTTTTTCTGCATAAAAAACAGGATATGCTTATCAGCATTGGCACAAGAACATATGTTCATATACACAGATCCAAATAGAATACAGAACAATGTGTTTCCTCAAAAATATGTTTTTCTACATGGACATCAGGACACTGTTACAGGATATTCACACTGTCAGAAAAGCTGGTCTCTTACAAGACATTGTTAAACAAGGAAGCTTAGTATTGTTTCTACAGGACTAAAACTGTATATAAAGAGCTGTATAAATCCAGTTATGTTAGAGGTATGGTAGGGACACAAGTCCTAAGGTAAATGTTATGTCTCTCACATCATCTGTACTATATGAGAAGTAAAGTTGGAACAGTACTTTTAAGCTGCAATGTGTTTCCGTTTGGTTTATTATAAAAAGTTATTTGTTACTGCTCTCTAAAGTTGATGCTGCAAAGTATATTCTCTCATCAGTGTATATTCTGCAAGTTTCTGTATGCAACAGACTGTGAATGCAAATATAACCAGACTTTGAATTTTAGCAGAATCCAGCCAGCAAGACTGAGTGTCTTAAGAACACTTCAGATCCATCCCACAGCAAGAAGCAGCAAGCAGTAAGCAGAGAGAGCTCAAAATATTTTTTCAGATTTTGCTCTATCTTGTAGTAGCTTTCTCCTCTTGTTGTAAAGTTTGTTTATGGCTGGGGTCCACCAGATCGGGCGCTTGCCTTTGGTGGAAAGGGTCTTGATTTTATTTGGGATTGCTTGATCCATGCAATCCTGGAGGTGCTCGTAGAAAGCATTTGTAAGGGATTCAGCAGCGTGGGTTGTGGTTTCCACTGAAAACTTGAAGGATACCACACCAGTCTTAAGAAGTGTGAAGTTGGCTTTTGAGAAGTTCTTCACTGTGGTCTTTTTTGTTGGGGGTGGGGGTGGGATGTGGATCTCCAGTGAGATTAGTTTATGGTCTGATTTCACCAATGAGGGATATACTTCCAGTGTGGAGCATTTTGTCCCCATGTTTGTGATCATCAGGTCTAGTATATTTTCACCTCTTGTGGGAATGGTGACAAGTTGTTCCATAGCATTTGAGTTTATGAACTCCAGGAACCTTTAGGCTAGGGTATTGGGGCTTGAGTAATGTTCCCAGTCTATGTTTGGGTAGTTGAAGTCACCCAATATGATGGTGTTTGGAGAGACATTTATACTCTCCAGTGTCTTCAGGAAGGCTGTGTGGGGTTCCTGAGTTTGAGAGGGTGGCCTGTAACATGCTACAAACTGTAGAGCAGTTTTGCCTATGGTTAATTGCACCTGAATGGTCTCTGATGCTTCGTGCATTGCCACCAGCCTAGAGGTGTGGGTATCCTTGATGAATATGGATACACCCCTTCCTTTTGTGGTACGGTCCGGGTTTTGGGGCCGGAACGCATGATATGAGGTAAAACCTGATAGTGCCGGGGTGCTCTCAGGAGCCTTGAACCAGGTTTCAGTCACAGCACAGACATCAATGTTCTCCATACTGAGGAGGGCTTCGAGGGCGTGCATCTTCAGATTTAGACTTCTGGCATTGAGCAGCATTACCCTTAGTTTTTTTCCATTATTGTTTTCTAGGGCGGTGGGTTTAGAATTTGAGTCTTGTCTAAAAAAGGCACTATGGGGGTGGCGAGAGCCTTTGCCAATATTCAGAAACCAAGGGGTGACAGGTGCAAGCCGTCCCTTGCGAAGCAGCGTGGCTTGTCAAGCATGTCATCCCAGGCAGACAGACATTGGATCCCCTTAGAATGACACCAGAAATTAAGCCAATTATTAAAACTGATCATTTTGTCTCTGTATTGTGGCATCATTTTTGGTGAATGTAGGATACTGCTCAGGGTCAGGGTCATACCAGCCTGGGCTACATATTCTGAGAGATCCTCTATGTCTCTTTTCATGTAGTCCAGGGAGGTACATCTCAGGTCATTCACACCGGCATGGACAATGACTGAGTCATACTTGTACTTGCTGTGGAGTGACCTGAGTGCTTGTTTTATGTGGTGGATTCTAGCGCCCGACAGGCAGCTTACTGTGACCCTCTCCTTGTTCAGTCTGGTGAGTGGGACATCAGTGTGTCTGACTATGGAGTCACCTATGACAAGTGTGTCTGGCATTGTGTTTGGCCTTAAGGGCTGTGACTGATTTGCACACTGACTTTGTGATCTATGTGTTGCTTGTGTTATGTCATGAGGTGGCAGTTGTTTGGGTGTCTGCTTTGGAGGCCTCTGCTGTTTTGGTAGATTTTTGATCAGTGCCTCCGAGTATGTCTTTGTGTGTTTATGTGTTTGATTTGTAGTTGTGATAGTTCTATGTGAGACTGGGTTTATGGTGTGTGTGGTTACCTTCTCCTCCTGTCTGGTTTGGCCAGTCCTGAGTTGAGAGAGCTCAGCCTCCAGTTTGGCTATATAGTTGCATCTCTCGCATGTATTTGTGTTTTGTGGGAGGAGGAGAGGGTTGTCTGTGTACATGAGGCAATTGTAACATTGCCTCAATATTCCCAGATTCACCAGCTGAGCAGGAGAGGATGCTAGCAACTGACCCTTTGACATGCTAGAAGAAATGAAAACGTTTGCTGTGTAACTGAGTCAGAAAGAACCTATAGGGAAGTGGGTACTCAAGGGGGATTTAAGCTAGTGAAGTAATTTGTATAATATAGAAGTGCTTTACCTGACTAAAAATGCTTTAGGAACAAGTGCTGAGCTTTTGAGAATAGACTGTTTAGATTACAAGTAGAGCAGTTCTAAGGGAAAAAATGAAGAGCAGACTTTACAGAGCCAGAAATAGTTTAACCTTGTTTAACCAGCGCTGCCCGATGGTGCTCTAGTGGCAACTCTGCGCTAAATGCAGAAAAGGCAATAAGTCAGTAGTACAGGCTAGCACACTTTAGTGGGCAGCCAAACAATTAAATTAAACAGCAAACAAACACTTTTTGACTTGAATTAGACTAATTTCGACGAAAATGTACTTTTAAGTGCAGATAATAAAAAATGCAGTAAATAACTATGAAAACAGTTAAAGCTTGCTCTAAGCAAGCAGTAGAAGGTAAAACAAATATAAAAAACAACAGGATACTTAATCAGGAAAGCAGTCGCTTTTTTTCAGTTCTCTGTAGCCAGGAAGACTCAACAGGACCACGTGGAGCTGTGTCTGAGCAATAAGGCTTCAAAAAAATGCCAGAGGCAGATTTTAACTAGGGAACTTCAAAAGAGCTAGAAATGGCCCAAAATGACCAATTACTACAGCTTCTTGTGCTGAGGTCACTTCCCTCAAGGACAGGTAGGCTATTCAAGGCTCCCCACTCCCACTGGTGGGCTAAGAAACTTCCTTCTATCCAAGTAAGGCAATGGACAACACAGGAACTACAACACAGCCCAGGATACAGCAAGGCCTGTAAACTGGTCTAACTAGTTTAGGAGAGGCAGGAAAACAAGGAATATTTTTTGTTTGTTGTGTTTAAATAGAAACACAGAAATGCAGAAAAGGCAATAAGTCAGTAGTACAGGCTAGCACACTTTAGTGGGCAGCCAAACAATTAAATTAAACAGCAAACAAACACTATTCGACTTGAATTAGACTAATTTCGACTAAAATGTACTTTTAAGTACAGATAATAAAAAATGCAGTAAATAACTATGAAAACAGTTACAGCTTGCTCTAGGTAAGCAGTAGAAGGTAAAACAAATATAAAAAAAGCAGGATACTTAATCAGGAAAGCAGTCACTTTTTTTCAGTTCTCTGTAGCCAGGAAGACTCAACAGGACCACGTGGAGCTGTGTCTGAGTAATATGTCCTATACAGACCGCCTCAAGGCCCTATCCCTGTATTCTGTCTCTTACAGTCTTTTGAGGGGAGATCTATGCCTGGCATACAGGGCATTGTCAGACACCACTCTGATGGACCTCCTGCATATCCACAAAACAAACAGCACCAGAATTACCCATTCTAAAGAGTTAAACCCTGCCTGTGATATAAATAGGACCTGCTGGAGAGATAGGTATGTATCCCAGGCACTTCCCCCATCTATGCAATGGGTTCCCCGTCTATGTGAAGCAGAGTTCCTCCCTAACCTAATTTAAGTGCAACTTGGCCAATTGGATGGGAAGCCGGACATTCATCCCTGGTTTGGCACCTATGTCTCTAATGGACACAGGCAACCTATAAATGTTTCATCTCCCAGGCCCATGCTTACCCTTATCAAGGGTATCAGAACTTGTCAGAGATTTGGGAGGCATGGCTAGGCTTAAAAAGGCCCATTAGCCTAGTAAACACCTATGAACCAGAGTATCACCCTACATACTTCATCCATAAATCTTCAAGGTCTTCTAAAGTAGTCTCCCTCCACCCACAACTCTCTGGCCACTTAGTTCAGTGATCTACTGTTACCCATATGTGGCCAGTCTGATTGCAGTAGGTGCTCTAAGGCAGTACAGTTGGTTACTGAATGTCTACTGCTTCTACCAATTGATAGTGTGCATGCGGTAGATTTAAATATTTAACAACCACAGAGGCAAACCTCTTGCATCAGCACTCTGTTAGTAAGCATAATACATCCACAACATCACATGAGTGCTAATGTGCTCTTAATCCTTTAATGAATGTTGAATCTGTAAAGAAAAAATTGCAAAAGCCTCCTAACCTCCCAAAAGGTCTCATCTTTGAGCATACCAAGCAACACCAACTCAATCTCCAATCCCACATATTGCAACTACATACAGATCAACTAGGAGTTATTGGCAAAACTGTCATCTGAGAGTCAACAGTGAGTCTATAAGGCCCACAAAATCTGCTGCCACACAGGGAAATGTCTTACTCATATAGGTACTCCATAATAAGGCATACAAAATCCACATTTGTTTTATTTATTTCTCTTTTGTTGACTTGATTAGTCCCTCTAAGCTAGTAGCCTCTTTTCAGCGAAGACCAGAGGCGCTATTTATACTACTAGAGAAAATTTGGCCAGGCCATCTAAGAACTTCCCCTACTCTTTCGCATAGGGAGACACATTAGAGCATGGTGCATTTGTCTTCCTGTTTCTGCTCCAGGCTTGTAGGCAGCCTAGAGAAAGAGAAGGAGCATGGTGACTATTAGCCAGTGCAATGTTGTTAAGGAGAATGTGAATTTAAGTCTGGAGAAGAGGGAATCAATAATAATCAATGTTGAGGGGGGGGTGTTTATACTGGAGGAGAAGGTAGGAACAGAACGAGCAAATGATTTGGAGAGTGTACCAGAGGAGGGAATGGATTTGGAAGTTCTATTTCAGAAAAAAATTGTGCAAGAGTGATACAGAAATCTAACAGGAGTGTATTATTCCAACCCTCCAATCTGGAGGGTTGCAAGATGATTACCTTAAAGAACTTATCAACCAAAGTGAAGCAGAAAGCGAGGTAGCAGCTTCCTGCGGAGAACTGATGGGAAAAAAATCAAGAACAGATGGTGGAAGAAACAAGAGGAATAAAAGTGTATACCCAGAAAGTAAAGGAAGGAGAACAGAAGGTGGAGGAGGTGACAGACATAAAGAAGAAATATATCATAAGAATAAGCAGTAAAAAGAAAAACGATTGGAAAGGTATGAATTGTGGGACTCTGTGATTGCACCATTGGTGTTTCACCCACAGAGGTATGAACATTCATTTTTATTAATAAAGAGACATTTTGTGATATATTTTGTGAAACTTGACAAGCCATGGAAACATTTTTAGTGAAATATGAATAAAAAAGAACAGTAATTCATGGTCAGAATATGTGAAATAATATTTTTATAAAGAAACAAAAAGTGAATATGGATTTAGAAGTGAAATTGAAGCAAAAGACTTACAAGAAGAGTTACTTTGTGTAAAGATGTTTTGGACACAACCAACATTTATGATAAAAGGGGCTTGTGCGCTGGGGATGGGAATGTGGGGTTTTATTAAAAATGGCAAATGATAGATAATGTGATATGCATTCCTAGTGTAACTAATCAAAGTGGTAACAGAGGTTTTGTGAAATACAGAGGACAGTCTAAAACTTGTTTTTTGTGGTAAGGACAATCATTTAATTTGTGAATGTGATAAAAAGAAAATGCTTCATACGTTGTAAAGCAGGACATGAGGCAAAGAAATGTGATTTGAAATGCAAGAAATGTGGTAATACTGGATGTACATGGTTAGAGTGTGAAAAAGGTGTGCAACTTATAGAAAAAGATACACAAAACTTAGTCCAGGCTATAGACTTTAAAAATAAACAAGGAAAACAAAGAGAAATACAGGAAAACAAAGACAAAAGACGGAGAGAAAGAAAAAGATGAGCAGACGCCTGATGCAAGTGAAAAAGCACATACAAACAGGCAGGTAGTAAGACGAAAGACGAATTCCTTAGGACAAAGAGTGGGAGAAAGCAAGAGAAAATTTAAATGTACTAACAAAAGAAAGAAAAAAGGCAAAGCACGAGAAAAACGTTATAATTACTTCATTTAAAACCTGAACGTTCTAGCTTTGAATGCAAATAGTATGGAATATGAAAAGAAGAATAAGTATGTTGGAACAGTGTGCCTTATGAGATGGTCATATTGTTATAACATAGGATATAAGAAGAAAGGCCACAAACAGAAAAATTAAAGGGTGAACCAATTATTTGGAACATGGACAAAGACACATGCTCAGGGAGATATATCTGTATATATATATATATATATATATATATATATATATATGTGTGTGTGTGTGTGTGTGTGTATTATATAAAGCATAATGTAGTCCTAACCTGCAGGAGCTTCCTTAGTCTGCTGTCTGTGCTCACTTTTGATCAGGCCATCCACAAGCCTTGAGATAGCACCCCCCCCCCCACCTCCGGTTCTGAAACAATGTTTCAGCAAAAGCTCAAATCAGCCCTGGGAAATCTCAACTTACTTTTATATACACGCCTTCCTTTACAATTAATCATTAGGTCGATGTAATTGAATTGTTTTAACAATTTTCCCCTACTTTGTGACTATCATTGTGAGGTGAGCACAGTGCTTGAGCTCCATTCAGCTTCCAACTTGGAGAGCTTTAATCAAGTCGGCCACTAGGTGGCGACATACTCTGCTAACTGTATAATATCCCTTTTCCTTCTGTATGGAAACAGGTGAGCTCGAGTCTAAGATCAAAACTATTCCAAAGAAAAGCTTAAGTTCAGTCCCAATTCCCCTAGCTGCACCCATCCTTAAAGTGCTTGCTAGCAACATTCGTTTGTTGTTTTCTGTAAGATTAAAAGCTTTGACATAGTGTATTGTCTTACTTAACATTTCTTGGCTCCTGACTGCTTGTTTTGGACTCCCTCCTGCTGGGGCCTGCTCTGCAACCAGTTCTTACTGCCCAATCTCACATTGATAATTGCTACCCCCCTCCCCAAGTCATTGTCATAGGAGTCTATATCAATATCCACTCCTCTGAGAGCCATCTTTAAAATGTAGTGT
This sequence comes from Protopterus annectens, assembly GCF_019279795.1. NCBI lineage: Eukaryota > Metazoa > Chordata > Ceratodontiformes > Protopteridae > Protopterus > Protopterus annectens. Next base: position 1,849,188,635 of record NC_056729.1, on the reverse strand, counting down.
AGTCCTAACCTGTAGTAGCTTCCTTTAGTCTGCTATCTGTGCTCACTGTAAGTCTTTTTTTTTTTCTTTTTATATGAATATGCCATTTTAGGATCATAGGAGGTAACTAGGCTAATGGCCCTGGGGCCTTTACAAGCCTAGCCAAGATTTTATCCCCAAAAGAAACGTCAGTCAGCACCTGTCGCCCCAGTCAACGCAGGTGGAACCCCTGGGACAAATTTGTAGTTTCCTATCCACTCATAAATGTTGCGCTTGAAGAGGGTCAGCGAGGTACTCTGTATGGAAAAAAAATCGAATTATTTAATTAGGATTTTGATTAGTCAGTATGTGCTTTAAATAAGCACTGTTTTTTTGTCATTATTCAGTCTGAGGAAGTCACTATATGTGATGAAAGCGCTTACTGTTTAATGGTTTGTCATTAAAGTTCTTTTTGGTATCTTTGGGTGATTCTTGCCGTCTTTTTTATTTTTATTTTTTATTTTTATTTTTATATTCTTACATTAAGTATGACTACTGTTTGGTGTTTTTATTTTTTACTCTGTATGGGTCTATTCCAGAGACGGGGCAGCTTCTGGGAGATAAGCCTGTCTCTCCAGCAGATTTTGTTGATGTTGAATATTAGATTCAGGCCTTTTGAGTGGGTAGTCTGTGAGGAGTTAGACTTATGGATGTGGAGCATCTCTAGTAGGGCAGGGTCTTAGATTGCCTTGTAGGAGAGACACAGATCACCTCTGAGCAATCTGTATGATACCGAATAGAATGATAATGATTGAACCTGTCTGCATAGGACAGGTGTTGGAGGCCATGGATTCTCTTTGTGAAGTATTTCAGTGGCCTTTCTAGTTGGTGCAGATGTTTGGAGAGGTACATCCCAAACGGGGCGTTATACTCAATTATTGGTCTAATGAGGGAGGAGTATAGAGAGGTAATAACCTCATTTTTTTCTGGATGCAATTCCTTTACTTATGAGAGGAACCAAGCAAAAGGCTTTTCTGAGCACTGCCATTACATGATGGTCAAATATAAGACTGTTATCAACCTGAGTGCCCAGGTCTCTCACCATAGGTTGTGTGCTTAGGGGGTTGCTGTTGATGTGGTAATCAGTAAGGGTCATCTTTTTGCCAAATGGTATGATAATACATTTTTTTGCATTTAGCTTGAAGCCATGACTTTGGCACCAGTCATTAGTTGCTGTGAGACCATCTTGCAGTATGTCAACATCATTTGGGGAGTCAGTGACAGCACCCAACTTTCAGTCATCTGCAAACTTGGTCAGCCGCAGGCCTTTTGTCTGGAGCTCTGAGAAATAGATGCCAAACAGTAGAGGTTCCAGGAAAGATCCCTGGGGAACTCCACTAGTGACAGGTCTGCTATTGGAGGTGGAGAGGCCTATTTTGACTTTGAGGTTCCTGTCAGTGAGCCAATTCACCATCCCAAATGAGATAGCAATTTACACCAAGTTGTGTTAGCTTTTCGATGATGCTCAAGTGGGGGATTGTGTCAAAGGCCTTGGCCAAGTCAAGTTAAGCTTTATGTACTGACTTTTCCTCATCCAGGGCCTTGTTGACAGCCTCAAAGAAGTCAACCAGGTTCAACAGGTAAGATCTGCCCTTGACAAATCCAAACTAGGTGAGGTCAAGTGCTTAGAGATTGCCTATGTCCTTGTTTATGAGATCCATAATAATATGCTCCATGGCTTTACAGATCAGACTTGTCAAGCTAATGGAGTGACAGTTTCCAGGGTCAGTAGTGGTACCACCTTTGTGCAACAGGATGACAATGTCAGTTCTCCACTCTGCTGCAATGAAGCCTGTACTTAGGCTGTGGTTGAATATGGTGCTGAATGGCGAAGCCAGTTCTTGCTGGAGATGGTGCAGAATACATCCTGGGATACTATCAGGTCCCATGGAAGCTATGTTCTTTGCCTTGGATAGGGGCTGTAACACTTGATATATGGAGATGTGTGGTGTGGGACAGGTATCAGGGATGTCAAAAGTACCTTTGGGGGGAACAGGGGGTGCAGTTTGCACTGAACCTATCTGTTAGCAGGTTGGCTAACTCAACATGATCAGTATAAGTGATACTGTTAAGTACATATTCAGAACAAACCTGGGCTTTGCCACAGAGGTTCCTGATGTAACTGAAGAATACTTTATGGTTTCTCTTTGCTTTGGAGGCTAGTTTTGATTCATAATTGGCCTTGAAGGTTTTCACTAGTGATCTAATTTGTTTGTTGAGGCTAAGGAGGGAGTTTTTCTAATTTAGAATGTGTTCCTTTTTACCCTTGGACAACAGTTTCTTCCTTTTGTTGTAAAGCCTGTTGATAAGAGGATGCCCACCAGTCATGTCTGTGTTTCCTTGAGAAGCAGGGTTTAGTTCTGCTGGGTATGGCTGAGCCATGCAGTTGTATAGGTGCTTGTGTACTGCACTGGTGTACTATTCAGAATAGTTGTCTGCATCCTCTCAGGGGGGTGGTGGTGTGAAGCTACAGATACCCTCCCTTAGGATGTTATAGTCAGCTTTGAGAAGTTTTTTAGCTTGATTTCGTCTGGGGGGGATTTGGTGGGATAGAAACTTTAAATGAGACAGTCTGATGATCTGATCTCACACTATGACACACTATGGGAGTGGTGTAATGGTAACCCATATTGGTGAGAACCAAGTCTAGAATGTTATCTCTCCTTGTGGGGCATGAGAAGAGCTGGTCTAGTACGTTAGAACTAATGAAGTCGAGGAATCATTGAGAGAGTGTGTTAGTACAAGAATAGTTCACACAGTCTGTGGTGGGGTAGTTGAAGTCACCAAAGATCAGGGTGTTAGGGGGTACCTTGATGGATTCAAGTAGACCCAGGTAAGAGGAGTGGGTATCCTGAGTCATGGAGGGGGGTCTATAGCTGCTATAACTTGGATGGGTGTCTTGCCAACTGTCATTTGTACCTGTAGTAGTCCCAGTGCAGTATGCTGGCAAACCAGTCTGGAGGTGTGCCTGTCCTTAATGAAGATAGAGACTCCAGTTTTTAGCATTTTCTGTTCACTGTCATAACTGATAGGGATTTTTATGCTGTTCTATGCTAGTGTGACATTTATTATTGCTATTTAGAATGCATAGTCTGACAAATCTGTGATTTTTTTACTACTCATTGTATATGTAGAGTGTAGTGATTACTCCAGTGTGAATATGCATACTTTCATATCTAAACATACCTAGAAAGCTAGAGTGGCTTCATAGACAGCTCCTTTATTGATATCTGCTCCACAGTATTCTGTATTTAGTATTAGTAAGCAGAAACATACAGTTGCTGTTTATTCTGTATACAAATAGCAGAAACACAGCATTTGTTACAAATTCTTGCCAGTATCTTATCTAACTACAGGTCTAATTGGTATTGGTTAGCAGAAGCATACCTGCTACCAGTAAGGAGAAACATCCAGGTTGCTTATTTAGTATCTGCAAAGCAGGAACAGTGTTTGGTATCTGAAAGCCAGAAACAGTGTTTGTTACCTAACTACTGTTCTAATTGGTATTAATTAGCATATACATACCTGCTATTAGTGAGGAGAAACATACAGTTTGTTGACTTGGTATCTGAAAAGCAGAAACAGTGTTTGTTGCAAACTCTTAACCTGCATCTCACCTAACTACAGTGCTAATTGGTTTTTGTAAGCAGAAACATACAGCTGTTTATTTATTTGGTATTTGAAAAGCAGAAACACAGCATTTGTCACACATTCTAACCAGTATCTTACCAAACTACGGTGCTGCTTTAACCTATTGGACTTGATACTTTATTAAATTTGTCTATTGTGATCTGTCTAGACATTCTTTCCTATTCTTTGTGACTCTTTACTGTTACCTGGACACTTACCTCTGTACCTACTTACTGTACCATTTCGTGTACCCACTCACTGTGTTCTGATAATCCTTCCATCACTCTCTGACTAATATCCTCTACTCTCTCCCAGTTTGTCTCCACTTCTCCTAGAACTGTACTATTCACTTTCTGCTCACACTCTTTTTTGCAGTTTGCTCAGGCCATCCACAAGCCTCAGGATCACACCCCCACCTCTGGTTCTAAAGTAAAGTTTCAGCAAAAGGTCATATCAGTCCTGGGAATTCTCAACTTACACTTTATATACAAGCCTTCCTTTACAATTAATCATTAGGTGAATGTTATTGAATTGTTTTAACAATTTTCTCTTACTTTGTGACTATCGTTGTGAGGTGAGCACAGCTGCATTGAGCTACCTTTAGCTTCCAACTTGGAGAGCTTTAATCAAGTCATCCACAAGGTGGCGACATACTCTGCTAATTGTGTAAGATCCCTATTCTCTTTGTATGCAAACAGGTGAGCTCCAGAGTCTAAGATTAAAACTATGCCAACAGAAAACTTTATTTCAGTCTCAGTTCCCCTAGCTGTACTCATCCTTAAAGAGCCTGCTAGCAACATTTGTTGTTTTTTGTAAGATTAAAATATCTGACAGAGTGTATTGTCTTACTTACATTTCCTGACTCCTGATTGTTTTTTCTTTTTTGGACTCCCTCCTGCTGGGACTTGCTCTGCCCATTCTGTTCGTACTTCGGGCTCACTCCGCTCCCCTACCCTGCCCCCATATCCCACCCACCACCAGTGCTTCTACCCATATTCACTAGGCTGACACTACCTTACTCTATCCATCCAATTACATGCATTTCTTGTTATCCTGGTTCCTTCTCCTAGACCTATAACATGCTCGTGCTTCACCTATCACTTCTTACTACACTCATATTATTCTCTCACCTCACTACTTATCACCACAACACATTCCAGACTCACAGTTCCACCACAAACCCACCTTAGAATGCTACTCCATGTGCATATCTCACCATCTCTACACTTGTCAGTATTACTAGCCTCCAATATTTTCCACTTAAAATAATACCTATAACGATAATCACTATAACCCTCGGTTAATCAACAATGAGCTTATCAAACGATTGAAATTACTTAGCAACATTGCTTCTAAGCGACTGCTTAGTGGTGACATCCACCCAAACCTTGGACCAGTCTCAGATAACACCAACCCTCCTGGTCACTCTAGTCTCAACGCCCCTACACATCCAAGCCTCAACAGAAAAAAACAGACCTATTGCTAATGAACATTAAAGGGACAATCCCAGCGTTTCTTTGTTTACATTCTGCAGTGTTTACTTTGAGCAGTGTGTAGTTCTGAGCATGCTCGGGAATGGTCTGTGTAGGGTAGGGGAGGGTTACCTACAAGAACATTCTGCAGTGTTTACCTTGAGCAGTGTGTAGTTCTGAGCATGCTCGAGACTTGTCTGTGTAGGGTAAGGGGAGGGTTACCTACAGGAACATTCTGCAGTGTTTACCTTGAGCAGTGTGTAGTTCTGAGCATGCTCGAGACTTGTCTGTGTAGGGTAGGGGGAGGGTTACCTACAGGAACATTCTGCAGTGTTTACCTTGAGCAGTGTGTAATTCTGAGCATCCTCGAGACTTGTCTGTGTAGGGTAAGGAGAGGGTTACCTACAGGAACATTCTGCAGTGTTTACCTCGAGGAGTGTGTAATTTTGAGCATGCTCGAGAATGGTCTGTGTAGGGTAGGGGGAGGGTTACCTACAGGAACATTCTGCAGTGTTTACCTTGAGCAGTGTGTAGTTCTGAGCATGCTCGAGACTTGTCTGTGTAGGGTAGGGGGAGGGTTACCTACAGGAACATTCTGCAGTGTTTACCTTGAGCAGTGTGTAGTTCTGAGCATGCTCAGTACTTGTCTGTGTAGGGTACAGGGAGGGTTACCTACAGGAAGGTTCAGCCTTTTAATCACAGTCCTTCTTTTTTCCTGATCTGCTCACAATACCTTTTAGGTTGAGCCATTCGTTATTTTAGCTTATGGCTTGTTATTTTCAAAGAAAAGTATCTTCTAAATGTTTTTAATGACCTGCCTTTGCCTGACTTCTAGTTTCTGTAGGAAGGATTAGTAAACAGAGTTCAGTTTTTTTAGCCAGTGGCTTTTGTCTTCACCAAACAATAGTACTTCATGGATTTTATTAGCTGCTGCTACGTCTGTAGAAAGCACGTGTGATTCAACTCACAAACATTAGTACATGGAGTTCTCTATCCCTTGCATTTCATGCTATTTAGTGCCCACTTTGGAATCCACTTTCAATGTATTATGTAGTACAGGCATTGCATCTTCGTTAATTACTGGATTTATTTGTTGTAAGTTTCTATTGCTCTATGTATTTTAACAATCTCTGCAGTTTTTCTTATTCACAATGAGAATGAAAGCATTTTATAATGTGTCTGGTAATACCATTTTCCAAAGAAGTATTATATATATTTTTTTTTTGTACTTTCACTTGACCTGTTATTTTTTCATGCTGAGTTCTACGTTTCCAAGTATGGCTGCAGCCTGTTGTTTCATTAGCTTAGTTATTAGTCCTACAGGCTGTGATCCAACTCTCTGCTGTTCAGTTCTGATTATACTCTCTGTGGCTTTCTGACCATTCTGTTATATAGCTCTGACTTTCATTTTGTCCTGATCAACCTTCACTGTTTCTTGACTACCTTACCAGTTATACATCCTTGCATTTCTGAGTCCCTTAATTTCTTTGCCAATGGTTCTAAATATAATGCAAGTAGCAAAGGGGAGAGAACATACCCCTGCCTGGTTCCTCTGCTCAAGCAGTGAGTATCAGAAAGGACACCCCACCCATTTCACTTTTCACCTCCAATCCCTTATATATCCTCCTAATGAACCTTATAATTTTATAAGGGTATAAAATGCTTCCATTGCTCTGCTCCTCAAGTCCCAGCATACTCTGTCAAATGCTTTCTCTTAATTACGACCAATAACTGTGGTATTTTATTACATTCTGCCTCCCTCTGGATCATCAGTGTTCTGTTAACGTTGTCAAAACTTTGCCTCCCCTCCACAAAAAACACATTGATCCACACCTGTCAATTTTTGGCATCACTATTGCCGTTCTTTTAGCCATTATAGACAAAAATACTTTATAATCATGATTTAGTATTGAAATGGGTCTGTATGGTTTAGTATTGAAATGGGCCTGTATGAAGCTGGTTTTGATGGATCTTTACCTTCTTTAGGTATTACAGCTGCCACTGCTTTCTTCCAGGATGTTGGTATTTCTCCTCCTCTTAAAATATTGTTAAGCAAAACCTTCTAAATCTTTATCAGTTTTTCCCTTCTAACTTCCACAGGAATACAATCTATTCCTGAGGACTTGCCTGCAGATTGGTTATACATCACCATTGCTATCTCATCTCCTATAACTGCTCACCTGGTACTTACCTATGAAATGGAAAAGATGCCTAGATAATGAATGCTGTGTGAGACTAGGAGAAAAATGCCCCGCCCCCAGTACCCTACTGACTGTGACTTACAGTTTACCAAAAGCAATTTATTTTCATTTGGGAAAGTTTTCTTTTTCCTATGGGTCTCCCAAATCAGGTTGCATGTTAAAAAAAACAGTAGCGATGGTTTATGTACTGGGAGGTGATCAGACATGTCACACTGCCAAAAATCATTCCTTATTTGCTGAACTACCCACTTAGCCTCACTGCAGAGGCATAGTAGATTGGGAGCTTATCCTGAACAGGGTTTCACCAATGAACTGCCAGGCACATGCACTCAATACAGTAAGAGCAAGTGAAGAAGTGTAATTTCACTGCACATTATTTATTTGACATTTGTTAATGGGATAGTCTGACTGAGCTACTATCCCTTTTCAGCGAAGGCCCGGGGAGAAAAGCTCCACAGTAAATTATTATGTCATTAGATGTGGGAGGTAAATGGAAGACCATAGTTCACAGGCAGATTGTACGATTCAGATAAAGTGCCACTGTTTAGAACTGAACTGGGGATGTAAGTATAGCATACGCAACAATTGATCTAAAGCAGGCTTTAGCACTTCACTGATGCCAAATGAAACATTTCCTCCAGTGATCCATTTAGCAGTTTGTCCCCACCTGCACTTCACTGACACCAGATAAAACATTTCCCCCAATGATCTCTTGAGAAGTTTTTCCATGTCTCCATAAGCAGTCAACGGTCATCAAATGGGACACTTCCCCCAACAATCCTGGAATGAGTACTTTTACTAAGATCAAATGAACCACTTCTCCCAAATACACATTGAGTAGTTTGTCCATATAGGCCCAAGCACTTCACTGTCACCAAATGAAACATTTCCCCCAATGACCCCTCAGTAATTTAATTACGCCTGCATAAGAACTTCACTAACACCAAATGGAAGATTTCCCCAAAACAATCCCTTCAGTAAGTTGTCTGTGTCTGCACAAGCATAACATTGAAACCAAATGAAACAACCCCCCCCCCCAAAATGTCTGAACAAAGACTTCAGTGATGACAGAATGAAATATTTCCTCAAATGAACCTTCTGTATTTGGTCCATTATTGCTGAAGTCATTCACTGGCACCAAATAAAACATTTCCCCCAACAATAATTTCAGTAGTATGTCCATGCATGTACAAGCACTTTTACTAACACCTAAAGAAACATTTCCCCATGACCCCTTTCAGTATTTTGTCCATAAGTGCATAAATACTTCACTAACACCAAATGAAACTTTTCCCCGGTGATCCTTTCAGTACATTTTCCATGTGCTCCCAAGCATTTCTCTGACACCAGATGGAACATTCCCATCTAATGAATCCTTCAGTAGTTTCTCCACGTATGGAACATTCCCATCTAATGATTCCTTCAGTAGTTTCTCCACGTATGGAACATTC
>NC_056729.1:1849159863-1849172363 GCF_019279795.1 Protopterus annectens | reverse complement strand
ATATGTCCTGGTGGTATAATTTGAGACCAGTAACACTGTGGCCCACCTCCAGTGACATTCCTCACCCTCTCGTAGCAGCAGTCTGTAGGCTGAACTCAGGATCGTGCCAGAGTAACATCACTGAGAGGCCTTACTGGATCTATTGTGACTGCCCAAAGCATTGATCATGGTTGGAAGGTCTGTTCACACTTCATTCCTCTAGACAGTATTGCCTATCCATCCAAGAAGACTGCAGTCATGCTGTGGAGGAACCTCAATTATAATTTCATTCTCTGCATGAGAAATTCTCTTCCCTACTTCTGACTGACATCTGGAAGACAGTGTGATATTCAAATGTCACACTTTATATGGAGTCTCGCATATTGATGTGATGCTGTTACAAGCATATGTCAACTATCACCTCTCATTTACAATGCAAAACTGTGCTAAACAATGTTTCATTTTTATTACTGCTATGAAATGATAATCAGAATAAATGTGAAAAAAAGGTCTGAATATGTAATATATAAGAAGTAACAACGTCATCACATGTACAATCCATTAAAAAGTTGCATAGTTCACATGTGGGATTTGACCCCATGGCAATGGATATCAAAACAAGTAAGCCAATGTGTCATAGTAATTGGAGTTCCATTGCTACATGCACATCCAAACAGAATGAGCATGTGATAGAATGAGCATGTTCATAGGTTCATAGGTTCATAGGTTCATACTAGGCTATCTGCCCGAGGGCATTTACAAGCCTAGACTGTTGACAGAATGTGACAGAATGCGCATGTGTACTCCATGAATGTCAGATGCCTGTCATATACAACCACAGTCAGTGATACACATCATAGCAAATATTACTCTCATAATATGGTATGCAACACACATAATGGAAGTTATATAGAAACAGTGCAGAACAAAGTCAGCATATTACAATGAACTGTTATGCACTTGTGGCAACATATCAATACAATAAAGAGTGAGCTATCTTCATGTAGTTTCTATCAGACCGTATGCCTGACTGCAAGTCATTGGTTTCCATAAACATACCACAGATGTTGCTGATTAGTCAGAAATAACACTACAGATATATTTTCATTCTATCCATATCTATACCTCACAGAGACTTTTTCCTTTTTATCCATGTTATTGATACATATGGTTAAAATCAATGGTGGTCTTTTATCCATCTCTGTATGTATATTGTTGAATTATATCCCCATCCTTTATGTCACAGATAGATTATAATGTAGGCAATTTACCAAAAAAAAGGACTGACATCATGTACAAGTTAATTAATACAGATTAATGATAACATAGGTATTGGGGGATTGGGAGGGTGGCCTAATGGTTAAGGTGTTTGCCTTACAAACACAAGGTGCAGGGTTTGAATCTCACAAGGGATAACTGGCTAGGCTTAAAATGGCTCGCAAGGGCAGTTAGCTTAGTACTAACCTATGAACCTATGAACCTATGATGATAGCAATCTATTCCACCACAATGCCAGCAGGTGACAGGTTACCTTTGAAGCTAGATGTACATCAGCTATACTTTAAAGTGAGTTAGAAGTTTGATAAAACAAATGAACACAGTAATTAGGACTGTCCATACAGACTCATGAATTTGAACTGTTAATAGCAGCAGTCTGCATTTAAAGTGGAACCTGTGTGTTGAGAGACAGCCTTACAAGACTATCTGCAAATATATAGAGCTGAGTATATTTTTCTGTATTATTCTGTATTATACAGCTAAATTGTTGCTTAGATATATGTTGTCGTAGTGTTCTGCAAATATACAGAGGTCAGTATATATTTTTTTGGTTTTATAATTTGCACTCTGATTCCTCACATCACTGTTGAAACCCCCCCCCCCATTGTGGTTTCTATTGCTTGTGTGTTGTCAACTCAAGGTTCCCTTAAGTTGACCTGTTAATAGCAGCAGTCTGCATTTAAAGTGGAAACTGTGTGCTGAGAGACAGCCTTACAAGACTATCTGCAAATATATAGAGCTGAGTATATTTTTCTGTATTATTCTGTATTATACAGCTAAATTGTTGCTTAGATATATGTTGTCGTAGTGTTCTGCAAATATACAGAGATCAGTATATATTTTTTGGTTCTATAATTTTCACTCTGATTCCTCACATCTCTGTTGAAACTTTCTTCCCCACCCCACCCCTCATTTTGGTTTCTATTGCTTGTGTGTTGTTAACTCAAGGTTCCCTTAATTTGAACTGTTAATAGCAGCAGTCTGCATTTAAAGTGGAACTTGTGTGTTGAGAGACAGCCTTACAAGACTATCTGCAAATATATAGATCTGAGTATATTTTTCTGTATTATTCTGTATTATAGAGCTAAATTGTTGCTTAGATATCTGTTGTCTTAGTGTTCTGCAACTATACAGAGATCAGTATATTTTTTTTGGTTTTATAATTTGCACTCTGATTCCTCACATCTCTGTTGAAACTCCCCCCCCCCCCACATCGTGGTTTCTATTGCTTGTGTGTTGTTAACTCAAGGTTCCCTTAATTTGACCTGTTAATAGCAGCAGTCTGCATTTAAAGTGGAAACTGTGTGTTGAGAGACAGCCTTACAAGACTATCTGCAAATATATAGAGCTGAGTATATTTTTCTGTATTATTCTATATTACAGAGCTAAATTGTTGCATAGATATCTGTTGTCTTACTGTTCTGCAAATATACAGAGATCAGTATATATTTTTTTGGTTTTATAATTTGCACTCTGATTCCTCACATATCTCTTGAAACTTTTCCCCACCCCCTCCCTATTCTTGGTTGTAGTTTAAATTTGGTGGCTTTTGCAGTGCCTGCCCCACTGCAGATTTGATCTAGGACACTCCCCCAGTCCCATCTCTTTACCGCATTCTACCTAATAAACCGTTTCTGCACTTGCTTTTAGTCCTTTTTAATTTAATTACATTTTTTCAAACTGTGTGTGGACTAATATTCCTATATACTCAAGTGTGCCAGCTTGCACTGCATGTGAATTGTTTTTTACTACTGTTTTTGCTACTTTTCTGAAAAAAAAATTGTAAGCCTGTTTCCTACCTTTCCTGTAATTAGTGTTCCAGATACAGATTTGCTGTATCCAGGACTATTTGTAAGCTTCTGAGCCCCTCAAGCCTTTCTGTGTTGGAGGGAAGCCTTCTAGCGTATCAGTGGGAGTGGTATGTACTAGGTAACCTGTCTATCACATAAGGAGTGGTTCTGGCCCAGAATTTGTAGCTATTGGCCATTTGGGCGGTCTTCCATCTCTCTCAACTTTCCGATTTGAAGGCCTGCATTTGCACTTGTTTCTGCCTGTAACTCCTGGACCCATCTTATTTGCTCACTCAAACAAAAAAAATATTATCTGCTTTTACTGTATTTGTGTTTCTTCCTACTATATGTTGCTTTTGCATCATTTTAAAAGTACTCAATTGTATTTATTACTGCTTGGTGTAACTCATTCTAACCTTTTTAGTTTAAGCACTTGGGCTTCAGACCAGTTGTTTTACATTAGAAAGGTTTGTGGTCTGCACTGTGGTGGCAGGACAGGTAGCTTACATCCTTCTAAGCTGGGAACTGCGGATTGAGGGCTCAGTATCTGTTATTCTAAAAGTGTATTAATTCTGTTTTAAGCACTTGTGCTTCAGGCCAGTTATTTTACATTAAAAGGGTTTGTGGTCTGCACTCTTGTGGGAAGAGATGCTGGACTCTGCCCTTCTAGCTGGGAATTTCTGGTTAAAGGCTTATAGTGCCTGCATATCTAAACTGCTTTTTACTGAAATTGGTACACCTTGTTTGCTGTAGCATAGACTAGATCCAGGCCTGCTGAATCTAGCTTTGTTTGTATAACTTGAGCACTAATCCAGGCATTCTTTAAAGTATTCAATTGTATTTATTACTGCTTGGTAGTAACTTGATTAAAGTGTAGCTATCATTCTAAGTCTTTTGGATTAAGCACTTGGGCTTCAGACCAGTTGTTTTACATTAGGAAGGTTTGTGGCCTGCACTGTGGTGGCAGGACAGGTAGCTTACATCCTTCTAAGTTGGGAACTGCTGACTGAGGGCTCAGTGTCTGTTATTCTAAAAGTGTATTAATTCTGGTTTAAGCACTTGGGCTTCAGGCCAGCTGTTGTACATTAAGAAGGTTTGTGGTCTGCACTGTAGTGGCAGAACAGGTAGCTTACATTCTTCTAAGTTGGGAACTGCTGATTGAGGGTTCAGTGTCTGTTATTCTAAAAGTGTATTAATTCTGGTTTAAGCACTTGGGCTTCAGGCCAGTTATTTTACATTAAAAGGGTTTGTGGTCTGCACTCTTGTGGGAGGAGAGGCTGGACTCTGCCCTTCTGAGCTGGGAATTTCTGGTTAAAGGCTTATAGTGCCTGCATATTTGAACTGCTTCTTACTGAAATTGGTACACCTTGTTTGCTGTAGCATAGACTAGATCCAGGCCTGCTGAATCTAACTTTGTTTGTATAACTTGAGCACTAATCCAGGCATTATTTAAAGTATTCAACTGTATTTATTACTGCTTGGTAGTAACTTGATTAAAGTGTAGCTATCATTCTAAGTCTTTTGGTTTAAACACTTGGGCTTCAGACCAGTTGTTTTACATTAGGAAGGTTTGTGGCCTGCACTGTGGTGGCAGGACAGGTAGCTTACATCCTTCTAAGTTGTGAACTGCTGATTGAGGGCTCAGTGTCTGTTATTCTAAAAGTGTATTAGTTCTGGTTTAAGCACTTGGGCTTCAGGCCAGTTATTTTACATTAAGAAGGTTCCTGATCTGCACTCTTGTGGGAGGAGAGGCTGGACTCTGCCCTTCTGAGCTGGGAATTTCTGGTTAAAGGCTTATAATGCCTGCATATTTGAACTGTTTCTTACTGAAATTGGTACACCTTGTTTGCTGTAGCATAGACTAGATCCAGGCCTGCTGAATCTAGCTTTATTTGTATGCTTGTTGTTTGTTCGCTTGTTATTTCCCTGAAATGCTAATTCCACCTAAAACACGGCTTTTCAGCACTTCTGTGGATCCCTAGTGATATCTGCATTGCTTACTGTACTTATTTCCTTGTTTCACTTGAAAGAAAGTTACTGTTGGTCGTTTTTGCATTTAAGTTACCTGTAACATATTGCATTTAAGTTACCTGGCACTTGCTCACTAATGCAATTATATAAGTCAGCACTAAAATATTAAAAGCACTACACCCTCACAAACTCCCCTTGAGTACCTCGTTCCCCGTTGGCCCTTATTTTTTCAGTTATAAAGAAATTCCTAATACTATTCTAGCATGTCCAAAGGTCAGTTGTCAATCTCCTCTCCGGTCCAGCTGGTGAATCTGGGAATCTTGAGGCAATGTTACAACTGCCTCATGTACACAGACAACCCTCTCCTCCTCCCAACAAATTCTAACACATATGAGAGATGCAACCGTGTAGCCATACTGGAGGCTAAGCTCTCTCAACTCAGTAACGGCGAACCAGTCAGAAGGAGAAGGAAACCACACTCACTACAATTCCAGTCTCACATAGACCTACCACGACAGCAAACCAAACACATAAACACACAAAAACATACTCGGAGGCTCTAAATAAAAATCTGCCTAAGCAGCAGAAACCTCCAAAGCAGACACCCAAGCAACCACTACCTGAAAACAAAACATGTGCAACACATAGCTCACAAAGCCAGTGTGCCGAACAGTCACAGCCCTTAAGGCTAAACAACACACCTGATACACTTGTAATAGGTGACTCTATCATCAGGCACACTGACGTCCCGCTCACCAGGCTGAACAAGGAGAAGGTCACGATGAGCTGCCTGTCAGGCGCTAGGATCCGCCACATAACACAAGCACTCAGGTCACTCCAAGGCAAGTACAAATATGACTCAGTCATTGTCCATGCTGGTGTGAATGACCTGAGACGTACCTCCCTGGACTACATGAAAAGAGACATAGAGGAGCTCTCTGAGCATGTAGCCCAGGCCGGTATGACCCTGACCTTGAGTAGCATCTTACCCTCACCAAGAATGATGCCACAATATGAAGACAAGATGATCAGTTTCAGCAATTGGCTTAAGTATTGGTGTCATTCAAAGGGGATCCAATGCCTGTCAGCCTTGGATGACATGCTTGACAAGCCATGATGCTTTGCTAGAGACGGCTTGCACCTGTCACCCCTGGGCTTTTGGATATTGGCAAAGGCTCTTGCTACCCCCAATAGTGCCTTTTTTAGGCAAGGCTCAAAAGACAAACCCACCTCCATAGGTATCAGAAGGGATAAGAAACTAAGAGTAATGCTACTCAATGCCAGAAGTCTAAACCTCAAGATGCACGCACTCAAAACTCTCCTTAGCATGGAGAACATCGATATCTGTCCAGTAACAGAAACCTGGTTCAAGGCTCCCGAGAGCACCCCAGCACTACCAGGTTATACCTCATATACCATGCCTTTCGGCCACAAAACTTGGACCAAACCACAAAAGGAGGGAGAGTATCAATATTCGTCAAAGATACCCACACCTCCAGGTTGGTGGCACAGCACGAAGCATCAGAGACAATCCATGTGCAACTAACAGTGGGTAAAACTGCCTTCCAGTTTATAGCCTGCTACAGACCACCCTCCCAAACCGAGGAACCTCACTCGGCCTTCCTGTGAACACTGGAAAATATGAAGGTCTCTCCAAACACCATTATATTGGGTGACTTCAACTACCGAAACATAGACTGGGAGCATTACTCTAGCTCCAGCACCCTAGCCCCAAAGGTTCCTAGAATTTATAAACTCAAATGCTATGGAACAACTTGTTACCACTTCCACAAGAGGGGAAAACATACTGGACCTGATCATAACCAACATGGGGACTCTATGCTCCAGACCAGAAGTGTATCCCTCACTGGTAGGATCAGACCATAAACTAATCTCACTGGATATTCACATCCTGACTCCACTCATGCCCTGAAAACCACAGTGAAAAACTTCTCTAAAGCAAATTTCAAACTCCTCAAAACCAAGGTGGAATCCTTCAAAGCCCCATGGGCCTGTGGAAAATATGGCCCAGACCGCAGAATCCTTCATAAACACATTCTATGAACACCTTCAGGAATGCATGGATCATGCAATCCCAAATAAAACCAAGACCCAATCCTCCAAAGGCAGACGTCCTGTCTGGTGGACCCCAGCCATAAACAAACTATACAATAGAAGGAGGAAGCTACTACATGATAGAGCAAAATCCCAAAAAGGGAAGGCATCTCTGATCAGTATTAGCAAAAAACTATGAGCACTCATAAAATCGTCTAAGGCCAGCTTCGAGAGAAAATTGCACAGGACACTAAGGATAATCACAAGGCTTTCTTTAGTTATGTTAGGAACCTGGGTGGAAATTCCCAGATATGCTCAGAATTAGTCCAAAATGACAAAAAATACACCAAACCCACAGACATTGCCAGCATCCTAGCTGACAGGTTCAGTGCAAACCCCCCCCTCCCCACCAAAAGGGCAAATATCTATCCCAGTAGAGTGCTGCCCCCCTGACATCTCAGATGCTCAGGTAAGAGCTGCCCTCTCCAAAGCAAAAAACACAGCATCAATGGGACCAGACGGTGTCCCGGGCTGCATCCTACATGAACTTCAAGAAGAGCTAAAGCCAAACATAAAACTACTGTTCAATCTCAGCCTTACTACAGGATATGTACCCAAAGAGTGGCGCACAGCAACAGTGGTCCCTCTCCACAAAGGTGGTGCCTCAACGTATCCTGGAAACTATCGCCCCATAAGCCTGACTAGCTTGGTCTGCAAAGCTATGGAAAGGATCATCATGGACCTCATAAATAAAAATATTGGGGACCTACAGACACTGGATCCTACCCAGTCTGGCTTTGTGAAGGGCAGATCCTGCCTCTTAAACCTGGTTGATTTCTTTGAAATAGTCACCAAGGCCATTGACGAGGGGAAGGTGGTCCACACAGCCTACCTGCACTTTGCAAAAGCCTTCGATACAATACCCCACTCGGGCATTATAGATAAGCTCACCAGCTTAAATATAAACCCCTATATCAGTATATGGGTTGCAAACTGGCTCAAGGACAGAACCCACATGGTTAGAATTGCTGGAGCCATGTAGACTCCAAACCAGTTACAAGTGGCGTCCCACAAGGCTCAGTCCTGGGACCTCTCTTGTTCGGTATATATTTCTCGGAGGTACAGGCCAACACGGAAGGACTGTGGCTGACCAAGTTCACAAATGACTGCAAACTGGGTGCCATAATCGACTCTTCAACCTACACAAGCATCCTCCAAAAGGACCTCATAGAAACAGACAACTGGTGCCAGAGCCATGGCCTCAAGCTAAATGCCAAAAGGTGTATAGTCACCCCCTTTGGCAAAAACAAAGTGCTTACCACATAGGTGGTAATCCATTAAGTACAGAAGAAGTAATTAGGGACCTGGGGACCCAAGTTGATAGCAATCTCTCATTTGACAACCACGTGACCAAAGTGGTTGGAAAAACATTTTATATAGCCCACCTAATCATGAAGGGATTCACATCTAGATCAGGGGAGGTCATTGTGCCTCTTTACTCATCCCTCATCAGGCCCATAATTGAGTACAGTGCCCTTTTTGGGATGTACCTTACCAGACACCTGCAGAAACTGGAAAGACCCCAAAAGTACCTCTCCAAGAGGATCAAAGGGCTCAAGCAGATGCCGTATGCTGCCCAGTTAAAGAAACTCCAGCTCTATTCAGTGGCATACCACCTGCTCAGAGGCGATCTGTGCCTGATGTATAAAGCCAAGTCCAACCCGGAATTAATGGACATGCTGCACCTCAGAAAATTCAAATCCCATTGAGCTATGCACTCAAAAGACTTGAACCTCAGCACTGAAATAAATAGGACATGCTGGAGGGACAGATTCATAACCGAGAGGCTCCCTTCACTCTGGAATAAAATCCCAGTCCAGGTTAGGCAGAGTCCCTCATTGACTCTCTTCAAGAGGAATCTTGATGAGTGGATGGGAGATCATAGGTTTACCCCGGGTATCACTTCTGTGTCACTGTTAGACAGAGGCACAGTATAC
The DNA here is from genome assembly GCF_019279795.1 of Protopterus annectens. Taxonomy (NCBI): domain Eukaryota; kingdom Metazoa; phylum Chordata; order Ceratodontiformes; family Protopteridae; genus Protopterus; species Protopterus annectens. Next base: position 1,849,163,293 of record NC_056729.1, on the reverse strand, counting down.
TATCCTCGAAAAAGGGCATAGCAAAATTAATTTAAAATGGGTGGAGAAAGCCAAACACACTCTGGCTAGGCTTATAAATGCCCTAGGGCAGATAGCCTAGTATGAACCTATGAATCTATGAACCTATACAGTATAACAGAAGTAAACAGGATATATTACTGTGCAGCTAAATTAATAACAGAATCAGTCTTACCAAAAATACACAGGGCAGTAAGGACAAGGAAGGGTGTAAATAGATTGCCATCATGGAAGTACTGAATACAGAAAACTATAAAGCAATTAACACAAGAAGTGTCACTGTTATAAGAGGAAATAGACAAAAATACTCAGGAAGATAGATGTGATAAAAGGGGTCTATATTATATTATCGAACGCTTAAAAAAGAGAACGCTGATTGAGCCACCTAATTTAAGTGAAAGCTTACAATCTCGAACTGTTAGATCAGCGATTTTTTTCCCAGGGAAAAAAAATCGCTGATCCAAAACACATACACACAACACAAGCACACCAAACAAACAGAAATCCACACACATACACCTAAAATCTGATACCTAACCCTACACTAAACTATGCACACACCACTAACTACCCACTTACCTTAACCCAAACCCTAACCCTAAGGTCCATCACTATTGCACACTCACCTCACTCGCTCCCTAACCCTAACTCACTTAAATCCATCCTAACCCTCATGTCCACACATTCGCACACACACCTAACCTGAGCCCTAACCCTAACTAACCTAAATCACCCTAACACTCACATCCACACAATCGCACAATTACTTGAATCCGACCGGTAACTTCCCACCATAAAACAGAAAATAACAAAGCAACAGAAACAGACAACCAAATTCTTTCCCTAGGAAAAAATTCGAGTTTCTGCTGCTTCGATATTTTTCAGTTTCACGAAAATAAGTTTGATCAATCAGCATTCGCTTTTTTAAGCATTCGAGGATATAATATAGACCTGATAAAAGCAATGGTCGGTATCAAAACAGATCAGGATCAAGTGTGTACTTTTGCAATTAATAAACTAAAAATATCAGCATATGCAGAAAAACTAAGAAGATATGCAGATAAATACAAAGGAAAAGTACAAAATAAGCAATTTATTGATGACCCAAAAAGTTTTATAGAGAACTGGGAAACAAGGTAAAAGGGATTGAAAACACCACCAAAAAAAGAAGAAATAGATGCATTTTGGAGAAATATCGATGAAATATCGATAAAGATCTGTGGAACATAACAAAGTTGCTAAATGGGTAGAAGAAGCAAAAGAAAGAACAATAAGTTCAAAGGTACAGGATATGAAATGGGATGAAATAACAGCCAGAGAGATTGAAACAAAGTTAAGAAATCTGCTAGTTGGAAAACCACAGGCCCAGATGTAGTACCTGACTTCTGGTTAAAAGTATTAACATCTTCACAGGAAGATTTAGCCATGAGTAGGAACTATTTATATGACCACCCTGAACAGACAGCAGCCTGGTTAATGACAGGAAAAATAATGCTATTGCTAAACAGTGAACCTGCAAACTATCCTAAAAACTACAAACTGACAGCTCGCCTTCTGACGATGTATAAACTACACACTGGAATTGATGTCGACAAGAGTTTATAGTCATTTAGAAGAAAACTGAATCATGGCAACAGAACAAAAGGGTAATAAAAGAAAGTCATATGGAATAAAGGGTCATTTGCTGTTAAATAAAGTCACAATAGAGAACTGTAAAAGGGGAAGAATCTCTAGGGCCATTAGCCTAGCACCTGCCTATGAACATATCAATTAATACACACATTTATTTATTTATCTATTTATTGACATTTGTTAACTGGACTAGTCCAAGCTGGGTTACTAGAGACCCAAGGAGAAAAGCTCCAGTTACAGACAGTTAACAATACATAAAATTCACAGTCCACGATACAGAAATAGTTAAGGTACATCAGATAAGGAGATATATACACAATAGTAATAGATATATATTTTAGTTAAGGTATGCTCAGCAATTAAGTTTTCAAAGCCATATATACATTTAATGAAGTGGTGTAGAAGTATGTGTTAAGGATGTAGCATTTTAGGAATACTACAAGTGTAAGGTGAGAGAGCTGCACTGCATGTGTAGGGCGGGAGGGTATAGGAAGAGGTGCAGTAAGATTCCCAAAAAAGGAACAGTTTAACAGAGAGAATGTAGGATAGAGTAAGGTGTGGGAGTGTAGTGGAGTTACGTAGGGTCATGACAGGTGCAAGTCTTGGTGTTTAGAAGGTGAAGTCTGAGTTCTTTTTAAAGTGTATAGGGTGGGTAATGGAACATATGAGTGTTGGAAGTTTATTCCAAGCTTCGGCAACTGAGGATTTATACAGTAGTTTGCCAACAGTTTTCTTAGGTTGGTAAATATCTAGCAGTTGCTGGTTTGAGGTGCGGAGGGTACGAGTGGGAGTATAAGTGGATACAAGGGAGGAGACAGCAGGGCAGGAGGATGGTTTGTATAATGTGGAGTGTATGATTTCAAATTGTGATGGTAGGAGTTGTGGCAGTTCTAGCCATTGGAGAGAGTTCAGCACAAGGCAGTCGTGTGAGTTATAAGGGTAGTTTGTGACAAATCTTGCTATGTGACCCAGAAACTGCCCATCCTATGGCACAGGCTTCTCATCCACATGAAGTTGAGGTCATCCATTACCTAGTTTAAATGAAACTTAGGCCAGTGGATGGGGAAAAGGATATTTCCAGCAGGCCTGGCACCCGTGTCCCTTTTGGACAGAGATGGTTTATAAATGCCTGGCCCTTAATGTTCTGTTTGGATACAGGACATCATTATAGTTTCAGGAAAATTTGGCTAGGCTTAGAAAGGCCTCTCTGGCCATTAGCCTATTAACAGACTATGAATCTATGGTGAATGTGAATAAAATGGGCATGTTCCAATGGAACTTGTAACTAGCCTTTAGGTTGTAGGACTTCTTGAAAGAGGGTAGACGAAGACATTTTTGAGCAGTTTATTGACAGGAGGTAAATCTTTCACACTGACTACCCCCAGATTCATCGCTTTACTTCTGGCCTTGATCTGCAGTAATGGAGAATGTTGAAGCGCATAGGTTCATTGGTAAGTACTAAGCAGGCTGCCCTTGCGGACCATTTTAAGCCTGGACACTTTACTTTTTTGTGCTCTAATTAACCTCCCCCATTTGGTTAGAGATTGACTTTACCCATCCCATGGCCGATAACTATATATCCTCTCTAATGAGAATAACTGGGATCATACCATACATAATTTGAGGGGACCCGTACATTGGTATAAAGCATTATGACGCTATCTCTGTCCATGAGTCATGCAGCGAGCAGTCCTGGGGCAAGATTCTCTGTTTCCCATCCATAGATCCAAGTTGTGCTTGGGTATGGACAGGGGTGAACTTTGTTTAATGTCGATGGGGA
>NC_056729.1:1849139863-1849154863 GCF_019279795.1 Protopterus annectens | reverse complement strand
AAGGCTGTAGAGAGCACTCCAGCTGTGGATGTGTGTGCCGTCACTGAGGCATGGTCCAAGGCTGTAGAGAGCAGTCTAGCTGTGGATGTCTGCAATCACTGAGGCACAGTCCAAGGCTGTAGAGAGCACTCCAGCTGTGGATGTCTGAGCAGTCACTGAGGCATGGTCCAAGGCTGTAGAGAGCACTCTAGCTGTGGATGTCTGTGCAGTCACTGAGGCATGGTCCAAGGCTGTAGAGAGCACTCCAGTTGTGGATGTCTGTGCAGTCACTGAGGCATGGTCCAAGGTTGTAGAGAGCACTCCAGCTGTGGATGTGTGCGCAGTCACTGAGGCACGGTCCAAGGCTGTAGAGAGCACTCTAGCTGTGGATGTCTGTGCAGTCACTGAGGCAAGGTCCAAGGCTGTAGAGAGCACTCCAGCTGTGGATGTCTGTGCAGTCACTGAGACATGGTCCAAGGCTGTAGAGAGCACTCCAGCTGTGGATGTCTGTGCAGTCACTGAGGCATGGTCCAAGGCTGTAGACAGCACTCCAGCTGTGGATGCCTGTGCAGTCACTGAGATACAGTTCAAGGCTGTAGACAGCACTCCAGCTGTGGATGTCTGTGCAGTCACTGAGACATGGTCCAAGATTGTAGAGAGCACTCCAGCTGTGTATGTGTGCACAGTCACTGAGGCACGGTCCAAGGCTGTAGAGAGCACTCTAGCTGTGGATGTCTGTGCAGTCACTGAGGCACGGTCCAAGGCTGTAGAGAGCACTCCAGCTGTGGATGTCTGTGCAGTCACTGAGGCATGGTCCAAGGCTGTAGAGAGCACTCCAGCTGTGGATGTCTGTGCAGTCACTGAGGCATGGTCCAAGGCTATAGAGAGCACTCCAGCTGTGGATGTCTGTGCAGTCACTGAGACACCGCCCAAGGCTATAGAGAGCACTCCAGCTGTGGATGTCTGTGCAGTCACTGAGGCATGGTCCAAGGCTGTAGAAAGCACTCCAGCTGTGGATGTGTGTGCAGTCACTGAGACACAGTCCAATGCTGTAGAGAGCACTCCAGCTGTGTAAGGCTGCAATGCCTTCCACACATTCAGACCTCAAAATGAGCATGAAAGAACCAAAGGCAGATGTGTATCCATCTTCATTAAGGACAAACACTCCTCACAACTGGTCAAACAGTACGACTCTGAGCTAGTCCAACTTAAGTGTTCCACATCATTGTTACTGTAGGTCCCCCACCATGAACCAAGAGAAACACACTGCCTGTCTGGACTTATTACAGTCACTCTCTATACAGCCACACACTTTGGTCATGGGTGATTTCAGCTGTCCTTCCATAGACTGGGAGACATATACAAGCACAAACATGCTCACCCTGAGGTTCCTGGACCTTGTCAGTACAAATGGTCTAGAACAGATAGTCCATACCCTCCAAGGGGCTCAAATGTCCCAGTCTTAGTACTCACCAACATGGGGGGGCCACTGCGCTACCCCCAGTATGTTGCTCTCCCTGACAGGTCTGATCATAAATCAGTCTTGTTGAAGTAATGATCAGAGCTGACCCCCTGCAGGAGCTAAAGTAATGAAAAAAATTCAAAGCAAACTACAGCCTACTAAGCAGCGGTATAAATCGTTTTGAACCCACTGCTAACACAGCCTACAAAGACTCCTATTCAGAGGTGTACACAAGTGCCCTGTATATTAAGCAGGACGGTTTGACCCCAATGCAGTTGGATACACTTTCATATTAAAATTCCCATTTATTGTCTATGATAATATTTATTGGACAGTTTGATCCTGGACTGTTTGACCCCTGTTAAATTTAATAAAAGCATTTTAATACTTAATATTTTAATTAGGAATTTTAGATAGGAATGTAATATATTATTTAATATTTTAATATGGAAATGTCAATTTATTTAATGTATTATTTAATATCTAAGAGTAATTTAATTAACAATAGTTTTTAACATGTTAACACTGAAATAAAGTATGAATTGTACATAGGAAGTTAACATATTTATCTAGCGTAGTTGAAGATTTACTCGGTTATCTGAAGTTTTATTCAGCTTTATGCATTTAATTGTTATTAAAGCTGGTTTTATTCTCCATACAGTGTTCCATGTTTTGACTTTGCTAATGTGAGTTCTCTATGATTGTCCATACTATGAAAAGAACAAACCAAAACAAAGGCAGACCAACAAAGAGATCCAAGGAGGCCCAAACCAAAGTAGACACCAGATCACACCATGAATGAACCTAGGTTTCGTCTTTTAATCAGACTTCTTCAGAAAACAAATGGTAAAAAAACACTCCCTTTTTATATATAACACATGACAACGACATCATCAATTAATTAATGCAATAAAAATTCCTATCAAAATAAAAGGAATCCACATAAATTTAGCTAAAAAACAGTTTTCATAAAACTATAACAAATAACAATTGTCATAAAAATTTGTACTTAAAAACAATTACATAAATGTGTGAACACGTCCCCATTCACTGATACAAGCCTATCCCAGAATATTCTTTAGTTTCAATATAGGCATAATACTAATACAGTCATTAATGCCTGGAAACACCAAAGCATTCAATCTCAGTTGCCATTTCATTTCACAAATGTCTAGATGTACTTCAAGCATTCTACCCTGTGTGTCAAGAAAGATCTGCTGAATAACACTAAATTTAAAAGAATGGCCCGTATTACATTCAATATGCCTATATAAAGCATTAGTCTTTTTCTCACCGAATTAAGTACGGGTATGCCTTTTAAGTTTTTTGATGGCTATTATTCATCATCATCAAGTGGCGAATGTTTATGTGCATCTGGCGCTGGTACATTGGGAGAACAGCAATCATTAGTGATGGAGACCAAAGTGTGTGTACCTTTTTTAAGCAATGACAATCAGGCCGTTGAGTGTGAAGTCAATCATTCTGGTCTAGTTGTAGTCCGTTGTTCTAGTCCTAATATTTCTGATAAAGGAGGTATGGAATGCAACTTATTAGGGGATCTTAGTCTGTATTCATGTCCTTCTGATTTTCTGCTGCATTTAGGTCTACCTGATACGGGTATTGAATTGGTATCGGACAATACAAATGGCCAGAATGTTGAAATTAATGACGGGCTATTAGAAAACTATGACGATGATGATGATGAAGGTATTGATCATTTAATTCAAATAGGTGTTGATGAATTTAAAGCTATGCAAAATGGGGGGCTTTGTAACCCATTAGTTATAGCTAATGAATACGGTGATTTCAAGATATATAATTATTCCAGTAAAACCATTGATGAACGACATGTTAATTTGTTAGCTAAAGGGTTAACTTTTGTACCTCTAGCAAGGGGTACATTAAGTGATACCCTAGTGGATTTAAAATTATTGGTGAGGAAAATTAATTTGAAAATGTTATTTCAGGGTTCAAATATTAATGAAGTAGCCCCGGTGTTAAAAAAGCCAAGTAAATTTGTGCCCCCTAGTAATAGTGTGATTAGTAATTTTGAAAAGATTTGTGAAGTTGAAATTAGGGAACACTTTGCTCGGGGTAGATGTTTGAGTAGTAAACAGGCCTTTGAAAGAATGGACAATTTAACTAGGGACGAGCGTTTGCTGCTAAATGAGTTAGTGACTGATGGTACCATTAGGTTCATGAAACCCGATAAAGGTAATGGGTTAGTTGTTACAGATCGGGTTGATTATGTGGGTAATATGATGGTCTTGCTGGCTTCAGACACCTACGAAGAGTGTAGTATTAACCAGCTTAATATTGCTTACAGGAAGGTTCATTTGTTTATTGAGGATTTATTAATGCAAGGGCACATCAGTGAGATTGAATACTCTTATTTGAGCAACAACCACCCGCTGGTTAGTAGTATTTTCGGAATACCCAAAATACATAAGGGACTAAACAACTTAGCCTTTAGGCCTATTGTCGACGTGAAACGTAATAAAACCTGTTTCATTAGTAAGTTTTTGGACCATGAGTTGCAAAAGGGCTTAAAGAAATTTGAATACATTACCAGGGACTCTTGGTCCTTTTTGGAGAAGTTGAAAGGAGTTCAAATTAGTGATAATACTATATTGATTACAGTGGATGTTGTCAATCTTTTTTCAGTTATCCCTACGACAATTGGGCTGGAATGGATGGAATGGCAGCTATTTAAAACTGGCTTGTATGATCAGGACAGAATTAACTTGCTGACCGGTTTGATGGAAATTGTGCTCAACAATAATTTTATTAATTTTGAGGGATTGTATTATAGACAGACAACTGGTGTTGCGATGGGGGCAGCCTGCGCCCCGGCTTATGCTAATTACATTATGGCATATTGGGAGCAGGAATTTCTATTCACCAGTCATTTCATGTCCTAAGTTAATTTTTATACACGTTTCTTGGACGATTTATTCATTGTTTGGGAAGGTGATTTTGATGAAGTAGGGACATTTATTGAATACATTAATAATTCTGTGGATTTTTTGAAGTTTACTTATAATGTGAGTACAGTTGAAATTGACTATTTAGATGTCCATTTGAGTATTAACTCTGTGGACAATGTTTTGGCATCTACAATACATAGGAAGGCCACTTTTTCAAATTCTTATTTGAGTTATTCAAGCTACCACCTGGACCATCAAAAGAAAGCAATTGTAAAAGGGCAAATGGTCAGGGCAGCAAGAATGACTAGTTTGGATGATGATTTCTTCAGGGAAATTGAATTTATAAGGCAGATGTTTATTAGGCGTGGTTATCCGGTAGCATTATGTACCTGTATTGCTGATGAAGTCAAATTAAAAAGGGCTAATGGTGTTTATTGGGCCTTAATAAGTGGTAAACCTGTTGTAGAACGGGCACAGCTAAACGAAAATGTTGAGGATGGAGGTGACCTTGGTGGGGATATGTCCAATTCTGGGAATGCTGTTGAGCTCACACGGGTTGGTGAGGATAATTTGTTATTTATTACCACTTATTCCTTTGATGCTCCATACATTAGAGAGATAGTAACAAACAATTGGAAGCTTTTGAGGCTGGACCAAATGGTCAGTGACAAATTGGGGGCGCCTCCTAGATGTGTTTATAGGAAGAGATGCTCATTTAAGCAATTATTAGAAAGGGATGGGACGCCTCAGCTTGTTTCTAACAGGAATAGTGGTACTTTCAAATGTGGTAGGTGTAGTGTATGTCATCTGATAAACCCTACCAATTCTGTTTATAAAGTAGCTGGGGTTACCATTAGGCTTGGGGACCATTTTGATTGTTACAGCAGGAATTTAGTTTATGTGGCCTTGTGTGGTCAGTGTCCGGCTTTTTACATCGGGAAGACTAGCAGGGCACTTAGGGATCGTATAATTGAGCATCAATTGGACATTAGATTAAAGAAAAAGACTAATGCTTTATATAGGCATATTGAATGTAATACGGGCCATTCTTTTAAATTTAGTGTTATTCAGCAGATCTTACTTGACACACAGGGTAGAATGCTTGAAGTACATCTAGACATTTGTGAAATGAAATGGCAACTGAGATTGAATGCTTTGGTGTTTCCAGGCATTAATGACTGTATTAGTATTATGCCTATACTGAAACTAAAGAATATTCTGGGATAGGCTTGTATCAGTGAATAGGGATGTGTTCACACATTTATGTAATTGTTTTTAAGTACAAATTTTTATGACAATTGTTATTTGTTATAGTTTTGTGAAAACTGTTTCTTAGCTAAATTTATGTGGATTCCTTTTATTTTGAAAGGAATTTTTATTGCATTAATTAATTGATGATGTCATTGTCATGTGTTATATATAAAAAGGGAGTGTTTTTTTACCATTTGTATTCTGAAGAAGTCTGATTAAAGACGAAACCTAGGTTAATTCGTGGTGTGATCTGGTGTCTACTTTGGTTTCTCTATGATTGTACCAGGTTACAAACCAGTAATGCGAATATTTTGTTCTGTTTATTGACAGGTTATTTTCTGTGTATTTGTGTACGATTGTCACATCTTTTCACCATTCTTGATGAGTGTTATGAACTATTATAAAGCCTTGTTAGCGAGCTTGTAACAGTAGTATTAAACTGTGTTCAAAGTGTTACAGATCTAGATATGGAATGTGTCCGGGGTCAAAATGTCCTGTACCCAATTTGGCAGTATCTGAAAGGATCAGAACCAGGCCCGTGTGAAAAAACAAGTCACCCTGCTGGACCTCAAGTAGAAATAGGTTATATAATAGGAGAAAGTGATGTCAAAGAACAAAAGGGAACTGACTCAGCAGAGAAGAACACCCTCCACAACTTGAACAAGCAAATCAGGTACCTTGTAGTGTCCTCTAAAGCTAATTACAAAGCTAAATTAGCATCCCTAGCTAAGGGTAATCATAAGGCATTCTTTAGATGCACTTGAAATCTAAAAGGGAAGGCCCAACTTTATGCTGAACTAGTAGTAGATGTTACCACTTATACTGAACCTGAGGAAATTGACAAACTGCTAGCTGACAGATTTGGAGCAAATTTCACCCCCTCTCATACCCCAAAGCATACTGTCCACCAGTCCTCTACCTAGTATCTCCAAAGAGCAGGTCATAACCATGCTTTGCAAGGTCAAAAACATGGCCTCTGTGGGACCAGATAGCATCTCAGGCTGCTTACTAAACAGCCTAAAACAGGACCTTGTGAAACCACTTGGTACTGTCAGCCTAAGCGCTTGCTTTGTTTCACCAGAGTGGAAAACAGCAAAGTAATTCCCTTGCACAAAGTGGGTCCATCAACTGATCCTGGGAACTGTAGACCCATAAGCCTAATCAGCCTTATAGGTTCATAGGTTGATACTAGGCTATCAGCCCTAGGGCCTATGCAAGCCTAGCCATAACAATTCCCTGGCTATTTCTTCCCACACTATTTACTTCCCTGGACCTCTGTCTAGCAGGGTGACTGACGTGATCCCTGGGGTGAATTTCCTTTCTCCCATCCAATCATGAAGGTTCCTTTTCAAGAGGGCCAAAGAGGTCCTCTGCTTGACATGTATGGGCAGTCTATTCCAGAGTCTGTGGAGTCTCTGGGTCAGGAACCTATCCCTCCAGAATGTTTTGTTTATTGTGATGGCAAGGTTTAGATCCCTGGAGCATGTAGCTCAGAGGGATTGGGATTTCTTTAAGTGTAGCATGTCCAAAAGTTCTGGGTTTGACATGGCCTTGTGTGTTAAGCAGAGATTGCCTTGGAGTAGACAATATGTGACAGAGTATAGCTGGAGTTTTTTAAGGCGGTCAGCATAGGGCATCTGTTTTAGGCCTGTGATTCTTTTAGTGAGGTATTTCTGCGGCCTTTCCAGTTGTTGCAGATGTCTTGAGAGGTACATACAAAATGGGAAGTTGTATTCTATAATTGGTCTAATGAGGGATGAGTACAGTGGGACAATGACCTCCTTTTTTCTAGATGAAAAGCCCTTAGTGATGAGGTGTGCCACATAGAAGGATTTCCTGAAACCAAGTGGTTTCACAAGGTCCTGTTTTAGGCTGTTTAGTAAGCAGCCTGGGATGCTATCTGGTCCCACAGAGGCCATGTTTTTGACCTTGCAAAGCATGGTTATGACCATCTCTTTGGAAATACTAGGTAGAGGACTGGTGGACAGTATGCTTTGGGGTATGAGAAGCGATGTGGTTATCGAAGGTGAGACCACTGTCCACCTGTGTCCGTAAGTCTCTTATCACACTTTCAGTGTTTAATGTACTGCCACCTATGTGGTAATTCATGGGTACATGTTTTTTTTCACAAAGGGGATAAGTATACATTTCTTGGCATTAAGCTTGAGACGATGGCTCTGGCACCAAGCATCTGTTTCTGTAAGGCCCTTTTGTAGAGTATCCACATCATTTGGGGATTCAATAATGGCTCCCAGTTTGCAGTCATCTGCGAACTTTGTTAGCCAGAGTCCATTAGTGTTGGCCTGTACATCAGAGAATTAGGTGCCAAACAAGAGAGGTCCCAGGACTGAACCCTGAGGTACTCCACTTGTCACTTGTCTGGAGCTGGATTTGGAGTCAGCTACTTTTACAGTGTGGGTTCTGTCAGTAAGCCAGTTGGCAACCCATCGAGTGACGTAGGGATTAATGCCCAGCTTAGTAAGTTTATCTATGATTCCAGACTGGGGGATGGTGTCAAAGGCCTTGGCAAGGTCCAGATAGGCTGTGTGGACTGCCTTACCCTCGTCCATGGCTCTGGAGACTGATTCGAAGAAGTCAATCAGGTTCAGGAGACAAGATCGGCCCTTCACAAACCCAAACTGGGTGGGGTCCAGTGTTTTAAGGTTGCCAATGTCTTTGTTTATAAGTTCCATGATAATAAGTTCCATGGCTTTGCAGATCAGGCTTGTCAGACTGATGGGGCGGTAGTTCCTGGGATCCAAGGTGGATCCCCCCTTGTGGAGTGGGATAACTGTAGCTGTGTGCCACTCAGTGGGCATGCAGCCTGAGGTGAGGGCATGATTAAACATGACACTTAGGTGAGGTGCCAGTTCATTTTGTAGTTCATGTAGTAGTCAGCCCGGGATGTCATCTGGTCCCATGGATGCTGTATTCTTAGCTTTGGAGAGTGCATTTTTTACCTATATGGCCATTATTACCAGAATTTGGCAATCTTCTGGTGTTGAGATGGGCCATTTAGAGGGTGAGAGGGTGGTGAAGTTGGCGCTGAATCGATCTGCCAGGATATTGGCAATATCCTTGGGATCAGTATATTTAATGCCATTCTGTTGTAGCTCAGAGTAGATCAGAATCTGAGCATTGCCATTTAGATTCTTCATAATTATATAATGCCTTGTGGTTGTCTTTGGAATCTTTGGCAGTTTTATTTTTGTAACTAGCTTTGGAGGATTTTATGAGGGATCTCAGCTTCTTACTGAGGCTGGTAAGGGAGATTTTTGCATCCTGGGATTTTCTTCTTTTCTGCAACAGTTTCTTCCTTTTGTTGTAAAGATTGTTTATGGCTTCCTTTTTTTGGAGGAGAGCATTTTAGTTCTATTTGGGATGGCACAATTCATGCATGAGTGGATGTGCTTGTACAATGCCTTAGTGTAGGACTCAGCAGTCAAACTTTCAGTTCTCGTCTGCATGGGTGTCATGAAGTTTGTAATTTCTGACTTGAGTAGCATGAAGTTGGCTTTGGAGAAGTTTTTTTATGGAGGTTTCCTTACTGGGGGGGTAGGGGTGGGATGTGGATGTTAAGGGTGATTAGCTTATGGTCTGATTTGATCAATGAGGGGGTGACCATAGGTGTGGAGCATCGATTTCCCATGTTGGTAATGATCAGGTCTAGGATATTGGAGCCCCTGGTGGGACTATGGATTAGTTGATCCAGGGCATTGGAATTTATGAATTCCAAGAACCGTTGGGCAAAGGTGTTGGTACACGAGTAGTTTTCCCGGTAGTTGAAATCACCCAGTATTAGGGTGTTTGGTTGATATTAATATTTTCCAGTATGTTTAGAAAGGTGTAGTGAGAATCTCGGGGCATGGTGGGGGGTCTGTAGCAAGCTACAATTTGGATTGCAGTCTTACCTAGTGTTAGTTGCACCTGGAGAATTTCAGATACATTGTGTTGGGCAACTAACCTGGTGATGTGAATATCCTTGGTGAATATGGACATTCCTCTACCTTTAGTGTTTCGATCCTGGTTTGGTGACCGAAAAGTGTGGTAAAAGTTGTAGCCTGGTATTGCAGGGGTGCTCTCTGGAGCCGTGAACCAGGTCGCAGTTACTACACAGATATTGGTTTTCTCCATTTTTAGGAGTGGAGTGCATTTTGAGGTTTAGACTTCTAGCATTGAGTAGCATTACCTTCAGATTTTGCATGCTTGTACCTGTTACGGTGGTGGTTTTGTCCTTTGAACTTTGCCTAACAGAGGCACTATAGGATTGGCAAGAGCCTTTGCCAGTAACCTGTATCCCAGGGGTGACAGGTACAGACCATCTCTGGCAAAGCATTGTGGTCTGTCGATCATATCTTCCCAGGCAGATACTGGATCCCCTTTGAATGACACCAGAAGCTTAGCCAATTGTTGAAGTCAATCATTTTGTCCTTAGATTGTGGTATCATTCTGGGCAAAGACAGGATGCTACTAAGGGCTAGGGTCATACCTGCCTAGGTCACATAATCCAAGAGCTCTTCCATGTCTCTTTTCATGTAGTCCAGGGAGGTACATCTCAAGTCATTCACTCCAACATGGACAATGACAGTCATATTTGTACTTGTTGTGGCATTACTTGAGTGCATGAGTTATGTGACGGATCCTGGCACCAGACAGGCAGCTCACTGTAACTTTCTCCTTGTTCGGCCTGGTGAGTGGGACATCAGTGGGCCTGACTATAGAGTCACCTATGACTAAAGTGTTAGGTATGTTGTCTTGCCTTAGGGGCCGTTGTTGGGTGGCACACTGGTGTTGTGAGCTATGTGACACTTTGGTTGTGATTGGTGTTTTGTTTGCATTTCAGCTTTGCTTATCTGCAAGGCCATAGAAAGAATCATCACAGACCTTGTTAAAAAAGACATAGGTGACCTTAAAACTCTTGACCTGACCCAGTTTGGCTTTAAGGGTAGATTGTGTTTCTTTAACCTGGTGAACTTCTTCAAGAATGTCAACAAAGCTCTGGATGAAAGCTAAATAGTACATACAACCTATCTTGACTTTGCCAAGGCTTTTGACACAATTTCACACTCTGGTGTCCTTGAGAAACTCTCCCAGTTGGGGATTAACCCATACATCACTAGATGGGTAGCCAACTGGCTCACTGACAGAATGCATACAGTCAAAGCTGGAGATATCAGTTACCAGTGGTGTACCACAAGGATCTGTGCTGGCCCGTCTACTGTTTGGAATCTATTTCTCGGAAGTCCATGTGAAATTAGATGGCTTGTGGCTTACCAAGTTTGCTGACTGCAAACTGGGTGCAATTATTGAGTTCCCTAATGATGTTAACATATTACAAAAGGAGCTAACACAGACAAACAATTGGTGCCAAAGCCATGGACTTAAAACTAAATGCCAAAAAGTGCATTTATATCCCCTTTAGCAAAGGGGATATCCCTGCAAATTACAATATAGGCAGTACCCACCTAAGCTAAAACCCAGTGGTGTGAGATTTGGGAACACAGGTTGACAGCAACCAAAACTTCAGTCACCATATGTCACCAGTGTTAAAGAAAGCTTTCTAGGTTGCACATGTCATAAGTAAGGTCATCACATCCAGGACTAAGGATGTTATAACTCCTCTGTACTCCACCCTCATCAGACCATAAATAGAGTATAACACTCCCTTCTGTATGTACCTCACCAGACACCTGCAGAAGCTGGAGAGACCTCAGAGGTTTCCCACCAGGAAAATGCACGGCCTTCAAAACATGACCTACTTGGATAGACTGAAAGCTCTGTCACTGTACTCTATCTTATAGGCTGCTTAGAGGTGATTTGTGCCTGGCATACAGAACAGACTATGACCCTGCCCTAATGCAAATGCTACACATCTGCAAGTCAAATAGGACAATATTTATTTGCTCCAGGGATCTTAACCTAGCCTGTGATATTAACAGGACATGCTGGAGAGACGGATGTGTCTCCCAGAGACTGCTGCTCCTCTTGAATAAACACACAATTCAGGTGAAGGAAAGTACCTCAATGACCATATTTAAGCAAAATTGGGGAGAAGGATGGGAGACCTTAAATTCACCCCAGGAGTGGCACCTATGTCCCTCATGCATGGGGCAGTTGGTGCTAATCATAGACTCGCTCTGCAAATATAGACCATCTAACATGGTCAGTTAGGGAATATGGA
This sequence comes from Protopterus annectens, assembly GCF_019279795.1. NCBI lineage: Eukaryota > Metazoa > Chordata > Ceratodontiformes > Protopteridae > Protopterus > Protopterus annectens. The sequence continues at coordinate 1,849,143,063 of NC_056729.1, read as the reverse complement.
TATTACAGGGCTAGGCTTGTAAAGGCTCTAGGGACTTTAGCCTAGTAACCTCCTATGATGTTAGTAAAGGGAGACAATAACATCCCTAGCTTTAGACACGATCCCTTTGTTTATAAACTGTGCAGTATGGAAGGGCATTCTTACAAGTGGGCATGTGTTGGTCAAAAGTTAGGGTCACTGTCTATATACGTTCCCAAATCACAAACAATTGGGCTAACTCTTAGGGCATATTGCCAGTGTGGTAGTTCCCTGGGGTAGGTGACTTCCCAAAGGATGCAGTAATGCATTTTATGGTATTTAGTTTTGGTTATTTTGGCACCAGTTATTTATTCAGGACCAGCTTTCCTGCAGGATGGCAAAGTCATTTGGGGATTCAATGACTGCTCCCAGCTTGCAGTTATCAAAAAATTTGGTCAGCCAGAGCCCTTTGGTAATAGCTTTTACTACAGAAAAGTAGATGACAAAGATCATTCTGTTTTTTTTTTTTGAAAGAAAAATAGCACCACGTGATTACAGACCAACAACCTGACTTCAGGCTCCATACAGATATAAGCAGTGACCTACTGTCTTACACAGAGCATATTCAAAAATGTCTTTATTCTGGCCATGTTGCTGTAATGATGCTCTAAGTTTATTGAAAGCTTTCATTGCCCTCCAGGGGTCATGACCTGATGATGATGATGATGATGATGAAGGGAAATTCATTTTTGAGGGATCATTACAGCTTTGTATTCCTGCTAGGGTCAGCCTTGATAAAATGGTAGAAGATAAGGGGTCAGAAAAAATTAAAAGAATCATCAGCAAATACTTTTTTCCCATTTTCTACACGGGATTGGGATGTTGTCAGCTGTCCCCATCTGTCTGTATTCAGTATCACTCTTGCCTTCTTCATCACTCATGCCTGACTGTCGTAGGTCGTATCTCACACAATCCATCCATCCACCTCTTTGTTGGACATTTTTGTTTCCTCTTGTCTTTTTCCTGTCTGCCCCAAACCATGTTCACTAGATTGTCTTCTGCTTTTCTGCACATGTGCCCAAACTACTGTATTCTGTTCTCTCTAACCTTTTCTGCAATTGGAGCTTCTTTGGTTTCTGTTCTTATGCCCATATTTCTTCATCTGTCCCACAATGTGCATCCTACCACCTTTCTTAGGCACTTCACTTCCATCACCTCTAGCTTCCTCATCTGCTCTGCTTTTACTGCCCAGGTTTCTGTACCGTACAGTAGTACTGGTCACACCACTGTTTTGTACAGCTTCCTTTTCAGCTTCTTTGACATTCTTCTGTCATACACTACACCTGACACTCTGTGCTAGTTGGCTGCAGCCCCTCTGATTCTAGCTTTGACCTCCTCATTCAGACTTCACTTCTCAAGCAACCCTCCCAGATACCTGAACCTATCGACTTGTCTCACTATTTCCTTCTTCTGGACACCACAGTTTGCTGCCATTACAGCTGTCTTGTCTGTAATCAGTTTCATCCCATGTGCCTTCAGATTTCCATTCCATTCTCCTGTCCTTTGTTGAAGTTCTTGCTCAGAGTCACTCTGTAATGCGACATCATCTGTATACAGCATATTTGTTGATCTGTATCCTCCAACCTATTTGTCAATGTAGTGTATCACCAATATGAACAATAGTGGGTTCAGTGATGAACCCTGAAGTGTGCCCATTCCCACTGGGAAACCCCTTTGTGTGAGACCAAACAAAGTCTGTACTTGAGTCATTGGCTCCTTGTAATACTTGCACTAATTCTACAGATATTTCTGGGACTTTGAACCACTGCAAGGCTGTCCAAATCAACTTTCTTGGGACCTTGTCATATGCTTTCTCCAAGTGTAGGAATGTCCATCTGGACTCTCTCTCCTCATCACTAAGTTCTTCTCGACTATCTGTCTCACTGCAAATATCAGGTCATTTGTGCTGCATCCTGATCTGAATCTGAACTGCTCATCTCCCATCTTACTTCTACTACTATGTGTATTAATTTATCAGTCACCCTCTTCAAGACTTTCATGCAGTGTGGCAGGAGTTTGATACATCTGTACTGCCCACAATTGTTAATGTCCCCTTTGTTCTTCAAAATTGGCACTAGTATGTTTATTCTCCAGTCATCTAGGATACACCTTTCTCTCCATACTGCTACAGGTCCCCTCAGGAGCCATTTCACCCCATCACACCCAGCATCCCTATCATATCTGCTGGACCTCATCTGATTCTGCTGCTTTCCCCCGACTTAATTTTCTGTAGTGCTGTTCTTACCACTTTGGTGGTGGGCTTCTCTTCTCCCATTTTAGGCTGTATCTAGGGCAGTATAGCTTCTGTGGGGTCTTTTTTTTTTCATAGGTTCATAGGTTCATAGATTAATACTAAGCTAACTGCCCCATTTTTAAAGCTTTTAAGCTTAGCCAATTATCCCTTGTGAGACTCAAACCCTGCACCTTGTGTTTGTAAGGCAAACACTTTAACCATTAGGCCACCCTCCCAACCCCTTTCATTCAGAAGCTTCTGGAAGTACACCTTCCATCTGACTTTGTCCTGTGCACTGGTGAGCAGGTTGTTGCTGGCATCTCTCATGACTATCTTCTTTATATTTCTGTCTTTGCCTTGCAACGTGATGTAGTTTATTTGTGCCATCTACTGACTTACTTTCCAGAAGCTGGTAGAATGTGTCCGATGCCCCGTTCTTTGCTACTGCAACCCTTTCTTAGCTTCTTTGTTAGCCAGCCAGTATTCCTCCCTAGCCTGGTCTGTCTTTTCTGTCTCCCACTTTTTCATGCACTCCTCCTTTCTTTTGATGACCTCCTGAACTTCTGCATTCCACCACCAGCTTTCCTTGTGTACCTTATTTCCATACTTGACCTGGCCAGAAATCTGTTCTGCAGTCCTTACACATGCTGTTTTGACATGCTGCCATTCTTCAACTCCACCTATTTCCTCCTCTTTAGGTGATTGATTGATTTAACATTTGTCAACCAGGAAAGTCTGACTGGGACAGAGCCTATTTTCAGCAGAGGCTTGGGGAGAAATGCCCCAGATGCAGTTCTTTGGAATGTGGGAGGAGACTAGAGCACCCATAGATACCCCATGCAGATGCAGCGAGGACATGCAGACTCTGCACAGAAGGCACCCCAGCTGAGAATCACACCAGAGAACCTCTTGCTGTGAGGTGACAGTGATAACCACTGCACTACTGTGC
>NC_056729.1:1848848567-1848934736 GCF_019279795.1 Protopterus annectens | reverse complement strand
GGGAGTTTTAGAACTAACTGGCAAGTATCTAACTCCGCTCCTATGAATAAGATATGCTGTGATGGCTGTAGCAACGATTTTTGAAATTTACTGAGATGCCAAGGTGTGTACAAAGTTGTAAGGTGTAATCCCTGGCTTGTATCAGTTGACGCCTGGTGGTGGCAGACAGGAGCCAGTCGTCCAGATCACGGAAACACCTGGAATCCTAGGCGCCTCAGATGAGGCAGCTACCACTGCCATGCATTTGGTGAAGACCCTGGGGGCTGTGGTCAGACCAAAGGGCAGGGCTCGAAACTGATAGTGACTGGCTCCCAGCCCGGGCGCAAGTGATCTCTGGGCGCCCTGGCCATTTTGATGTGGTAGTATCGTCCTTCAGATCTATTGAGCACATCCAGTCGTCCTTCTGTAAGAATGGAAGGATCGATTGAAGCGTGACCATTGAACTTTTCCTTCTTGACAAGGGTGTTGAGATGACTTAGGTCCAGAATTGGCCTCCAGTCCCTGTTTTCTTTGGAACTAAAAGAACCTTGAGTAAGTTCGAATCCTATTTGGTCCGCTGAGACTGGTTGGATGACTCTTTTTCTTAGCAGCTTTGAAATTTCTGTAGCTGCTGGGTCTCGCAGATGGGGTGGTACATCTGGGAGTTTCTTCTTTGGAATGGGGGTGGATAGAAATGGGATTTTGTAACCTCTGGTAACCACGCTTTTTACCCAATTGTCTGAAGAAAGGTTTTGCCAGGCCTGAGGGTATAAAGCTAAGCGACCCCCGACTGCCTCCAGAGCAGGACAGTCGGGCCTCCTCTCAGGAGTGCTGAAAAGGTTTGCCAGGGAGGTTATCCCTGTCACCTTGGTTTTGCGGACCCCCTCTGCCGCCAGGGCGGCGTCTTCCACCTCTGCCCCCCCCTCTGCCTCTAGAGGGGGCATCACCCTGTGTGTCTGGAAAAGACCTTTGGGGTTTTCGAAACCACATTTTCCCACCACGTTGCCCTTTGGGGTACGGTCTAGAAGGGGTGGAAAAACGGACTCCGACAGCAGACAGAGTCTTTCCCTCCTGTTCACACAGGTAAGGGTCTCCTTTACTTTAGGGCCAAAAAGTGTGGCTCCATCAAATGGGGCGTTAGTAAAGGAAGACTTGAAGGCTTCCGCGAAGCGAACATAAGCGCATCCAGGATTGCCTCACGAAGAGCAATCGCTGAAGCCGCTGCCCTACTCGATCCTTCGGCTGCATAGGATATCAGCCTCATGGCCGAGTTCACAATGGACGTTAGGGTGTTGAGATGCGCTGTAACTTTCTCTGAGACAGCGGCATCTGCTTAGCACCCTGGAGGGTATCTCCCAACTCTTTGACTAGATCCCTCTGTAAGCGTGTAAAATGGGTCAAATAGTTCAGGGAGCATAGAAAGCAGCTGAACTAAAAATGCGCTTCCCATATCTGTCCATGGTCCTAGAATCTTTGTTAGGTGGATGGACAGATGAGGAAGACTCCGACATCTCCTTTTTCGTGGCCGCTGCCACCACCATGGCGTCTACGGAACTCCTTTGGTAAGGTAAGCTTTGTCCTGTGGTGCCGTGATGTACTTATTTGGCTTCCTAGGGACAGGTTCCACCGTGTCAGGAGTCTCCCACGCCCTTGAGCAATCAATTCCATTAACTCGTCAAAGGCGGAGTGACCCAGGAGGAGGAAGGACGGGCACCAAATGCCTTCAGCAAAACTGACTCATCCTCAGAAGGGGGGAGGGCTTGCCAGTCACCTCTTTGTTTAAGGATCTCCAAGATGTCAGCAAAAGAGACATCCTCTGAAGGTGACTTAGGGGACCCTTCTGACTCATCTAAGTCAGTATCAGATGTCAAGGATTCTTGTGGAGAATCCAAGTGTCTCCTCTTACACAGTCTTTTCCTAGGAACTTCTTCGTGGGGAACATCCGAAGAAGCCTCCGAGGAAGAGGGCACCCTCAGGGGTGGCTGAGACACTGGTGCCCGGCGGCTTGGGCGTGGCGTGGGTGCAGAGGAGGATAGCGGTCCTTTGCGGGAGGAGAAGCTGTACCTGCTGATGTGGTTGTCTGAGTAGACAACACCTTCCTCATGAGGACGAAGGCCCCCGGGTCCCGAGTGAGGTATCTCCCGGTTCGAAGAAATGGGAAGAATCCCGAAACAGGAGCGAAGGCACCGACCCGAGGGCGGAACGAATCGATCCGTGCGAGGCCCGAGAGGGAGAGTTGGAACCGAAACATCGGTCCGACTCTCGGTCCCAGAACAGGACAGACCCGGGCCCGAGACTCCGGTACGGATCGGATGGAGTCGAGGTAAGCGGTGCCGACCGAGAAAAAGACGGTTCTGGCACCGAGGGCTCCACAATCATCAGGTCAGCCTCTTCCGGCTCCGAAGACTGAACAGGTCTCGAAGGAGGAACAGATGGAGATAGTGGCAGGCCTTCAAGTCTCGACATCAATTGAGAGGAGACGAAATAAGCTTGGACAGGGCCGTATGCTCCATAAGTTTCTGCACCACCGGGTGCACGTCGGTGTCGGAAAGGGCTCTCGAAGAGCGAGTCGAAGGGATCGAAGACGGAGCCGACGTCAATAGAGTCGGTGGAGGAGCTCTGTCACCGGTTCCAAGACTTCGAGGCTCGGAAACTGCCAACAGTTGAATACTCGGCCCCGAAGTCTGTGGAACCGGTGGTCCAACTAAACTTCGAAGAGCTCGGAGCCGATGTCTTTGGCTCCGGCCTTCGAACTTGGATGCCTGGTCTGAAGCATCCAAGGCTTCCTGGAAAGAGGGTTTCAGCAATCCTCTATCCATCAGTTTCCTGCGCCTATCTGTCATGACCCTCCCACTAAAAGAGTGACAAATAGAGCAGTCCTCTTGTAAGTGGAGAGGGCCAAGACAGTAGACACAGGAACTGTGGTTGTCTGTGACCGACATTTTTTGGCCACACTGACAACGCTTGAAGCCAGATTTTAATTTTTCTGACATGACAACAAGAAAAAATGACAGTCCAGTAAATACAAGTCACTTCCAAAGAGAAAACACAGTCAAATCCGGTATATGTGTCAAATCCTGTAATATAGCACTACACAATATTTAGTCAAGTTATTTAAGTAGGGGAGGTAGGCCCCGAAAAAAACTCTGTACCCTTTAGTTAAACTAAGTAACTAATCTAAGGAACCGAGATATCCAAGTCCACTCACACACCTACTCTAACTTCATTGACTATAAGAAGAAATAATTTTTTTGAAAATTTTAAAACAGAAAGAACAATTCTTATCTGTAAAAGCCTCGAGCTAGTCCCCAGCGATGCGTATGCAGCAGCGGCAAACTAGATCTGAGGTAAAGGCAGAGGGGGATTGTGGGTATTGGATGTCCTCGAGCTTCTTCTTGATGCAGAGCTTGCAGTCGGCCGGCACGGAGCCGAGGATCGGCTCCGAACCCATGTGTAAGAACAAAGGCGAGATTGAACACTCTCACATATTGTAAATTTATTGATGGAAATCAGTTCCTTTTTGGAACTAGTTGTCATGCTCCACATACTTTGTCTGCTTTACCTCATGGAGAAATTATTAGATTATCTAGACTGTGCAATAATGAATTAGATTTAGAAAAAAATATTCATGATTGTATTGTTATGTTCTTAAAAAGAGGTTATAGCATGGAAATATTAAATGCATCTATCCATAATTTATTAGATAAAGATAACTATAGTAATGTTAATAAATTAACGATTAATAGGAATAGAGAAGATTTTATTTTTTCTCCATATGCTAATAAAGTTAATACTGTGAGGAATAATAAATATTTAAAAGCTTTTGATCAGGAAATACAGGATATTTATTTTGTTACTACTTATAATGTATTTAGTAATAAAATTTGGGATATTATTAAATATTTTTGGAAATTTCTGATTTCAGATAAAAATCTTTATAAACTTTTTCCTAGTATTCCTAAAATATCTTTCAAAAGAGGTCAAAATTTATCTGATAAATTGATAAAAGCTTATTATATTTCTCCTGCTGATAAGGTTTACTATAACATACATACAGATGGTACTACCATCTGTGGCCATTGTAATATATGTAAATATGTGAAGTTATATTTTGCTAATATTAATGGAGTTATGTTTATACCTAATAGTAATTTCTCTTGCAATTCTGTAGGTGTAATTTATTGTATTAGATGTCCTTGTAAATTATACTATATAGGGGAGACAAAAAGAAAATTTAAAACTAGAATGCAAGAACACATTAGAGATATAAAAAGAGGAATGTTAGCTAGTCCAATTGCTTCTCATTTTATGGAGTTTCATAATAGTAATGTAGATGTATTTGAATGTTGTGTTCTTGAGAAAGTTTTTATTAAGAAAGGTGATGATAGATTAATAAAAAATGTTTTACTGTTTAAAGAAACTATTTATATATTGAAATATAATACTATGTCACCAAATGGTTTAAATTTAGAAGTAAATTGGAAAAGTTTATTATAATTTTTATTAATAGTAGTTTTTTTGAATATTAGATGTTCTCTTTATTTATTTCTTTGTATTTTGATTGATCAATTTATGTAATTGTTTAATTAATTAGAGTATATATATATATGAGAGGGTGTGTTTTGTAACTTGTGCTCATTGAAGGCTATTATGCCGAGGCGCTAAGCTGGATTAAATTTTTCTATGGAACTGGCGTTGTTTTTTGGCTGTTGCCTTTTTCTTCTTGTTGTTTGCGATTACTGTAAATTTTAAACTACTGTGTAAATCAGTTCTTATTAAGTTTGTGTTAAATGTTGTTATATTCCTCTCTATGTTTTATATATTAATTCTATTTTGGAGCTTTTTCCCCCTGATAGCTACTAATACATAGCCTAGTCAGACATCCCCGGTCAAAAAAGAAAATGAAAACATAAAATAACCAAAATCTTTATTGATATATAACACAATCTCTATTCCTTGTATGCATACAGAAAAACAGTTCCAGAGAGAGAAAAATTACTTACAGACAAAATAAATCAATTTATGTTACTACCAACCAGAAATACGTAAACAGAAAAATAAAAAATGCATTCACAAGTCAGTAGTCAGCACTGTGTTAAGGTAACAAACCGTCTTTATTTCCAGTTGTTGGGCCAGATGTGTTATGTTAGTGTAAAAGGTTAGCAGGATGAATTTGTCGTGTATGGCAGGTAACACGATGTCAATCACTGGCCCCGCCCCCACCTGTGTGCCTCCAAAACAATAGGATTACTACTGTTTCAAGGGCATTTCTTTATAGAAAGCTTAATATTTTGCACTGCAGCACAAATAATGCAAAATACTACTCATCACTTTTTTTTCCAAAATTAAAAAAAAATGTCGGTATATAATTTAAGATGATTGCATTATTACTATTTGTATAATAGTAAGGCATTAAAATAAAAAAATAATAATAATTTCGTGCAAATAGTAGTGGAAACGTGAAAATATTTTTTCCAAAAATTTCGGGACATTTGCAATTTCCTCCATAATTTTTTAGCAGTATACGACTGCCAAAACGGAAAACTCGGATAAAAAGGGGCAGTTGGTAATTTGTACTCCTTCAACTTTGCAACTTTACTTTGGAGCGTTTCTCCCCGGGCCTCTGCTGAGTTCCAAGTCGGACTTTGCCGGTAAACAAATGTTAAATAAAAATATATAAATGAACTCTGTTTTATTGGTTATTGAGTCTGAGCCATCTCTCATTCCTGAGAGATCATTTTTAAAACACCTAAGTTTAGGCACAAATAGTAAGTCTGGTAAGTACCACAGTATCCTCTACCTCATCTCCAGTCCTCGGACTCCTACGTTTTATACAGCGACATTTGCAAAGGCAGGAAATACGTCTTCTTAAGCAAGACATTATATTTATAAAATACTGCCACCACATTTTGTTCTGCCTCACTTTAAGCAAATATATGCAGTAAATAAAAAAGTTTTTTTTTTTAAGTTTTCAGCTTTGCTAAGTAAATATACGAAGTAAATAAACAATCGTTGTATTCGCTGGAGCGTTCAAGCAGCAAATATAATGGTCGTTGTAATTTTTTAAATTCTTAATAAGTATGTAAAAATATTCATAGCTATCAGCTTTGCAGGTCAAAGCTGACTAAAGGAAAACTGTCATTGTCGCCATTTTTATAGTAGTTAATGAGCTGACCGCCTGCCCACTTCCGTGACATCATACTAAGATGAACACTTGCTCCGCCTATGTGTGGATGAGTCAGGTTTTCTATCATCAAATCTGCTGCGTTTTCGGCTAGGTTACGTCACAACATTCCTGCGCACGCTCCTTCCCATGTATGTACGTGTCACTTTTGCCGCCATTGTTACACAAACCTCTTGTATTTACAACGCGGATGAGACGTTTTGTCATATATATCGTAGTATATAAGCAGTTTTCCCCGTGTAATACAGCTCGCATCCGCTTACTGCAGAATTGGGGACAAATACTGAAATAATCAGGCGCTTTTAAATATCATTTAATATCATTAACATGGGTGACAGAATGACGACAGTGTGAATTAATACGCATTTTAAATATTTTATTTCACGATTGTTGGCCGGGAGTGTCCCATTGAACAAAAGCCCCTTTTCAGCGGAAACTCGGGGAGAAAAGCTCCACGGTGGCATGATTAATAGTGACAAAAAAATCAATAATACAAAAAGGACGTGAAATAAACACAGTACACTGTATTTTACTTATTTTACGTCCCTTTTGTATTATTTGATATATTTACAATAAATAAAACAGTATATACTTGCTGTAAGTTACTTTATGAAATAAAGCAAGTTTTATAAATCATTATCTTTATTAACTGTAATCCACCTCACATTTTCTCCCTAAAATTGACAGGTTTAAGAGGGACTGATTAAAATATAAGATCAAATCAGGAATTAACTATGTCATGATGGATTCATACATTTACACTTGTGCTGACAGCGGATTCTCCATCCTGGGGTACTATGGGTGCGCAGAATTTCCTCTATTGACAAAAGAATTTGGCTTCTGAAGAGCAGCTCTCATTCTCAGACCTTTATTACATTATTGGTGCGCTGCCTGATCTCCATTAGGTCCAAAAACCAAATACTCTGTAGTTATTACTGGACCTCATAGGATTTAGGTGGGGCTGTGGGCACAGTAGCAAATATTGGTTTGCAATATCAGGAGTCTAGAAAATTGAATGTCGTTTCTGATTATAAAGATCAGCAGTGCAGAAATCAGGATCAAAGACAAATAGTAACGGGCGAAAGACCATAAACAGGCACAGTTCTTAAGTACTACTGTAATTCACCTAATAAGCTAAAAGAACGGCGTTTGGTTTCTTCAACACACACTTCTGAACAAGAAGTAGACAAGTTTACAACTTTTGTGCTCACTGATCTGCATACCTCTCAACCTCTTAGCGCAATAAATCTGGACAAAGCCTAAAATAAATTGAGGGGAGGGCAAAGGCCCCAAAACAGATACAGATTTTAAATATTGCGTCTGTAAAATAAGAACTTTGCAAGATTAACACGATTTGTGTAAACTAACATGCATTCTCTGAAGGATATGAAGTCTGAACCTCAAATGTATGTCATTATTACTGACTTTAATCCTCAGGGATATGCCAATGGGGGAAAATACGAGAAATCAGAATAAAATATGAGGCAAAAATCTGGACTTTCAGCGAAAATCTAGACAATTGAGACATATGTTGATGTGGCATTACTGAATAACTGCAATCGTCAGTATCACTGATTTTCCCCCAGAAAATCAAACAGTTTGAAAGAGGTGTCAAAAATATATAGCAATATCTGTGACAATAATGAGGTATTGTGGTTGCGTGTTGTTGCCACCATCAGTCATACCTCCCATGGTTGCGTGTTGTTGCCACCATCAGTCACACCTCCCATGGTTGCTTGTTGTTGCCACCATCAGTCACACATCCCAACTGTCTAGATTTATGTAGAATGTCCAGAGTTTTGCCTCAGACTTTTCAGTCCATTTTTCATAAAAATTATGGCTTTCCGGCAAGTCATTAAAGACTGAAGTCAGAGAATAATGACAGACATTTCAGATCCAGACTTCATACCCTTCAGAAAATTAATGCTAATGCAAAACCTGTTATTCTATCAACTTTTTAAGTCTGTAATAGCAATATTTAAAAATCGTCCCTAGTTTTGGGCCTTTGTCCCACCATTATTTGTGTCTTTGACCAGATATCTTGCTCTAAGAGGTAGAGAGGTATGATGTGAGTATAACAGCATGGTTCCTTCTGCTGACGGATTAGAGAAGGAAACTAGATATTTAGTTTTCCTAAAACTTATCTTTACTGAAAATCATTCTACAGGGATGGTAGGTAGTGGCCGTGACTTGTAGTTAGTAAGGCAATGAGACATATTAAGGCACAAACTGGGAGACAGATATAGTAAGGGGAAGAAAGACAAATGAGAGAGTGGGTGAGAGAGAGAGAAAAAACTAAGACTGGGAAAGAGAGTATGAGAGAAAGAAAGTAAAGCTGAGAAAAAGAAAGAGATGAGAGAGTGGACGGAGAAAGAAAGAATATGAGAAAATGGAAGAGAGAGAGTGACAGCATGAGTGGGTAAGAGAAATAGACCATGTAAAAGGAGTGGTAAGGAGAGAGAGAGGGAGAGAGAAGTGTAGTATTGAGTGTGTGAGAGGGATAGAAAGGTAAGAGTAGGTTTTCTATCAGCATGCATTCTCCAAAGAATAAGCAAGTAATTATATCTGGTTGTAGTCCTCAGTGATTTATTTATAAAAAAGCTGCCACAAAAGGTTTTGCATCAATGTGCATTTACTAAAAAACAGTAAATATAAAATGTTAATATCTGCCATTATTGACATTCCTGGCCACTACATGGCATCTTTTGTTCTTTCTTTGTATTTTACTGTTCCCTTGCTATAATTCGTGTGTTCCTCCATTGTTTGTCTTCACAGTTTATTGGAAACTCTTACTGTCCTGCAAATTAAAACAAGTTCATTTTATTCTGGCTTTTTCAATGCATAATAGCATTGAAAGTAGTTCATTTAGTTTGCCTTTAGTATAGTTTTTGGTGATTTCTGCACTTTATTTTATTCATGGATTCATAGGTTTGTACTAGGCTACTGAACATGTGTGTTTTTAAGCCTAGCCATGCAACTCAACCTAGTTTTGTGCTCGAGTAATTTAGAGAGCATTGATACAGCAGAATTAGGCTGTTTAAAATCTAGTCTATTCATTTTCGTGTGAGGTTTTGTGTACTAGTTGAATTTATTCAGCAAGTATTGATGGCACAAATAGATCTAATTATTTAAAGTACAGTACTATCAGAAGCCTATTTGTCTTATAATATAACAATAATCTATCGCTATTACTGGTAATGCAGCTTTCACCATCACCTGGTGCTGATATGGTAACAAGGGTAAATGAAGGTTTTCAGTGTAAAAACAGCTGCATTTACTCTAATATTCTGATAGAATTCTTCTCTTCAGATGTAATAATTACACTGAAAGCATGTTCAGGGCATTCGTCAGAGCACAGGCCTTAATTTTATTGCCTGTCTTATTCTAATTATCTCTTTGGCATTGTACTTATTATACTGGGTACTAGATGAGTGTGTTTCCCAGAGTTTGTGCACACTGTAGATATTGCTGTGAATATATATAGATATATATTTTTGTGATGTGCAATGTTTCTGTACTTCACAGTAAGCTGGCATTATTTTTATGAATATGTGCATTTTCTGAGCATCTCTTGGAAATGTCAACATTCAAAAAACACAGAATGCTACAACTGTCAACAGTATCTCAAAGTATTGTATAACATGTTTTCTATTAAAGTTATATAAAATATAGTAAATATTCAACTCTAGTTCTTGAAACTGTCTCTTAAGATAAATGTATAGTAGAAGTACATACTGTCATAACTGTCTTCAAGTATATAAAGGTAGTAGAAACTGCCTTCCTCTCAAATTATTTATCCTACACAATTGTACTAATATGCCTTTCAATAACTGTAAATTGTAAACTGCAGTAAATCTTACCTGTTTTGACTTTATATTAAATGCTGTTATTGCATTTCTATCAATGTTTTAAATGTTCAGTGTATTTTGGAGCTTTTCTTCCAGACAACAGCTAATACTATATCTCTCAAGTGTACTTCCTTACAAGGAACATTCTTCATTTTGGGTCTTAAAAAGTTCATCCTCCTGGAAGTTCCACATTGAAAGGGTCTGCCACATATTCAGTGTTTGGGATTTTTAAACTACTGTCCATGTAAATAGTACTGAATCATATTAATACATCAAAATAACATTTATAAGTATAAAATAGCATTTTTAACCATCCTATGAGCTTCCTAGAAGAAGTTGTCAGTGAGCTGTTACTAAGTGTTCCACATTTTGCCCATTTGTTCCACATTATAAGACAAAATGTGGAAGGTTGAGTGTGATGGTGACAACTCTATGGCATGGTCAGGGCCGGCCTTAGCCGAAATGGTGCCCTAGGCGAAGTAGTGCTCCGACGCCCCATACGCCCCACCCACACCACAGTCATGAAACACCCCTATTTGAGCACACCCATAGGGTCACTCCCCAAGAAAGCCACCCCAGTCATTTCCTTAAATTATTTAAATGCATAGGAAGAATAACTACATTACAAGGTGTCTTTATCTACAACTACTTCTGCATAGTATTTTCTACTTTAAATACGAGACCAGATCACAGTCAAATAGGACCCTAGGCAGGGTAATAGACTGCCCCCCAGACCAGCTGCTCCTGCAGCATCCCCCTCCCCCCAGCAGCACCCCCCCTCAGCCATTCCAGTGTTCCATTATTTGGTTATTTCTCACCAGTTACCATGCATACTATTCTTGTATTTGCTTCTACAGTCATTACAGACATATAATAAAATAGCACAAACACAGGTAGCCATTTGCTAAACAATACAGTCTTGCAATGAAAACAGACTTAGCATAAGCAGTAAACTTCTCTGCCCTTGAAACTCACATTCATTGAAATGGAAAAATTCATATTCATTGAAACTGCATGAAAACCCACATTCATAGAAAATGCATCTGGCCAGTGAAGAATTAAGTTTACCTTTGGGCTGTTTACAAAACACTGCAGATACATGGTGTGGGAGGAGAATCCACAGCCTTTTGCACCAAAGGCAATTATGCTACTAATACTGCTTTCAGATTTTAAAACACAGTGTGCCATTTGATGAACAAAAACAGCTAGTTGCACATAGAAACATTTACACTTGTTAGAATATGTTTTACATTTTGTAGTTTTGAACATTTTTCCAGTAAGCAATGAAACAAAATGTATGAGCCAATAATGACAAAACTACCCATTTCAGAATATTTTAACCATAACCACAAAAGGAGGGGGAGTATCGATATTCATCAAAGATACCCACACCTCCAGGTTGGTGGCAAAGCACGAAGCATCAGAGACTATCCATGTGCAACTAACAGTGGGTAAAACTGCCTTCCAGGTGATAGCCTGCTACAGACCACCCTCTCAAACCCAGGAACCCCACTCGGCCTTCCTGAGAACACTGAAAAATATGAAGGTCTCTCCAAACACCATTATATTGGGCGACTTCAACTACCCAAACATAGACTGGGAGCATTACTCTAGCTCCAACACCCTAGCCCAAAGGTTCCTAGAATTTATAAACTCAAATGCTATGGAACAACTTGTTACCACTCCCACAAGAGGGGAAAACATACTGGACCTGATCATTACCAACATGGGGACTCTATGCTCCAGACCAGAAGTGTATCCCTCACTGGTAAGATCAGACCATAAACTAATCTCACTGGATATTCACATCCCAACCCCACTCCCTGCCCAGAAAACCACAGTGAAAAACTTCTCTAAAGCAAATTTCACACTCCTTAAAACCGAGGTGGAATCCTTCAAAGCCCCCGGGCCTGTGGAAAATACGGCCCAGACTGCAGAATCCTTTATAAATGCATTCTATGAACACCTTCAGGAATGCATGGATCATGCGATCCCAAATAAAACCAAGACCCAATCCTCCAAAGGCAGACGTCCTGTCTGGTGGACCCCAGCCATAAACAAACTATGCAATAGAAGGAAGAAGCTACTAAATGATAGAGCAAAATCCCAAAAAGGGAAGGCATCACTGATCAGTATTAGCAAAAAACTACAGGCTCTCATAAAATTGTCTAAGGCCAGCTTCGATAGAAAAATTGCACAGGACACTAAGGATAATCACAAGGCTTTCTTTAGTTATGTTAGGAACCTGGGTGGTAATTCCTAGATATGCTCAGAATTAGTCCATAATGATAAAAAATACACTGAACCCACAGACATTGCCAACATCCTAGCTGACAGGTTCAGCACAAAATTCTCCCCCCCCCTCCCCACCAAAAGGGCAAATATCTATCCCAGCAGAGTGCTGCCCCCTGACATCTCAGATGCTCAGGTAAGAGCCGCCCTCTCCAAAGCAAAAAAAAAGCATCAATGGGACCAGATGGTATCCCGGGCTGCGTCCTACATGAACTCCAAGAAGAGCTAAACCCAAACATAAAACTACTGTTCAATCTCAGCCTTACTACAGGATATGTGCCCAAAGAGTGGCGTACAGCAACAGTGGTCCCTCTCCATAAAGGTGGTGCCTCAATGGATCCTGGAAACTATCGCCCCATAAGCCTGACTAGCTTGGTCTGCAAAGCTATGGAAAGGATCATCATGGACCTCATAAATAAAGATATTGGGGACCTACAGACACTGGATCATACCCAGGTCGGCTTTGTTAAGGGCAGATCCTGCCTCTTAAACCTGGTCGATTTCTTTGAAACAGTCACCAAGGCCATTGACGAGGGGAAGGTGGTCCACACAGCCTACCTGGACCTCGCAAAGCCTTCGATACAATACCCCACTCGGGCATTATAGATAAGCTCACCAGCTTAAATATAAACCCCTATGTCACTAGATGGATTGCAAACTGGCTCAAGGACAGAACCCACATGGTTAGAATTGCTGGAGCCATGTCAGACTCCAAACCAGTTACAAGTGGTGTCCCACAAGGCTCAGTCCTGGGACCTCTCTTGTTCGGTATATATTTCTCGGAGGTACAGGCCAACACAGAAGGACTGTGGCTGACCAAGTTCACAGATGACTGCAAACTGAGTGCCATAATCGACTCTCCAGCCGACACAAGCATCCTGCAAAAGGGCCTCATAGAAACAGACAACTGGTGCCAGAGCCATGGCCTCAAGCTGAATGCCAAAAAGTGTATAGTCATCCCCTTTGGCAAAAACAAAGTGCCCACAAATTGCCACATAGGTGGTAATCCATTAAGTACAGAAGAAGTAATTAGGGACCTGGGGACCCAAGTTGATAGCAATCTCTCATTTGACAACCACGTGGCCAAAGTGGTTAGAAAAACATTTTATATAGCCCACCTAATCATGAAGGGATTCACATCTAGATCAGTGGAGGTCATCGTGCCTCTTTACTCATCCCTCATCAGGCCTATAATTGAGTACAATGCCCCTTTTGGGATGTACCTTACCAGACACCTGCAGCAACTGGAAAGACCCCAAAAGTACCTCACCAAGAGGATCAAAGGGCTCAAACAGATGCCATATGCTGCTCGGTTAAAGAAACTCCAGCTGTACTCAGTGGCATACCGCCTGTTCAGAGGCAATCTGTGCCTGACGTATAAAGCCATGTCCAACCCGGAATTAATGGACATGCTGCACCTCAGAAAATCCAAATCCCATCGAGCTACGCGCTCAAGAGACTTGAACCTCAGCACTGAAATAAATAGGACATGCTGGAGGGACAGATTCATAACCCAGAGGCTCCCTTCACTCTGGAATAAAATCCCAGTCCAGGTTAGGCAGAGTCCCTCATTGACTCTCTTCAAGAGGAATCTTGATGAGTGGATGGGAGATCGTAGGTTTACCCCGGGTATCACTTCTATGTCACTGTTAGACAGAGGCACAGTATACTAACCTTGAAAAAGGGCATAGCAAAATAAATTTAAAACGGGTGGCGAAAGCCAAACACATTCTGGCTAGGCTTATAAATGTCCTAGTGCAGATAGCCTAGTATGAACCTATGAACCTATAAAAGGCCCCTCAAACATCTGTCATTACAACCCACCATGCATTTTCTGAAGGAAATGAAGGCTGAAACTCAAATGTATGACATTTAGTTATTTAAATCTTCAGTGATTTACCAGAAAACCACAAATTTTATGAGGAATAGGCCAAAAATATGAGGCAAAAATCTGAATAGTTGAGAGGTATGCATACCTCTCAACCTTACTGCAAGAAATCTGTGGATGCAATGACCATAAAAATTCGGATAGATTTTAATCATTGTGCTTTTTTAACTTAAAGTTGCTAGAACAACAGGATTTGTGTTAATTTGCATTTCTGAAGGATATGAAGTCTGAAAGTCATATATTTGAGATCCTCGGCAGGTTAAACTTCAGGCAAATGATGCTTTTGAGTTCAGTCTTTGGTCATCCATAAGTTACTCTTTTTAAGAACTACCTATCAGCCTCATCACAAAATCAAAGTCATCAGAAACTTTATATTTTACGTTTACATAGAACATATTATTAATTTCTGCCAACCAACTTTAGTGGTCTCTTCTTTATGATACAAATCAACCTCATCATATTTTAGTGTACCAGTGACACTTATCCAGGGACCAGTGCAGCCTATCTCTAAAGGTCCTTGTCTACCTACCTTCAGTAAAATACTTTATTGCATTCTGCTTGCACAAGTAAACTGTTCCTACTCCCAGCTATGCCCACTCCAGCCTGTTTGGTATTCCAGAACTTTAAAATTTCAGACTATATGCTCATTTATCCCCCTCCCTCCTAGTACACTCATTTCCTTAGAATATTTTAGGCTGTGCCTTACTCTGTTGAAGTACGTTCCTGTCTTCATCCTGGTCATAAATTTATAGGGTATCTTGACTCTAAGCAGAATTTAAGAGAAATTATCCATTATAATGAGAACATACCTTTGACATCTGTCATGTTAATTGCTGATATTAGTGCTTCCACAGACTATTTGATCAAGTTAAAAAGAAGAAGAAGAATAGAGGTGGGCTTTGGATAAAGCCAACGTCTCATAGAGATGGAAATGTCCATCTAATTCATACTCGGCATGTACATCATTCATGTGACGTATATACATGAAATAGGTTCAGAAGTGTGTACTAGGCTAATGACCCTGTAGCTTTTACAAGCCTAGCCCATAGAAATGCCCTGGTATTGTGACACCTGACCTTAGTTCCCAGTGCATCTGACGAGTAAAGCCACTGGAGCGATCCCCGGGGTGAATTTTCTATTTCCCATCCACTCATCAAGATTTCTTTTGAAGAGGGCCAGTGAGGTGCTCTGTTTGACATGTATAGGAAGTCTATTCCATAGAATGGGCAGTGTCCAGGCTATGAACCTGTCCCTCCAGCACGTTCTGTTGATTGTGGTAATGAGGTTGAGGTCTCTGGAGTGTGTGGTGCAGAGGGATGGCACGCAAAGCCTTTCAGCACCACTTTGCCCTAGAGCAGAGTATGCTCTCTGGGAGGATTTGTCCTCCCCTAGCCGCCAGTAATTGTTCCCTTTCAGTTAATGTTTTCCTTCGGTTTAAACACTGGAGACGCTGTTAGAAGGACCAAAGCAAGCATACTTCTGACCATGGGGATAGAAGTTTAATTTTAGAAGAAAAGAGGAGACATCAAGGTAGGAGTCTTTGGGCAGGATAGCGTTTATGTTTTATAAAAAAAAAAAAAGAAAAACAATTCATTTTTGGAAGAACTACAGACTAAGGGAGCGTTGATGAACAGAATACCAGGGCTAGACTGCAACACTGGGGATATTGCAAGTGAAGGGTCATGTTTTGTTATGTAAATAGCCTGCATAACATTTTGTTTCGGCTGTATTTTTATTTTGCTGTTCAGGGTCTATTTAAGCAAAGAGACAACTGGAAAAACCCAAAGATTTTCTGCAACGTTAGCTGTACACTATGCTTTTTTCTACTTTTTTTTTCTGCTATCAGAACGGTGGTCTCTTCTTTTTTCATATTCTCTGTTGACTTGATTTCTTTCTCTTTTCTGTTTAAATGTTCCTTGACTTTTCTGAACAGCATATTTTATGTATGTGATGTTATAGTTTAATTGCACATATAACCTTTTTTTTTTCCAAACAGCTAATACAATTTTACCATTCATAGAAAATTCAACACATAATTCTGTTTTTGCATTTGCTTGCATTTACTGTTAGAAATTGGAAAAACAACTACAACTCAGTTTAATCCACATGTTGACAACTTTGCTACTGTATTAATGGTGCATCTTAAACACACACACACACACACACACATATATATATATATATATATATATATATTATGAGGAACCTTCTCATTTCAAGACATTATTACAATGGCAGTATTCATTGCAATTCTACATTGAAAGTGTCTGTCACATATTCTATGATTGGTGTTAGGGCGTTTCTAAAGTATACACAGAGTAAACTACACCGTGTCATAATGTTTCTTACAAAAAAAAAAAAAAACACTTTTTAATAGTATAAAGTGCTACATTTTAAACGTTCTGTGAGCTTCCTAGTTTTAGTTGCTTGTAAGTTGTTCCATGTTTTGCTCATTTGTTCTACATTATGGGTAATGTTCCCCCATTTTGGACGTGGGAGGTTGAAAACCATGGGGTGTAACATAGAATCTGGGGTCTCACTGATATTTTATCTATCTAATTAGAATTTTACTTAAGCATACATAAAGTGCGATAGGTGCTTAAAGGGCTGTAAGAGTGCATGTATGTACTTAATGCTGACAATAATGTTCAGTAAGCAGGGATGTTAATTGTAGCCTAATGGTTTTTCACAGATCAAAGGCACTGAACCAGTACATTGTGGAGGCATGCAAAAAAGTACTGTGATGCCTGCTTTTGAGTGAGGATATTATCAGAGATTTCCACTGTACCTGAAAATCACTTTTAAATGGTTTTAGAAAGTGGTTGGGAATAGCAATCGCACTAAGCAAGCTTTGGAAACAAAATGGTATTGTATCTGTGTGTTGTTTCAAAAATAAATAAACACATGCTGTCCATTTGAATACTTTTATTGAATGAAGTGGGAAAGTAATTAAGGATGCTTTTATGTGTAATGTTGTATGATTCCTGAGACAAACATTTTGCAGTGGGTGTCTTTAAAATATATTAAAATTACAAATAAAAAAGCAACATATCACTATCAAAAGGAAAACAAAACAAATCTACAATAGTGTCTGCATCAAACGTATTTAATTTATAATTTTTTAAGGAATTATATGAAAACTATGAAGAAATAAAAAGAAATACATCACAAACCAATATTTTCCTACTAAAACACTTAATTTTAGCTGATAACTATATTCAGAATTACTTGTATTCATTCTCATGGTAATAGTGACTAATTCATTTCATTCTGGCACACAGCATTTACAATATATGTATATATTCCATACATTTGGGAGTAATTTCATTTTTCCATTTCTAATGATTTTTCTAGTTATGGTTAACAAGCGCAAGAGAAGAGGATTCTGTATTATAGGAACACTTTGTTGAATGTCTTCATGTTAAAGAATGTAATGACATCATGTGCTATGCAGATCCCTGACTGCTTTGTGTGTGGTTTCTTGGTGCAATTACTAATGGTTATTGTGGTAATAAAACTGTACAAATGGCCATATTGAAATACACACTGCAGTGTATGAGTGGAATTTTGTACAGGGGAATTTTGTGTACAGGTTGGTTGTTTAGTTAGATATAATTAAAGTATAGCCACTTTTTTCCTTGAAATTTGAATTTCATGCTAGAGAAGTCGTCTTTATACACACTGAACCTAACAAGTTTTTGGATCTGAAATTTTGTTCCGGGAAGATATTGTTCTTTGTGACCGTCATCTCTGACAAAAAATCTTGGAGGTCCGTCTTTGATAAGCAGGAAACCAGTGAGGTTAAAAGCAAAGGCTGCATCAGCTTTTACCATAAAAATAGTCTCACCACTTTCATTGCACCAAACCATTAAAACACTGGCATATATTTCCCCATGTGAAAATGGAAAGTAAATATCTGTTTCATATCTCAGAAGCTCATGACCATCTGTTTACTTCCATATTCATAGGTTCATAGGTTTATACTAGGCTAATGACCAGTAGGGTCATTACAAGCCCAGCTGTGCAATCCAACCCAGTTTTGTTCCAGAGTTCCTTGGATGGTACTGTTATCTCTCCAGATGTGGGTTAGAAGTTAATGTTTTGGGTATACAATTAAGATGGAATAATGACAAAGGTCTAGTAGATAGTAAGACATTTTAGTAATAATCACTTATATTTTAGGAGTAATCACCCCTGTTTCATGAAAAATAACATACCTAGGGGACAATATATCAGGGCTTCTAGATTAACTACAGATAATAATGAGTTTGAGAAAGAAATAGAATGTATCACTTCCTTATTTTTGAATCGGGGTTATGATTATTGTTTCCTGATGACCAAAGCAGACAAAGTTAGAAATAAAAGGGTGACCAGATATCCCCATATTTTGTTAAAACCTTTAGTTAAAATTAAAAGTAATAATGACAAAGCAGGTATTATGTGTTGTTTAGATATGACTGTTAATAGTGCGAGTATTAGATCTATCATTTTATATAAGTGGAAAGTTGTAGAAGGAAACTCTGATTTAATTTCTTGTATTGGCCCTGGTCTCAATTTTATTTATAAAAATAATTTTTATTTGAAGACATTATTAGAGATGAACACTACCAAGATGTTTGGATGTCCCTGTAAATCTATGGGATTTCTGTATGCATGACTATTAGACGTTTAGAGGTGAGAATCAAGAACATCTGTATGCAATAAAATTCAAAAAACAAATGAATGTTCTTTACAAACATTCACAGATTTGTTCTACTTTTAAATTTACTGTTTTATAATCACTCCCTTTAGATAGGAGAGGGGAGATTTTAAAAATAAAGTAGAACAAAGAGTAACATCATGGCAACTTAAGTTTGGGGCAGATAAGTTACCTGGTCTTAATGCTGTTATTGATATCAAATGCTTTTAAAAAAATAAAAGATTAAAATTAATAAAATGTGATTGATGTCTTAAATTTGTTATATTAGTACATATTTTATTGTCTATTGAGTGCATGACTTTAAAGTTCTTAAAAGCTTTTAACGTATTTAGTTGTTTAATTAGGTACTTTTTCCTATTGGATAGTTTTAACTTGATATAGTTGAATTGTCAATGGTTCATTGATTCTGATGAAGTCCCTTGAGGATGAAAGCAGAAAATAAAGTGCGGTTACACTATTTTTTTAGTTCATTTCTTCCAGTTTCCTTACAGTGTTTGTTCATAGGTTCATAGATGTGTACTAGGCTAATGGCCCTGGGGCCTTTACAAGCCTAGCCTATAGAAGTGCCCTGGCATTGTGGTGTTTTTTTTCTTTTTGTTATTAAGGACTCATTTTTATTAACAACTTATAGGATGATTGAGAATAGGATTGAGTTTTTGTAGTGTAGTGGTTATCACGTTCGCCTAACATGCAAAAGGTCCCCAGACTGTAACTGGGCAGAAACACTTTTATCCCAGGAAGGTTTGAATGATGGTTAAGGTGTTTACATTACAAACACAAGGTTCAGGATTTGATTCTCACATGGGGTAAATGGTTAGGCTTAAAATGGACCACAAGGTTAGATATCCTAGTAATCTATGAACCTATGAACCGTGTTCTTCTTTAAGTGGGTGTCTCTTGCTACTGCACATCCTAGCTGCCCAGCAATACTCCTTTTCTAAACATTCAGTGAGCAGACTGCACAACCCATATTGCAAAGATGTGTATTACATGTAAGGAGGAGGCAAATAACGTCAATAAAATTTTTTCCCAAAAACGTTTGAGGTTAATTTTTTATCTTTTGGTGATTGTAAAGAAAGGGGCTATGAGTCATGAGCCAGGCTGAACAGTTGCATCTCCCATGAATTTGATATTCTAGATGCGTATGCTCACTAGAAGGCATAAATTCCTGACACCAATGATATAGAAACCACAATGATGTGTACAGACATAAACATAAATATATATTAAGGTGCATATAGTTAAAAACATTATATTATTCTAAAAAGCAGGAGTTGCAGGAGAGGTAGCCCCTTTATATGACTTCATAGTTCGTAACATATCAGATATTACAAAGTAAAAAATACAACCAAATAAGCACATTCAATTCTGTTAAAATCTAGAAATTGATCCCAACTGCCACTTTACAGGAAGATCACCCATCTAGATTTAATGGTGCTATTAAAACAACACCTTTAACAGCTCATGCGTGTGCTGCTGCAATTCCCCTGGGTAGAAGCACCCCTATACCTCCTGCATTACTTCTTACTTTAACCTGTTCTTTCTTCAAGTCCATCAACAATCTGCTATGTCACTTTCTGCTATTGCTGATTCAAGTAGTTGCATAATGAAATTATTTCTATAGAATAGAGTCGATTATCTATACTAACAGGGACCTAGGGTTGTTTCGATAATCAAACATATAATTAAATCAGATAAAAAAACTTCTAAAATCTTGTCTTTCTGCACAAAGAAAATACACTTTTCATGCATTCAGCGATTCCAGTGGATAATAAAAAATATTTATCACACACCAGTGAGATACAAGCTCAAAAATCACGCACAAATTCGGACTTTATAATTTTTCCTACCCAAAAACTTTGGAAGGTTGCATTCGGATAACTGACGTTTTGGATAATCGACTGTATTTATAAATACATAACTTAATGTTGATATAACTATAGCTTCTCTTTAAAGGACCTGTGTCCATTTGGAATTTCCAGGTAAACAAATGTAAATAAATAAAATAAATAAATAATAAACTGTTACCTTTTGGTTTAAACTCTGAGGTGAATTGGAAACATCTGATTTGCATAATTGTGTAAATGTTTAATTAGTTGACTGTTTTATACAATTTTTATATATGGTGCTAGTATTCCTAGCCTCTAGCTAGATATTGGTATATCTGTTCATTATTATGTCTCATATTGCATGTATATCTAATGTTTGCTGCAGTATGTATTATTTATGTTCATAGGTGTGTACTAGGCTAGCCCATAGAAGAGCCCTGGCATTGTGCTGCCTCTATCAAGTAGAGCCACTGAAGTGATCCCCAAGGTGAACTTTCTACTACTCATCCACTCATCAAGATTTCTCTTGAAGAGGGTCAGCAAGGTGCTCTGCTTGGCATGTATGGGAAGTCTGTTCCAGAGCATGGACAGTCTCTGGGAGAGGAATGTGTCCCTCCAGCATGTTCTGTTGGTTGTGGTAATGAGGTTGAGGTCTCTGGAGCATGTGGTGTGGAGGGATTGGGATTTCTTTACATGTAGCATTTCTAACAGAGCTGGGTCAGACATGGTTTTGTAAGTCAAGCAGGGATCACCTCTAAGTAGGTGATATGAGACAGAGAATAGCTGGAGTCTTTTGAGTCTGTCCATGTAGGACATGCTTAATGCCTATGATCCTCTTTGTGAGGTACTCCTGTGGCCTCTTTGTGAGGTACTCCTGTGGCCTCTCCAGCTATTGCAGGTGTCTAGTGAGGTACATGCCAAATGGGGCATTATACCATTATACTCAATAATTTATCTAATGAGGGTAGAGTAGAGAGAGATGATGACCTCTTTCTTCCTGGATGCAAAATCCTTGGTAATCAGATGTGCAACATAGAAGGACTTTCTGACCACAGTGGCAATGTGGTAGTCGAAGAAGAGGTTGCTGTCAACCTGCATCACCAGATCTCTTATAACGCCTTCAGTGTTTATTGGGCTCCCATTGATGTGGTAATTAGTGGGAACTGAGTTTTTACCAAAGGGAATGATGACGCAGTTTTTGGCGTTAAGCTTAAGGCTATGGTTTTGACACCAGTCATTAGTCTCAGTGAAAGCTTTCTGTAGGATGTCTGCATCACTTGGGGAGTTAATAATGACTCCCAGCTTGCAGTCATCTGCAAACTTCGTTAGCCAGTCCCTTTGTGTTGGCCTGGACTTCTGAGAAGCAGATGCCGAATAGGAGCATACCCAGGACCGATCCCTGTAGGACTCCACTCGTGACTGGTCAGCAGTCTGACTTGGAGTCCACTACTTTCACACTGTGTACTGTCTGTGAGCCAATTTACAACCCACCTAGTGATATAGGGGTTGATGTCTAGTTTGGTGAGTTTATCAATAATTCCCGAGTGAGGAATGGTATCAAAGGCCTTGGCCAGATTGAGGTAGGCTGTATACACTGCCGTACCTTCATCCATAGCCCACATGACTGACTCATAGACATCAACCAGGTTGGGCAGGCATGATCTCCCTTTCACAAAGCCAAATTGAGTGATGTCTAGACTTTGGAGACTTCCTATATCTTTGTTAATCAGGTCCATGATGATGAGCTCCATAGTTTTACATATCAGACTCGTCAGGCTAACTGTATGTATATTCAATTGCTCTTCATGTACTCTGCTGCCCATTTTCTGTTCTGTGGAGCTTTGCTCCCTGGGCCTCCACTGAAAAAGGGCCTGTGTCCAGTTGGAATTTCCTGGTAAACGAATATAAATAAATAAGTAAGTGTAACCTGTATGCACACTCTTTTCTTTTCAAACAGTACACTTAGCACATACCTGTCACGGTTATCTCAAGGTATTGTCGAATGAAAGCTTTCTAAAATTATGAAAATACACTAAATATTCAGCTTGAAACCTTCATTTTAGACAAATGGATAGTAGAAGAAGATGCTGTCATAATTATCTTCAACCATATAAAGGCAGTGCAAACGGTCTTCCTAACAAACTATTTTTACATCAAAATTGTACTACAATACCTGCCAATTACTGTAAATTTTAAACTACTGTGTAAATCAGTTCTTATTAAGTTTGTGTTAAATGTTGTTATATTCCTCTCTATGTTTTATATATTAATTCTATTTTGGAGCTTTTTCCCCGATAGCTACTAATACATAGCCTAGTCAGACATCCCCGGTCAAAAAAGAAAATGAAAACATAAAATAACCAAAATCTTTATTGATATATAACACAATCTCTATTCCTTGTATGCATACAGAAAAACAGTTCCAGAGAGAGAAAAATCACTTACAGACAAAATAAATCACTTTATGTTACTACCAACCAGAAATACGTAAACAGAAAAATAAAAAATGCATTCACAAGTCAGTAGTCAGCACTGTGTTAAGGTAACAAACCGTCTTTATTTCCAGTTGTTGGGCCAGATGTGTTATGTTAGTGTAAAAGGTTAGCAGGATGAATTTGTCGTGTATGGCAGGTAACACGATGTCAATCACTGGCCCCGCCCCCACCTGTGTGCCTCCAAAACAATAGGATTACTACTGTTTCAAGGGCATTTCTTTATAGAAAGCTTAATATTTTGCACAGCAGAACAAACAATGCAAAATACTACTCATCACTTTTTTTTCCAAAATTAAAAAAAAATGTCGGTATATAATTTAAGATGATTGCATTATTACTATTTGTATAATAGTAAGGCATTAAAATAAAAAAAATAATAGTTTCATGCAAATAGTATTGGAAACTTGAAAATATTTTTTCCAAAAATTTCAGGACATTTGCAATTTCCTACATAATTTTTTTAGCAGTATGCGACTGCCAAAACGGAAAACTCGGATAAAAAGGGGCAGTTGGTAATTTGTACTCCTTCAACTTTGCAACTTTACTTTGGAGCGTTTCTCCCAGGGCCTCTGCTGAGTTCCAAGTCGGACTTTGCCGGTAAACAAATGTTAAATAAAAATATATAAATGAACTCTGTTTTATTGGTTATTGAGTCTGAGCCATCTCTCATTCCTGAGAGATCATTTTTAAAACACCTAAGTTTAGGCACAAATAGTAAGTTTGGTAAGTACCACAGTATCCTCTACCTCATCTCCAGTCCTCGGACTCCTACGTTTTATACAGCGACATTTGCAAAGGCAGGAAATACGTCTTCTTAAGCAAGACATTATATTTATAAAATACTGCCACCACATTTTGTTCTGCCTCACTTTAAGCAAATATATGCAGTAAATAAAAAAGTTTTTTTTTTAAGTTTTCAGCTTTGCTAAGCAAATATACGAAGTAAATAAATAATCGTTGTATTCGCTGGAGCGTTCAAGCAGCAAATATAATGGTCGTTGTAATTTTTTAAATTCTTAATAAGCATGTAAAAATTAAAAATATTAATAGCAATCAGCTTTGCAGGTCAAAGCTGACTAAAGGAAAACTGTCATTGTCGCCATTTTTATAGTAGTTAATGAGCTGACCGCCTGCCCACTTCCGTGACATCATACTAAGATGAACACTTGCTCCGCCTATGTGTGGATGAGTCAGGTTTTCTATCATCAAATCTGCTGCGTTTTCGGCTAGGTTACGTCACAACATTCCTGCGCACGCTCCTTCCCATGTATGTACGTGTCACTTTTGCCGCCATTGTTACACAAACCTGTTGTATTTACAACGCGGATGAGACGTTTTGTCATATATATCGTAGTATATAAGCAGTTTTCCCCGTGTAATACAGCTCGCATCCGCTTACTGCAGAATTGGGGACAAATACTGAAATAATCAGGCGCTTTTAAAATATCATTTAATATCATTAACATGGGTGACAGAATGACGACAATGTGAATTAATACGCATTTTAAATATTTATTTTATTTCACTATTGTTGGCCGGGAATGTCCCATTGAACAAAAGCCCCTTTTCAGCGGAAACCCGGGGAGAAAAGCTCCACGGTGGCATGATTAATAGTGGCAAAAAAAAATCAATAATACAAAAAGGACGTGAAATAAACACAGTACACTGTATTTTACTTATTTTACGTCCCTTTTGTATTATTTGATTTATTTACAATAAATAAAACAGTATATACTTGCTGTAAGTTACTTTATGAAATAAAGCAAGTTTTATAAATCATTATCTTTATTAACTGTAATCCACCTCACATTTTCTCCCTAAAATTGACAGGTTTAAGAGGGACTGATTAAAATATAACATCAAATCAGGAATTAACTATGTCATGATGGATTCATACATTTACACTTGTGCTGACAGCGGATTCTCCATCCTGGGGTACTATGGGTGCGCAGAATTTCCTCTATTGACAACAGAGTTTGGCTTCAGAAGAGCAGCTGTCATTCTCAGACCTTTATTACATTATTGGTGCGCTGCCTGATCTCCATTAGGTCCAAAAACCAAATACTCTGTAGTTATTACTGGACCTCATAGGATTTAGGTGGGGCTGTGGGCACAGTAGCAAATATTGGTTTGCAATATCAGGAGTCTAGAAAATTGAATGTCGTTTCTGATTATAAAGATCAGCAGTGCGGAAATCAGGATCAAAGACAAATAGTAATGGGCGAAAGACCATAAACAGGCACAGTTCTTAAGTACTACTGTAATTCACCTAATAAGCTAAAAGAACGGCGTTTGGTTTCTTCAACACACACTTCTGAACAAGAAGTAGACAAGTTTACAACTTTTGTGCTCACTGATCTGCATACCCATAGCCGGCCTTAGGCATAGGCCAACTAGGCGGCTGCCTAGGGTGCCGGTCTAACAGGGTCACTTTTCCAGTATTTATTTGGTGTAGGTAGACCAGGATGGGGGCATTGGGTAATATGGTGGGGGGCGCCATGGAGCCCCTTTGCCTAGGGCACCAGTTGACCTAGGGCCACTCCTGTGTATACCTCTCAACCTCTTAGCGCAATAAATCTGGACAAAGCCTAAAATAAATTGAGGGGAGGGCAAAGGCCCCAAAACAGATACGGATTTTAAATATTGCGTCTGTAGAATAAGAACTTTGCAAGATTAACACGATTTGTGTAAACTAACATGCATTCTCTGAAGGATATGAAGTCTGAACCTCAAATGTATGTCATTATTATCATTATTACTGACTTTAATCCTCAGTGATATGCCAAGGGGGAAAATACGAGAAACCAGAATAAAATATGAGGCAAAAATCTGGACTTTCAGCGAAAATCTAGACAATTGAGACATATGTTGATGTGGCATTACTGAATAACTGCAATCGTCAGTATCACTGATTTTCCCCCAGAAAATCAAACAGTTTGAAAGAGGTGTCAAAAATATATAGCAATATCTGTGACAATAATGAGGTATTGTGGTTGCGTGTTGTTGCCACCATCAGTCATACCTCCCATGGTTGCTTGTTGTTGCCACCATCAGTCATACCTCCCATGGTTGCTTGTTGTTGCCACCATCAGTCATACCTCCCATGGTTGCTTGTTGTTGCCACCATCAGTCACACCTCCCATGGTTGCTTGTTGTTGCCACCATCAGTCATACCTCCCATGGTTGCTTGTTGTTGCCACCATCAGTCATACCTCCCATGGTTGCTTGTTGTTGCCACCATCAGTCATACCTCCCATGGTTGCTTGTTGTTGCCACCATCAGTCACACCTCCCATGGTTGCTTGTTGTTGCCACCATCAGTCACACATCCCAACTGTCTAGATTTATGTAGAATGTCCAGAGTTTTGCCTCATACTTTTCAGTCCATTTTTCATAAAAAGTATGGCTTTCCGACAAGTCATTAAAGACTGAAGTCAGAGAATAATGACAGACATTTCAGATCCAGACTTCATACCCTTCAGAAAATTCATGCTAATGCAAAACCTGTTATTCTATCAACTTTTTAAGTCTGTAATAGCAATATTTAAAAATCGTCCCTAGTTTTGGGCCTTTGTCCCACCATTATTTGTGTCTTTGACCAGATATCTTGCTCTAAGAGGTTGAGAGGTATGATGTGAGTATAACAGCATGGTTCCTTCTGCTGATGGATTAGAGAAGGAAACTAGATATTTAGTTTTCCTAAAACTTATCTTTACTGAAAATCATTCTACAGGGATGGTAGGTAGTGGCCGTGACTTGTAGTTAGTAAGGCAATGAGACATATTAAGGCACAAACTGGGAGACAGATATAGTAAGGGGAAGAAAGACAAATGAGAGAGTGGGTGTGAGAGAGAGAAAAAACTAAGACTGGGAAAGAGAGTATGAGAGAAAGAAAGTAAAGTTGAGAAAAAGAAAGAGATGAGAGAGTGGATGGAGAAAGAAAGAATATGAGAAAATGGAAGAGAGAGAGTGACAGCATGAGTGGGTAAGAGAAGTAGACCATGTAAAAGGAGTGGTAAGGAGAGAGAGAGGGAGAGAGAAGTGTAGTATTGAGTGTGTGAGAGGGATAGAAAGGTAAGAGTAGGTTTTCTATCAGCATGCATTCTCCAAAGAATAAGCAAGTAATTATATCTGGTTGTAGTCCTCAGTGATTTATTTATAAAAAAGCAGCCACAAAAGGTTTTGCATCAATGTGCATTTACTAAAAAACAGTAAATATAAAATGTTAATATCTGCCATTATTGACATTCCTGGCCACTACATGGCATCTTTTGTTCTTTCTTTGTATTTTACTGTTCCCTTGCTATAATTCGTGTGTTCCTCCATTGTTTGTCTTCACAGTTTATTGGAAACTCTTACTGTCCTGCAAATTAAAACAAGTTCATTTTATTCTGGCTTTTTCAATGCATAATAGCGTTGAAAGTAGTTCATTTAGTTTGCCTTTAGTATAGTTTTTGGTGATTTCTGCACTTTATCACTTTATTTTATTCATGGATTCATAGGTTTGTACTAGACTACTGAACATAAGTGTGTTTTTAAGCCTAGCCATGCAACTCAACCTAGTTTTGTGCTCGAGTAATTTAGAGAGCATTGATACAGCAGAATTAGGCTGTTTAAAATCTAGTCTATTCATTTTCGTGTGAGGTTTTGTGTATTAGTTGAATTTATTCAGCAAGTATTGATGGCACAAATAGATCTAATTATTTAAAGTACAGTACTATCAGAAGCCTATTTGTCTTATAATATAACAATAATCTATCGCTATTACTGGTAATACCACCTGGTGCTGATATGGTAACAAGGGTAAATGAAGGTTTTCAGTGTAAAAACAGCTGCATTTACTCTAATATTCTGATAGAATTCTTCTCTTCAGATGTAATAATTACACTGAAAGCATGTTCAGGGCACTCGTCAGAGCACAGGCCTTAATTTTATTGCCTGTCTTATTCTAATTATCTCTTTGACATTGTACTTATTATACTGGGTACTAGATGAGTGTGTTTCCCAGAGTTTGTGCACACTGTAGATATTGCTGTGAATATATATAGATATATATTTTTGTGATGTGCAGTTTTTTTGTACTTCACAGTAAGCTGTCATTATTTTTATGAATATGTGCATTTTCTGAGCATCTCTTGGAAATGTCAACATTCAAAAAACACAGAATGCCTACAACTGTCAACAGTATCTCAAAGTATTGTATAACATGTTTTCTATTAAAGTTATATAAAATATAGTAAATATTCAACTCTAGTTCTTGAAACTGTCTCTTAAGATAAATGTATAGTAGAAGTACATACTGTCATAACTGTCTTCAAGTATATAAAGGTAGTAGAAACTGCCTTCCTCTCAAATTATTTATCCTACACAATTGTACTAATATGCCTTTCAATAACTGTAAATTGTAAACTGCAGTAAATCTTACCTGTTTTGACTTTATATTAAATGCTGTTATTGCATTTCTATCAATGTTTTAAATGTTCAGTGTATTTTGGAGCTTTTCTTCCAGACAACAGCTAATACTATATCTCTCAAGGGTACTTCCTTACAAGAAACATTCTTCATTTTGGGTCTTAAAAAGTTCATCCTCCTGGAAGTTCCACATTGAAAGGGTCTGCCACATATTCAGTGTTTGGAATTTTTAAACTACTGTCCATGTAAATAGTACTGAATCATATTAATACATCAAAATAACATTTATAAGTATAAAATAGCATTTTTTAACCATCCTATGAGCTTCCTAGAAGAAGTTGTTAGTGAGCTGTTACTAAGTGTTCCACATTTTGCCCATTTGTTCCACATTATAAGACAAAATGTGGAAGGTTGAGTGTGATGGTGACAACTCTATGGCATGGTCAGGGCCGGCCTTAGCCGAAATGGTGCCCTAGGCGAAGTAGTGCTCCGACGCCCCATACGCCCCACCCACACCACAGTCATGAAACACCCCTATTTGAGCACACCCATAGGGTCACTCCCCAAGAAAGCCACCCCAGTCATTTCCTTAAATTATTTAGATGCATAGGAAGAATAACTACATTACAAGGTGTCTTTATCTACAACTACTTCTGCATAGTATTTTCTACTTTAAATACGAGACCAGATCATAGTCGAATAGGACCCTAGGCAGGGTAATAGACTGCCCCCCAGACCAGCTGCTCCTGCAGCATCACCCTCCCCCCAGCAGCACCCCCCCTCCTCAGCCATTCCAGTGTTCCATTATTTGGTTATTTCTCACCAGTTACCATGCATACTATTCTTGTATTTGCTTCTACAGTCATTACAGACATATAATAAAATAGCACAAACACAGGTAGCCATTTGCTAAACAATACAGTCTTGCAATGAAAACAGACTTAGCATAAGCAGTAAACTTCTCTGCCCTTGAAACTCACATTCATTGAAATGGAAAAATTCATATTCATTGAAACTGCATGAAAACCCACATTCATAGAAAATGCATCTGGCCAGTGAAGAATTAAGTTTACCTTTGGGCTGTTTACAAAACACTGCAGATACATGGTGTGGGAGTAGAATCCACAGCCTTTTGCACCAAAGGCAATTATGCTACTAATACTGCTTTCAGATTTTAAAACACAGTGTGCCATTTGATGAACAAAAACAGCTAGTTGCACATAGAAACATTTACACTTGTTAGAATATGTTTTACATTTTGTAGTTTTGAACATTTTCCAGTAAGCAATGAAACAAAATGTATGAGCCAATAATGACAAAACTACCCATTTCAGAATATTTTAACCATAACCACAAAAGGAGGGGGAGTATCGATATTCATCAAAGATACCCACAACTCCAGGTTTGTGGCAAAGCACGAAGCATCAGAGACTATCCATGTGCAACTAACAGTGGGTAAAACTGCCTTCCAGTTTATAGCCTGCTACAGACCACCCTCTCAAACCCAGGAACCCCACTCGGCCTTCCTGAGAACACTGGAAAATATGAAGGTCTCTCCAAACACCATTATATTGGGTGACTTCAACTACCCAAACATAGACTGGGAGCATTACTCTAGCTCCAACACCCTAGCCCAAAGGTTCCTAGAATTTATAAACTCAAATGCTATGGAACAACTTGTTACCACTCCCACAAGAGGGGAAAACATACTGGACCTGATCATTACCAACATGGGGACTCTATGCTCCAGACCAGAAGTGTATCCCTCACTGGTAAGATCAGACCATAAACTAATCTCACTGGATGCGATCCCAAATAAAACCAAGACCCAATCCTCCAAAAGGCAGATGTCCTGTCTGGTGGACCCCAGCCATAAACAAACTATACAATAGAAGGAGGAAGCTACTAAATGATAGAGCAAAATCCCAAAAAGGGAAGGCATCACTGATCAGTATTAGCAAAAAACTACGGGCACTCATAAAATTGTCTAAGGCCAGCTTTGAGAGAAAGATTGCACAGGACACTAAGGATAATCACAAGGCTTTCTTTAGTTATGTTAGGAACCTGGGTGGTAATTCCCAGATATGCTCAGAATTAGTCCATAATGATAAAAAATACACTAAACCCACAGACATTGCCAATATCCTAGCTGACAGGTTCAGCACAAAATTCTCCCCCCCCCACCAAAAGGGAAAATATCTATCCCAGCAGAGTGCTGCCCCCTGACATCTCAGATGCTCAGGTAAGAGCGGCCCTCTCCAAAGCAAAAAACACAGCATCAATGGGACCAGATGGTGTCCCGGGCTGCGTCCTACATGAACTCCAAGAAGAGCTAAACCCAAACATAAAACTACTGTTCAATCTCAGCCTTACTACAGGATATGTGCCCAAAGAGTGGCGTACAGCAACAGTGGTCCCTCTCCATAAAGGTGGTGCCTCAACGGATCCTGGAAACTATCGCCCCATAAGCCTGACTAGCTTGGTCTGCAAAGCTATGGAAAGGATCATCATGGACCTCATAAATAAAGATATTGGGGACCTACAGACACTGGATCCTACCCCGTTCGGCTTTGTTAAGGGCAGATCTTGCCTCTTAAACCTGGTTGATTTCTTTGAAACAGTCACCAAGGCCATTGACGAGGGGAAGGTGGTCCACACAGCCTACCTGGACCTCGCAAAAGCCTTCGATACAATACCCCACTCGGGCATTATAGATAAGCTCACCAGCTTAAATATAAACCCCTGTGTCACTAGATGGATTGCAAACTAGCTCAAGGACAGAACCCACATGGTTAGAATTGCTGGAGCCATGTCAGACTCCAAACCAGTTACAAGTGGTGTCCCACAAGGCTCAGTCCTGGGACCTCTCTTGTTTCGGTATATATTTCTCGGAGGTACAGGCCAACACGGAAGGACTGTGGCTGACCAAGTTCACAGATGACTGCAAACTGAGCGCCATAATCGACTCTCCAGCCGACACAAGCATTCTGCAAAAGGGCCTCATAGAAACAGACAACTGGTGCCAGAGCCATGGCCTCAAGCTGAATGCCAAAAAGTGTATAGTCATCCCCTTTGACAAAAACAAAGTGCCCACAAATTACGACATAGGTGGTAATCCATTAAGTACAGAAGAAGTAATTAGGGACTTGGGGACCCAAGTTGATAGCAATCTCTCATTTGACAACCACGTGGCCAAAGTGGTTAGAAAAACATTTTATATAGCCCACCTAATCATGAAGGGATTCACATCTAGATCAGCGGAGGTCATCGTGCCTCTTTACTCATCCCTCATCAGGCCTATAATTGAGTACAATGCCCTTTTGGGATGTACCTTAACAGACACCTGCAGCAACTGGAAAGACCCCAAAAGTACCTCACCAAGAGGATCAAAGGGCTCAAACAGATGCTATATGCTGCCCGGTTAAAGAAATTCCAGCTCTACTCAGTGGCATACCGCCTGTTCAGAGGCAATCTGTGCCTGACGTATAAAGCCATGTCCAACCTGGAATTAATGGACATGCTGTACCTCAGAAAATCCAAATCCCATCGAGCTACGCGCTCGAGAGACTTGAACCTCAGCACTGAAATAAATAGGACATGCTGGAGGGACAGATTCATAACCCAGAGGCTCCCTTCACTCTGGAATAAAATCCCAGTCCAGGTTAGGCAGAGTCCCTCATTGACTCTCTTCAAGAGGAATCTTGATGAGTGGATGGGAGATCGTAGGTTTACCCCGGGTATCACTTCTATGTCACTGTTAGACAGAGGCACAGTATACTAACCTCGAAAAAGGACATAGCAAAATAAATTTAAAATGGGTGGCGAAAGCCAAACACATTCTGGCTAGGCTTATAAATGCCCTAGGGCAGATAGCCTAGTATGAACCTATGAACCTATAAAAGGCCCCTCAAACATCTGTCATTACAACCCACCATGCATTTTCTGAAGGAAATGAAGGCTGAAACTCAAATGTATGACATTTAGTTATTTAAATCTTCAGTGATTTACCAGAAAACCACAAATTTTATGAGGAATAGGCCAAAAATATGAGGCAAAAATCTGAATAGTTGAGAGGTATGCATACCTCTCAACCTTACTGCAAGAAATTTGTGGATGCAATGACCATAAAAATTCAGATAGATTTTAAATATTGCGCTTTTTTAACTTAAAGTTGCTAGAACAACAGGATTTGTGTTAATTTGCATTTCTGAAGGATATGAAGTCTGAAAGTCATATATTTGAGATCCTCGGCAGGTTAAACTTCAGGCAAATGATGCTTTTGAGTTCAGTCTTTGGTCATCCATAAGTTACTCTTTTTAAGAACTACCTATCAGCCTCATCACAAAATCAAAGTCATCAGTAACTTTATATTTTACGTTTACATAGAACATATTATTAATTTCTGCCAACCAACTTTAGTGGTCTCTTCTTTATGATACAAATCCACCTCATCATATTTTAGTTTACCAGTGACACTTATCCAGGGACCAGTGCAGCCTATCTCTAAAGGTCCTTGTCTACCTACCTTCAGTGAAATACTTTATTGCATTCTGCTTGCACAAGTAAACTGTTCCTACTCCCAGCTATGCCCACTCCAGCCTGTTTGGTATTCCAGAACTTTAAAATTTCAGACTATATGCTCATTTATCCCCCTCCCTCCTAGTACACTCATTTCTTTAGAATATTTTAGGCTGTGCCTTACTCTGTTGAAGTACGTTCCTATCTTCATCCTGGTCATAAATTTATAGGGTATCTTGACTCTAAGCAGAATTTAAGAGAAATTATCCATTATAATGAGAACATACCTTTGACATCTGTCATGTTAATTGCTGATATTAGTGCTTCCGCAGACTATTTGATCAAGTTAAAAAGAAGAAGAAGAAGAATAGAGGTGGGCTGCAGTCTCTTTGGATAAAGCCAACGTCTCATAGAGATGGAGATGTCCATCTAATTCATACTCGGCATGTACATCATTCATGTGATGTATATACATGAAATAGGTTCAGAAGTGTGTACTAGGCTAATGACCCTGTAGCTTTTACAAGCATAGCCCATAGAAATGCCCTGGTATTGTGACACCTGACCTTAGTTCCCAGTGCATCTGTCGAGTAAAGCCACTGGAGCGATCCCCGGGGTGAATTTTCTATTTCCCATCCACTCATCAAGATTTCTTTTGAAGAGGGCCAGTGAGGTGCTCTGTTTGACATGTATAGGAAGTCTATTCCATAGAATGGGCAGTGTCCAGGCTATGAACCTGTCCCTCCAGCACGTTCTGTTGATTGTGGTAATGAGGTTGAGGTCTCTGGAGTGTGTGGTGCAGAGGGATGGCACGCAGAGCCTTTCAGCACCACTTTGCCCTAGAGCAGAGTATGCTCTTTGGGAGGATTTGTCCTCCCCTAGCCACCAGTAATTGTTCCCTTTCAGTTAATGTTTTCCGTTGGTTTAAACACTGGAGACGCTGTTAGAAGGACCAAAGCAAGCACACTTCTGACCATGGGGATAGTAGTTTAATTTTAGAAGAAAAGAGGAGGCATCAAGGTAGGAGTCTTTGGGCAGGATAGTGTTTATGTTTTATAAAAAAAAAGAAAAACAATTCATTTTTGGAAGAACTACAGACTAAGGGAGCGTTGATGAACAGAATACCAGGGCTAGATTGCAACACTGGGGATATTGCAAGTGAAGGGTCATGTTTTGTTATGTGAATTGCCTGCATAACATTTTGTTTCTGCTGTATTTTTATTTTGCTGTTCAGGGTCTATTTAAGCAAAGAGACAACTGGAAAACCCAAAGATTTTCTGCAACGTTAGCTGTACACTATGCTTTTTTCTACTTTTTTTCCTGCTATCAGAACGGTGGTCTCTTCTTTTTTCATATTCTCTATTGACTTGATTTCTTTCTCTTTTCTGTTTAAATGTTCCTTGACTTTTCTGAACAGCATATTTTATGTATGTGATGTTATAGTTTAATTGCACATATAACCTTTTTTTTGACAAACAGCTAATACCATTTTACCATTCATAGAAAATTCAACACATAATTCTGTTTTTGCATTTGCTTACATTTACTGTTAGAAATTGGAAAAACAACTACAACTCAGTTTAATCCACATGTTGACAACTTTGCTACTGTATTAATGGTGCATCTTAAACACACAGACACACACACACACACACACACATATATATATATATATATATATATATATATATATATATATATATATATATATATATATATATATATATATATATATATATATATATATATATATATACATACATACATATACATACATATATCATTATTTGGGTGACTTCGGTTCTGTGATTTACCACAGAACTGCACATTTTATGAGGACAGTTGAGAGGTATGTTGCTCGTGCACACACACAGATACTCTCTCACATAGCAATACACACACACACACACACACACACACACACACACACACACACACACACACACACACACACACACACACACACACACACACACACACACACACCTACTCTTTCACATAGTAACACATGCACTTTCTCTCTCATACAAACAGAACGACTAATTAAAATTTCATGCACATACACACACACACTTTCTCTAACATACAGAAGCCCAATTTAAACTACACAGACACACACACATACACTTACCTTCAGTTCTTTTCAATCTGAATAGCCACATGCGTCCACATGGAATGAACCCTTATCTTAAAGTGCTAGCTTAATTTCCACGTGCAATTTTAGAACGTCTTTACATCCACGTTAGTGTGCATGGATGTGACGCATGCATGTTCCTACTTAAAGGAGAAGACTCCACTACCATGGAGAGAAGTTTTTTTTTTTTGTTAATTCTTGAAGCCTCCAGTCCTGGCCAACCTGCAGCTGTAAAAGTGGGAGGGGTACTCGCTATCCCCTCCTCACCCTACGATTCTGGTGCCCTATGGTTTATTTATTTTAATTAATTTACTTTTCTTATTAAGAAAAGTAAATTAATTAAACTAAATAGATAAATAAACACAAATTGCGCCCTTTACAAGGCCGGCCTGTACAGGGCCCTAGGCAGTCCCCTAGTTTGCCTATGCCTAAGGCCGGCCGTGGGTATGGTATCTGCATTCTGCAGTTATCTTGTTCTGTTTTTACTGCTGCAGTTCACAGGAGTAAAGTAAAACTGTATTATAAAACTTTTTTAACAATTAAGTCATTGTTGCAAAGGTAACAGCCAGAATGGGTGTCTGCTTATTTCCTTTAAGTCATAATCAGGATCCTCTGTTGGGTTAATACCAAAGACTGAAGTGCTGGGAATGCACCCAAAGTCAGATATTGTCTATCATGGAGAGATCTTGGACTTTGGGTTAGAGGCAGCCAAGAATGAGGTTTTAGGACAAAATAATACAAAGGTATAACCATATGTCTCAAGAGTACATCATTATGAGGAACCTTCTTATTTCAAGCCATTATTACAATGGCAGTATTCATTGCAATTCTACATTGAAAGGGTCTGTCACATATTCTATGATTGGTGTTAGGGGTTTTCTAAAGTATACACAGAGTAAACTACACCATGTCATAATGTTTCTTAAAAAAAACAAAAAACAAAAAAAACTTTTTAATAGTATAAAGTGCTACATTTTAAACGTCCTGTGAGCTTCCTAGTTTTAGTTATTTGTAAGTTGTTCCATGTTTTGCTCATTTGTTCTACATTATGAGAGGCAGGGGCGGCTCGTGCTATCGGTCTGCAGGACTGCAGCCCTCCCACCTAGAAATAAAAGAAATACATAACATAAAACATAAACTTTAAAAATCAAAATTTTCTTTTTTTACCGAGTACCATCGGAACTGCCGCGCATGCGTGGACACACTCAGACTGCCCTGCAGATGCCCAGGAATCTCTGCGAACTCTGACTGCCTGAGTTAGCATGTCCCCAAGATGCCATGTGGTAGACGACTGCACAGAAGAGAGGAGCTCCGGACTGCTTGAGTCGCAGACAGGACCAATCAGGAGAGAGGTAAGCAGGGATTTGAGCACAGGACCAATCAGGAGTGAGGTAAGTTGAGTTCACAGCTCCTGCAGGGAAGCGTTAAGTCGAGCGTGGGTTTGAGACACTGCAGTTGGACCTGGCCAGCTCCTGCAGGGAAGCATTAAGTTGAGCGCAGGTTTTGAGACACTGGAGTTGGACCTGGCTTTCCGGACCCATTTACAGGTAAGGTGTGTGTGTAAGAATATCATAGCTCCATTTAAGCAAGGCAGTGACAGCTCCGTTAGTGGAAATATCTCTGTTTGAACAAGGTAACTGTTTATTCAGACCAGCGTGTGTGTCATTCTGTGACTGGCTGTTTATTCAAAGGGTGTGTGTTATTCAGACCAGCTCCATTAGTGGAAATATCTCTGAACAAGGTAGCTGTTTATTCAGACCTCAAACCAAAGGGTGTGTGTGTGTGTGTGTATGTGTGTGTGTGTGTGAAATGCTCTTGTTAACACATAGTGGTGGGTAGAAATATTTAGGCTTGAACCCTGTACCTTGGATGCAGGTGGCAAGGACCTGAATTCCCTACCCACCACTATTTGTAAAAAATTGCAGATTTTTGCCTCATATTTGTTCTGTTCATCATAAAATCCATGGTTTCTGTATCTTCATATTTCCTTGCAAAGGTTTGTAGTGCAGTAGTGCACTGATAGCATTGTTGTCTGACAGCTACAGGTTCTCTGGTTTGATTCTTGGCTGTGGTGCCTTCTGTGTGGAGTCTGCATGCCCTCCCATCCTTTACAAAGATGTGTCTGAAGTGTTTCTCCCTGCTCTGCTGAAATTTGGCTTTGTTTTGTTCCAAGTCAGACTAGTTTCCTGGTTAACAAATGTTTAAAAATAACAGGCATTTGAATTTCAGACTTCATATTCTTCAGAAAGTACATGGTAAAATAAAACATTTTATTCAAGCAATTGTCTAAGTTTATAACATGGATATTTGAAATTTGCCCATATTTTTGGGACTGTATTCCCCCATTATTGGCCTCGTCCAGGTATTTTGTGCTAAGGTTGAGAGCTATGGTGGAACTGAATTCACTGAATATGTTTGCCAGTTGTATTCCCACATTATTGGCTTTTTTCAGGTGTTTTTTGCTAAGAGGTTGACAGCTATGGTGAGAACTGAATTCATTAAATAGTAGCCATTTAAGTTTGTCTTCCGCTGTTTCAGCTGATTTGGCATAGTGGTATGTTTCTCTGACTGTTTTGCACAGGGTCCTCTGGGTTCAAGACGTGGCAGTGAAATGTTTGGTGGTAACGCAGCATTTTATTCTAGCAACTTTCCAACATTATACAAGCAATGTATAAAATGTGTCCCTGGTTTTTGGCCTTTTGTCCCCCCCCAAATAAATTTTGGCTTTTTCCAGATATCTTATGTTGCAAAGTTCAGAGATACAGCTGAGTGTTGAGTA
The DNA here is from genome assembly GCF_019279795.1 of Protopterus annectens. NCBI lineage: Eukaryota > Metazoa > Chordata > Ceratodontiformes > Protopteridae > Protopterus > Protopterus annectens. The sequence goes on along the minus strand of NC_056729.1, from coordinate 1,848,896,680 downwards.
GATTTTACAAGGAGCTGAGAGCTTCAGGGGAACAAAAGTTTAGTGCTGCTTATGCAAAATCTACTTGCATTGTTAATAGCACAACAGGTAGTGTACTTGCTTTTGATGCAGAAGGCTGTGGGTTCTACTCCCACAGTAGGTAGATGCATTGCTGACACTGTACTGTGTTATAAAGGGGGTGGATGCTGCAGTACTTTTGGCAAAGATACCTAGTAAATATGAACCTGTTATTAGTTTGCTATGCATTCCCTTTTGCGGTATTACTAGCTTATCATTTTTTTAATGCATGCAACATAGGCAATTTATTCTTCAAGGGCAACAGGCACTTTATTTGTAGATGAAACAATAACATATAAAGTTGTTTGCTAGCAGCAACCTCTTTATTAGTTACAGATTTCTTTAATGTGGATTTTACTTCTTCAGAGATTGTGCATATTTACTGATACTGGTGGACTATAGAAGGTTGAGTAGACATTTTATGATGGAAATGTTCTGAATTGGGCAGTTTTGTCATTGGTGCATGCATTTTGTTTCATTGTTTACTGGAAAAATGTTCAAAACAATAAATTTAAAATGCCCTCTAACAACTGTATTGTACAAGGAATATAATGTAATACAGTCAGGAAGGTGTATCAAAGAGCATTTGTATGTTTCATGTTCAAGGGGCCTATGATTTTGAAAACAGCCCAGAGTTAATCTTTATCTGCCACTGGCAAAATGTATTTTCTTTGAATGTGGGTTTCAATGCTGTTTCAATGCATGTGAGTTTCAAGGGCAGAGATGTTTTAATGCCAAGTCTATTTTCATTGTGAGACTGCATTGCTTTGTTTAACAGATATCTATTAGGGTTTGTGTGTAAAATGCAAAATAAAACTTTCAAATGAAGTCTAAATCATCACAGAAGTAAAGCAGTATGCACATTACAGTGTTTATGGTAAATGGGGCAAAATAACCAAGGAATGGGACGTTGGAATGGCTGCAGGGGGAAGGCTCCAATCGACCATGATTTTGTGAGGGGGGGAGGGTAGCAAACTCAGACAGCCCCGGTTGAACTATGCGTCTCAGTTGTCCATATTTTTGCAGAATGAATAGATATTTGCTTCTTATTTTTGGTTTGTTCCTCATAAAATTTGTGGTTTTCTAGCAAATCATTTAGGAATGAAGTCACTAAATGACAGACATTGAGTTTCAGAAGTCATAACCTTCAGAAAAATGCATGGTAATGCAAGACCTGTTATTCTATCAACTGTCTTAAATTTATACAAGAGCAATTTTTAGTAGTGTTTGTATGTTCCCCCAATATATTTGGTCTTGTCCAGATTTCCTGCATTAAGAGGTTGAGAGGTACGTGCAAATCGCTTTGTAGAATTAGGAATATCCAAACCTCTCAATCGTCCCCAAGTTTGGCTCAAAATGTTGCTCTCCCCTAATAATCCCTCCTCAAAATGGCAATTTTGGAAGAAAACGTGGAGGGTTTACAATTGCAAATAGCTGTAATGATCAGAGTTATAGATTACTTTTATTTCAGAAATGCATGCAGATGCTCTTATTTTGTTAGCTGCTTAAGTTAACAGTGTTAATATTAAAAAAGGTGTCCCTTTTTTTGACAGGTCCCCAGCTGTATTGCGTGGCAACTTTATATTTTTGCATCACATTTTCGGTCTGTTTTTCATAAAATTGTGGTTTTCTGGCAAATTAGTGGCAAATCATTAACGACTGAAGTTAGAAAATAATGGCAGACATTTGAGTTTCAGATTTCATACCCTTTAGAAAATTCGTACTAATGCAAGATCTATTACCGTTCTATTATCTAAGTTAATAAGAGCAATATTTAAAAATTGTCCTTATTTTTGGGCCTGTGTCCCACTTCTAGTTCTATGTATGGCTTTGTCCAGATTTCTTGCTCTGAAGTTGAGAGGTATGAGTGTCAGAGCCATCACCATCAGCCAGAGACATTTCACATTGTGACATACTTGTTGCACCTCACTCCCCATTGTAGTGGCTCTGGATGTGTCCAAGGAAGGCAAGGAGCAGTTATGCAGTGTAAGTGTGCAGAGTATTCCCCATCCAAGGTAGACCACAAGTACGACTGTGGCTTTTCATCTGTCCTTGATTTTGCAGAATGTTCTGGTTTCCTGTCAGATTTTTATACTGTTGATTTATGCTTATTATTATTCAGGAAATGCATGCTGTCACAGTGCCCTGTTGCTCTGTTTAAGTAGCAATGATTTAATGAGCATCGGGTAAGCTTGTCGGAGATTGTAAGATGCAAGTAAGCTTTAATAAGCATACTGTTAAAGAATTACCAGCATTGGAAGCCTTTTCGTTGTTGCCATGCAGAGAATATTTACATAACTAGATAATGTATAAGCATTGGGTATTGAAATGCATATGACAGTATTTGTAATAAAAGGACAGGATTACAGTATTTTCAGAAGCTCATTACATTTATTGGAGACTTGCAGTCATATCTTTTGTTGGAGACTTGCAGTCATCTTTGCAGGCTTATCCGTAAAATAAACAGAATGCCATTCTATCATGTGTGGTCCATAACTTGTGCAGGAATCCTTTAAGCAATTAATCTTGAGCTTGTTTCTTGTTTGATTTTCATTTTTTACTTTGATCATGTCTTCCCCATGAAGCAAGTAGATAGTTGTGTCAGGCAGCAGGTCTTTTTTGGATAAGAAACATTTTTACAAGTGGTGGTATCACAGAGATTGCTACTTTCAGCATGTTACTTGGTAATTTTATAAAGCTGAATATAAATTATAATTAGAACTGCAGTGCAAGGAGTAGTGGTTTGAGTTGAGTGCTGCTTGTTTTTTATACTTGATTTTGACTGGCATTCCAGTAATGTATTTAAAAAGTAATTTATTTTTTCATACCTCACAACCTGTTTCCAACTGGATATTAAGTAAGTTGTCATGTAGCCAATGCATTGAAATATTTTTCTTCTACACTTCATTTTGTCTTGATTGGACTCTCATAATGACTGCTTGGCACCTAGGGCAGCGTATTTAATTAAAGTTCCAGTTATTGTGGTTTTGAGCATAGCTCCACCCCTTTCTAGTTGGCCACACCCCTTCCCATTGGCCCCACCCATTCAGCTGTCTCCTGCAGCCCTCCTTTAATTTGAAGTCACCAGCCGCCACTGATGAGAGGTAATGTTCCCCCATTTTGGACGTGGGAGGTTGAAAACCATGGGGTGTAACATAGAATCTGGGCTCTCACTGATATTTTATCTATCTAATTAGAATTTTACTTAAGCATACATAAAGTGCGATAGGTGCTTAAAGAGCTGTAAGAGTGCATGTATGTATTTAATGCTGACAATAATGTTCAGTAAGCAGGGATGTTAATTGTAGCCTAATGGTTTTTCACAGATCAAAGGCACTGAACCAGTACATTGTGGAGGCATGCAAAAAAGTACTGTGATGCCTGCTTTTGAGTGAGGATTTTATCAGAGATTGCCACTGTACCTGAAAATCACTTTTAAATGGTTTTAGAAAGTGGTTGGGAATAGCAATCGCACTAAGCAAGCTTTGGAAACAAAATGGTATTGTATCTGTGTGTTGTTTCAAAAATAAATAAAGACATGCTGTCCATTTGAATACTTTTATTGAATGAAGTGGGAAAGTAATTAAGGATGCTTTTATGTGTAATGTTGTATGATTCCTGAGACAAACATTTTGCAGTGGGTGTCTTTAAAATATATTAAAATTACAAATAAAAAAGCAACATATCACTATCAAAAAGAAAACAAAACAAATCTACAATAGTGTCTGCATCAAACGTATTTAATTTATAATTTTTTAAGGAATTATATGAAAACTATGAAGAAATTAAAAGAAATACATCACAAACCAATATTTTCCTACTAAAACACTTAATTTTAGCTGATAACTATATTCAGAATTACTTGTATTCATTCTCATGGTAATAGTGACTAATTCATTTCATTCTGGCACACATCATTTACAATATATGTATATATTCCATAAATTTGGGAGTAATTTCATTTTTCCATTTCTAATGATTTTTCTAGTTATGGTTAACAAGTGCAAGAGAAGAGGATTTTGTATTATAGGAACACTTTGTTGAATGTCTTCATGTTAAATAATGTAATGACATAATGTGCTATGCAGATCCCTGACTGCTTTGTGTGTGGTTTCTTGGTGCAATTACTAATGGTTATTGTGGTAATAAAACTGAACAAATGGCCATATTGAAATACACACTGCAGTGTATGAGTGGAATTTTGTACAGGGGAATTTTGTGTACAGGTTGGTTGTATAGTTAGATATAATTAAAGTATAGCCACTTTTTCCTTGAAATTTGAATTTCATGCTAGAGAAGTCGTCTTTATACACACTGAACCTAACAAGTTTTTGGATCTGAAGTTTTGTTCCGGGAAGATATTGTTCTTTGTGACAGTCATCTCTGACAAAAAATATTGGAGGTCCGTCTTTGATAAGCAGTAAACCAGTGAGGTTAAAAGCAAAGGCTGCATCAGCTTTTACCATAAAAATAGTCTCACCACTTTCATTGCACCAAACCATTAAAACACTGGCATATATTTCCCCATGTGAAAATGGAAAGTAAATATCTGTTTCATATCTCAGAAGCTCATGACCATCTGTTTACTTCCATATTCATAGGTTCATAGGTTTATACTAGGCTAATGACCAGTAGGGTCATTACAAGCCCAGCTGTGCAATCCAACCCAGTTTTGTTCCAGAGTTCCTTGGATGGTACTGTTATCTCTCCAGATGTGGGTTAGAAGTTAATGTTTTGGGTATACAATTAAGATGGAATAATGACAAAGGTCTAGTAGATAGTAAGACATTTTAGTAATAATCACTTATATTTTAGGAGTAATCACCCCTGTTTCATGAAAAATAACATACCAAGGGGACAATATATCAGGGCTTCTAGATTAACTACAGATAATAATGAGTTTGAGAAAGAAATAGAATGTATCACTTCCTTATTTTTGAATCGGGGTTATGATTATTGTTTCCTGATGACCAAAGCAGACAAAGTTAGAAATAAAAGGGTGACCAGATATCCCCATATTTTGTTAAAACCTTTAGTTAAAATTAAAAGTAATAATGACAAAGCAGGTATTATGTGTTGTTTAGATATGACTGTTAATAGTGCGAGTATTAGATCTATCATTCTATATAAGTGGAAAGTCATAGAAGGAAACTCTGATTTAATTTCTTGTATTGGCCCTGGTCTCAATTTTATTTATAAAAATAATTTTTATTTGAAGACATTATTAGAGATGAACACTACCAAGATGTTTGGATGTCCCTGTAAATCTATGGGATTCCTGTATGCATGACTATTAGATGTTTAGAGGTGAGAATCAAGAACATCTGTATGCAATAAAATCCAAAAAACAAATGAATGTTCTTTACAAACATTCACAGATTTGTTCTACTTTTAAATTTACTGTTTTATAATCACTCCCTTTAGATAGGAGAGGGGAGATTTTAAAAATAAAGTAGAACAAAGAGTAACATCATGGCAACTTAAGTTTGGGGCAGATAAGTTACCTGGTCTTAATGCTATTATTGATATCAAATGCTTTTAAAAAATAAAAGATTAAAATTAATAAAATGTGATTGATGTCTTAAATTTGTTATATTAGTACATATTTTTATTGTCTATTGAGTGTATTACTTTAAAGTTCTTAAAAGCTTTTAACGTATTTAGTTGTTTAATTAGGTACTTTTTCCTATTGGATAGTCTTAACTTGATATAGTTGAATTGTCAATGGTTCATTGATTCTGATGAAGTCCCTTGAGGATGAAAGCAGAAAATAAAGTCTTGATTACACTATTTTTTTAGTTCATTTCTTCCAGTTTCCTTACAGTGTTTGTTCATTGGTTCATAGATGTGTACTAGGCTAATGGCCCTGGGGCCTTTACAAGCCTAGCCTATAGAAGTGCCCTGGCATTGTGGTGTTGTTTTTTTCTTTTTGTTATTAAGGACTCATTTTTATTAACAACTTATAGGATGATTGAGAATAGGATTGAGTTTTTGTAGTGTAGTGGTTATCACGTTACTAACATGCAAAAGGTCCCCAGACTGTAACTGGGCAGAAACACTTTTATCCCAGGAAGGTTTGAATGATGGTTAAGGTGTTTACATTACAAACACAAGGTTCAGGATTTGATTCTCACATGGGGTAAATGGTTAGGCTTAAAATGGACCACAAGGTTAGATATCCTAGTAATAATCTATGAACCTATGAACCGTGTTCTTTTTTAAGTGGGTGTCTCTTGCTACTGCACATCCTAGCTGCCCAGCAATACTCCTTTTCTAAACATTCAGTGAGCAGACTGCACAACCCATGTTGCAAAGATGTGTATTACATGTAAGGAGGAGGCAAATAACGTCAATAAAAATTTTCCCCAAAAACGTCTGAGGTTAATTTTTTATCTTTTGGTGATTGTAAAGAAAGGGGCTATGAGTCATGAGCCAGGCTGAACAGTTGCATCCCCCATGAATTTGATATTCTAGATGCGTATGCTCACTAGAAGGCATACATTCCTGACACCAATGATATAGAAACCACAATGATGTGTACAGACATAAACATAAATATATATTAAGGTGCATATAGTTAAAAACATTATATTATTCTAAAAAGCAGGAGTTGCAGGAGAGGTAGCCCCTTTATATGACTTCATAGTTCGTAACATATCAGATATTACAAAGTAAAAAATACAACCAAATAAGCACATTCAATTCTGTTAAAATCTAGAAATTGATCCCAACTGCCACTTTACAGGAAGATCACCCATCTAGATTTAATGGCGCTATTAAAACAACACCTTTAACAGCTCATGCGTGTGCTGCTGCAATTCCCCTGGGTAGAAGCACCCCTATACCTCCTGCATTACTTCTTACTTTAACCTGTTCTTTCTTCAAGTCCATCAACAATCTGCTATGTCACTTTCTGCTATTGCTGATTCAAGTAGTTGCATAATGAAATTATTTCTCTAGAATAGAGTCGATTATCTATACTAACAGGGACCTAGGGTTGTTTCGATAATCAAACATATAATTAAATCAGTTAAAAAACTTCTAAAATCTTGTCTTTCTGCACAAAGAGAATACACTTTTCATGCATTCAGCGATTCCAGTGGATAATAAAAAATATTTATCACACACCAGCGAGATACAAGCTCAAAAATCACGCACAAATTCGGACTTTATAATTTTTCCTACCCAAAAACTTTGGAAGGTTGCATTCAGATAACTGACGTTTTGGATAATCGACTGTATTTATAAATACATAACTTAATGTTGATATAACTATAGCTTCTCTTTAAAGGACCTGTGTCCATTTGGAATTTCCAGGTAAACAAATGTAAATAAATAAAATAAATAAATAATAAACTGTTACCTTTTGGTTTAAACTCTGAGGTGAATTGGAAACATCTGATTTGCATAATTGTGTAAATGTTTAATTAGTTGATTGTTTTATACAATTTTTATATCTGATTGCTAGTATTCCTAGCCTCTAGCTCGATATTGGTATATCTGTTCATTATTATGTCTCATATTGCATGTATATCTAATGTTTGCTGCAGTATGTATTATTTATGTTCATAGGTGTGTACTAGGCTAGCTCATAGAAGAGCCCTGGCATTGTGCTGCCTCTAGGTGCTCTGCTTGACATGTATGGGAAGTCTGTTCCAGAGCATGGACAGTCTCTGGGAGAGGAATGTGTCCCTCCAGCATGTTCTGTTGGTTGTGGTAATGAGGTTGAGGTCTCTGGAGCATGTGGTGTGGAGGGATTGGGATTTCTTTACATGTAGCATTTCTAACAGAGCTGGGTCAGACATGGTTTTGTAAGTCAAGCAGGGATCACCTCTAAGTAGGTGATATGAGACAGAGAATAGCTGGAGTCTTTTGAGTCTGTCCATGTAGGACGTGCTTAATGCCTATGATCCTCTTTGTGAGGTACTCCTGTGGCCTCTCCAGCGATTGCAGGTGTCTAGTGAGGTACATGCCAAATGGGGCATTATACCATTATACTCAATGGTTTATCTAATGAGGGTAGAGTAGAGAGAGATGATGACTTCTTTCTTCCTGGATGCAAAATCCTTGGTAATCAGATGTGCAACATAGAAGGACTTTCTGACCACAGTGGCAATGTGGTAGTCGAAGGAGAGGTTGCTGTCAACCTGCATCACCAGATCTCTTATAATGCCTTCAGTGTTTATTGGGCTCCCATTGATGTGGTAATTAGTGGGAACTGAGTTTTTACCAAAGGGAATGATGATGCAGTTTTTGGCGTTAAGCTTAAGGCCATGGTTTTGACACCAGTCATTGGTCTCAGTGAAAGCTTTCTGTAGGATGTCTGCATCACTTGGGGAGTTAATAATGACTCCCAGCTTGCAGTCATCTGCAAACTTCGTCAGCCAGTCCCTTTGTGTTGGCCTGGACTTCTGAGAAGCAGATGCCGAACAGGAGAGTACCCAGGACCGATCCCTGTAGGACTCCACTCATGACTGGTCAGCAGTCTGACTTGGAATCCACTACTTTCACACTGTGTACTGTCTGTGAGCCAATTTGCAACCCACCTAGTGATATAGGGGTTGATGCCTAGTTTGGTGAGTTTATCAATAATTCCCGAGTGAGGAATGGTATCAAAGGCCTTGGCCAGATTAAAACCCTTTACTTAAAACCCTTTACTAAAGACACTGAAATCATACCACCAGGCTATAATATCTTGAGAGTTGACCGCAATGGTAAAAAAGGCGGAGGAGTAGCACTATTGTTCAAAACAGAACTAAAAATAACATTAGTACCCTATGAGAACCTTGGATTTACTAAAACCGAACTTCTTATCTCAAAGCTGCAACTTAACCTCAAAAAATCTATCTATATCATCTGTATATATCTACCCCCTGGAAATAACTCTACTACCATAGAAAATATCCTCAGTTGGGCCTCATCCACCTACCCACAAGAAACCATAATACTAGGAGACCTCAACTTAGACTGGTCCTCAATATCCACTAACAACCCAGCATCCCATATTAATCTTCACGGCTTCACTCAAACAATTAACACCACTACTAGGATCAACAAAACTAATAACAAAGAAAGTATTCTTGATTGGATTTTAGTAAACAAACCTCAAGTTAAATATCAGTCTGGAACGCTACCTGATGACATTAGTGACCACAACCTAACCTATATTATTAGACAAAAAAATACCTCTAATTACTCTCCTTTATATAGGACCCTACGTAACCTCAAATGCTTTAACCCAACCCTTTTTAAAACGGAACTAAAGGCTTGTAACTGGAACCCACTAAAAACACTTCCTCTTCAAGAAGCTGTTAATTTCTTTAACAACACATTCCTAACTATTCTTGATTATCATGCACCAAAACGTTCTATTAGAATTAAGGCTAAGCCAGCCCCCTGGCTAACGAAAGAGACTAGACAAAAAATGTCACTTAGAAACAAATCTTGGTTAAAATGGCGAACTAGCAAATCTCCCATAGACCAACAGACTTTCAGACACCTGAGAAATATTACCAAAAAATCAATCCTCTCTGACAAAAAGAACTATTATAGTAATCTTCAGCAAGTGAATCACAATAATCCTCAAAAATTCTGGTCAACCCTAAATAGACTTCTTCACCCTGGACAGACTACCAACCCCCCCTTCTGGGTCTGATAAAATTCCTCCCCTTGATACTGCCAACACTTTCAACTCATTCTTCATCAATACTATAAATTCCTTGGCCTCCCATCTATCCAGTGACAACACCAGCATTCATGACCATACTTCCTCCAAACTACCAACCTTTAGGCTTCAACCCATCTCCACTACCTTTATACAGAGATGCATTCTCAAACTTAAACCTTGCACCCCCTCAGCTGACCAGCTTCCTTCTGAATTCCTTCAAAAAGCAGCCTCTGAAATAGCTTATCCCATATCAATTCTCATTAATAGGACCATAAACGAAGAAACCATCCCTGATGTATGGAAAATCTCTTACATCATACCATTACATAAAGGAGGAAACTCCTTTGAACATTCTAACTATAGACCCATAGCACTATTGTCCCCTCTCGCTAAAATAATGGAAAAATGTGTCCACCATCAATTAATGAATCACCTTCTACAAAATAATATACTGACAAACTGTCAACATGGCTTTAGGCCCTATCATAGCACAACTACTGCTCTGCTCTCCTTTACAGATATTATTAACAATAATCGCAACAATAATGTCCTGTCTTCTGCTCTCTTCATAGACCTGTCCAAAGCCTTTGACATGGTTAACCACTCTCTCCTACTAAAAATTCTCGAATCTCTTTCCTTAGCACCTGAGACTATCCACTGGTTCAGCTCATATCTCACTAACAGGAAACAAGCTGTCCTCTGGGATAACAAACTCTCATCTCTTCTACCAATCTCCCTTGGTGTCCCCCAAGGCTCTATTCTTGGACCACTTCTTTTCTCCCTCTTTATAAATGACTTACAAGTAGCCATTCCTCAGGCTACCTGCATTCAATATGCTGATGATTCCACACTTATTTGCTCTGCTAAATCCATTTCTGAACTTCAAACTAACACTCAAGCTGTATTTTCTAAAGTTGAAACTTGGTTCCTAAAACGCTGTCTACTCCTAAACGCAAAAAGACCAAACTACTTCTCTTTAAACCTACTACCAGATCCCCTACACTTGACTTCTCCATTGTGTCAAATAATGGAACCATTATATCACCTGACTCTACTACCAAATTGCTAGGTGTCACAATTGATAACAATCTCTCCTTCGACCTTCATATCAACAATACCATTAAATCTGTAAACAGGAAACTTGGCTCTCTATATAGAATCAAAACTTTTTTAACCTTCCCAGCAAAAGTGAATCTTGCCCACTCACATCTTATTTCCACACTTCTCTATGCCTCACCTATCTACACTAATCTTAAGAAAAACAATCTCTAAACTATCTACCTCCTACAATAACATAGCTAGATTTGTTACTGGAAAACAATTTAGAACCCACCATTGTCAGAATCTGCAACAACTTAACTGGCTTGAACTGACAAACACGTTGCTTCTATCCCAACTTATGTTTGTCCAAAGAGCCTTTTACCAACCTCTTAATACACCTGCTCTTTCTAACCTCTTAAGCCCCTACTCAAACCTGAACTCTCTCCGCTCTTCTAGCAAACTGCTAGTTACCTTAACCAAATCTAATAACCTTGCTGGTGATTCCCTTTTCTCCAATGCCATCGGGAAACACTGGAATAAACTTCCTCCCGAACTTACTTCAATTGCATCTACTGCTCTGTTTAAACAAAAACTAAAAGTCCACCTTAATAACCACTGGTTATGTTCCTGCTCTAAACCTGATTAAATTTTCTTGGCTCTTTCTCCTCCTCACGGCTATTTGTCTCTCTCTTTCTGGCAATACATATCTTTTCTATTCTGTACTTTGTTTTGCAAAATGTTCTCTCTTTTCCTTGGTCTCTTGCTTTCTCTAGTTGACTCTCTCTAATTGATTCCAATGATGAAATTATGTTAACATATGGTTTATACCTTTAAATAGAATTAGCTATTCTGGTCTTGAGTAAAATACCTACCACTTTTTTAAATCTGTTTGTTAATTTGTTATTATGTATTTGTTGTTTTGTTGTATCCGTCCTGTCTACCTGTGGAGCTTTTCTCCCCGGGCCTCTACTGAAAATGGAAATATATCCAGTTAGACTAGCCCGGTTAACAAATGTAAAATAAATAAAATAAATAATAAAATAAAATAAAGGTAGGCTGTATACACTGCCGTACCTTCATCCATAGCCCACATGACTGACTCATAGACATCAACCAGGTTAAGCAGGCATGATCTCCCTTTCACAAAGCCAAATTGAGTGATGTCTAGAGTTTGGAGACTTCCTATATCTTTGTTAATCAGGTCCATGATGATGAGCTCCATAGCTTTACATATCAGACTCGTCAGGCTAACTGTATGTATATTCAATTGCTCTTCATGTACTCTGCTGCTCATTTGCTGTTCTGTGGAGCTTTGCTCCCTGGGCCTCCACTGAAAAAGGGCCTGTGTCCAGTTGGAATTTCCTGGTAAACGAATATAAATAAATAAATTTGTAAGTGTAACCTGTATGCACACTCTTTTCTTTTCAAACAGTACACTTAGCACATACCTGTCACGGTTATCTCAAGGTATTGTCGAATGAAAGCTTTCTAAAATTATGAAAATACACTAAATATTCAGCTTGAAACCTTCATTTTAGATAAATGGATAGTAGAAGTAGATGCTGTCATAATTATCTTCAACCATATAAAGGCAGTGCAAACGGTCTTCCTAACAAACTATTTTTACATCAAAATTGTACTACAACACCTCTCAATCAGTCCCCAAGTTTGGCTCAAAATGTTGCTCTCCCCTAATAATCCCTCCTCAAAATGGCAATTTTGGAAGAAAATGTGGAGGGTTTACAATTGCAAATAGCTGTAATGATCAGAGTTATAGATTACTTTTATTTCAGAAATGCATGCAGATGCTCTTATTTTGTTAGCTGCTTAAGTTAACAGTGTTAATATTAAAAAGGTGTCCCTTTTTTTGACAGGTCCCCAGCTGTATTGCGTGGCAACTTTATTTTTGCATCACATTTTCGGTCTGTTTTTCATAAAATTGTGGTTTTCTGGCAAATTAGTGGCAAATCATTAACGACTGAAGTTAGAAAATAATGGCAGACATTTGAGTTTCAGATTTCATACCCTTTAGAAAATTCGTACTAATGCAAGATCTATTACCGTTCTATTATCTAAGTTAATAAGAGCAATATTTAAAAATTGTCCTTATTTTTGGGCCTGTGTCCCACTTCTAGTTCTATGTATGGCTTTGTTCAGATTTCTTGCTCTGAAGTTGAGAGGTATGAGTGTCAGAGCCATCACCATCAGCCAGAGACATTTCACATTGTGACATACTTGTTGCACCTCACTCCCCATTGTAGTGGCTCTGGATGTGTCCAAGGAAGGCAAGGAGCAGTTATGCAGTGTAAGTGTGCAGAGTATTCCCCATCCAAGGTAGACCACAAGTACGACTGTGGCTTTTCATCTGTCCTTGATTTTGCAGAATGTTCTGGTTTCCTGTCAGATTTTTATACTGTTGATTTATGCTTATTATTATTCAGGAAATGCATGCTGTCACAGTGCCCTGTTGCTCTGTTTAAGTAGCAATGATTTAATGAGCATCGGGTAAGCTTGTCGGAGATTGTAAGATGCAAGTAAGCTTTAATAAGCATACTGTTAAAGAATTACCAACATTGGAAGCCTTTTCGTTGTTGCCATGCAGAGAATATTTACATGACTAGATAATGTATAAGCATTGGGTATTGAAATGCATATGACAGTATTTGTAATAAAAGGACAGGATTACAGTATTTTCAGAAGCTCATTACATTTATTGGAGACTTGCAGTCATATCTTTTGTTGGAGACTTGCAGTCATCTTTGCAGGCTTATCCGTAAAATAAACAGAATGCCATTCTATCATGTGTGGTCCATAACTTGTGCAGGAATCCTTTAAGCAATTAATCTTGAGCTTGTTTCTTGTTTGATTTTCATTTTTTACTTTGATCATGTCTTCCCCATGAAGCAAGTAGATAGTTGTGTCAGGCAGCAGGTCTTTTTTGGATAAGAAACATTTTTACAAGTGGTGGTATCACAGAGATTGCTACTTTCAGCATGTTACTTGGTAATTTTATAAAGCTGAATATAAATTATAATTAGAACTGCAGTGCAAGGAGTAGTGGTTTGAGTTGAGTGCTGCTTGTTTTTTATACTTGATTTTGACTGGCATTCCAGTAATGTATTTAAAAAGTAATTTATTTTTCATACCTCACAACCTGTTTCCAACTGGATATTAAGTAAGTTGTCATGTAGCCAATGCATTGAAATATTTTTCTTCTACACTTCATTTTGTCTTGATTGGACTCTCATAATGACTGCTTGGCACCTAGGGCAGCGTATTTAATTAAAGTTCCAGTTATTGTGGTTTTGAGCATAGCTCCACCCCTTTCTAGTTGGCCACACCCCTTCCCATTGGCCCCACCCATTCAGCTGTCTCCTGCAGCCCTCCTTTAATTTGAAGTCACCAGCCGCCACTGATGAGAGGTAATGTTCCCCCATTTTGGACGTGGGAGGTTGAAAACCATGGGGTGTAACATAGAATCTGGGCTCTCACTGATATTTTATCTATCTAATTAGAATTTTACTTAAGCATACATAAAGTGCGATAGGTGCTTAAAGGGCTGTAAGAGTGCATGTATGTATTTAATGCTGACAATAATGTTCAGTAAGCAGGGATGTTAATTGTAGCCTAATGGTTTTTCACAGATCAAAGGCACTGAACCAGTACATTGTGGAGGCATGCAAAAAAGTACTGTGATGCCTGCTTTTGAGTGAGGATATTATCAGAGATTGCCACTGTACCTGAAAATCACTTTTAAATGGTTTTAGAAAGTGGTTGGGAATAGCAATCGCACTAAGCAAGCTTTGGAAACAAAATGGTATTGTATCTGTGTGTTGTTTCAAAAATAAATAAACACATGCTGTCCATTTGAATACTTTTATTGAATGAAGTGGGAAAGTAATTAAGGATGCTTTTATGTGTAATGTTGTATGATTCCTGAGACAAACATTTTGCAGTGGGTGTCTTTAAAATATATTAAAATTACAAATAAAAAAGCAACATATCACTATCAAAAGGAAAACAAAACAAATCTACAATAGTGTCTGCATCAAACGTATTGAATTTATAATTTTTTAAGGAATTATATGAAAACTATGAAGAAATTAAAAGAAATACATCACAAACCAATATTTTCCTACTAAAACACTTAATTTTATCTGATAACTATATTCAGAATTACTTGTATTCATTCTCATGGTAATAGTGACTAATTCATTTCATTCTGGCACACAGCATTTACAATATATGTATATATTCCATAAATTTGGGAGTAATTTCATTTTTCCATTTCTAATGATTTTTCTAGTTATGGTTAACAAGTGCAAGAGAAGAGGATTTTGTATTATAGGAACACTTTGTTGAATGTCTTCATGTTAAATAATGTAATGACATAATGTGCTATGCAGATCCCTGACTGCTTTGTGTGTGGTTTCTTGGTGCAATTACTAATGGTTATTGTGGTAATAAAACTGAACAAATGGCCATATTGAAATACACACTGCAGTGTATGAGTGGAATTTTGTACAGGGGAATTTTGTGTACAGGTTGGTTGTATAGTTAGATATAATTAAAGTATAGCCACTTTTTCCTTGAAATTTGAATTTCATGCTAGAGAAGTCGTCTTTATACACACTGAACCTAACAAGTTTTTGGATCTGAAGTTTTGTTCCGGGAAGATATTGTTCTTTGTGACAGTCATCTCTGACAAAAAATATTGGAGGTCCGTCTTTGATAAGCAGTAAACCAGTGAGGTTAAAAGCAAAGGCTGCATCAGCTTTTACCATAAAAATAGTCTCACCACTTTCATTGCACCAAACCATTAAAACACTGGCATATATTTCCCCATGTGAAAATGGAAAGTAAATATCTGTTTCATATCTCAGAAGCTCATGACCATCTGTTTACTTCCATATTCATAGGTTCATAGGTTTATACTAGGCTAATGACCAGTAGGGTCATTACAAGCCCAGCTGTGCAATCCAACCCAGTTTTGTTCCAGAGTTCCTTGGATGGTACTGTTATCTCTCCAGATGTGGGTTAGAAGTTAATGTTTTGGGTATACAATTAAGATGGAATAATGACAAAGGTCTAGTAGATAGTAAGACATTTTAGTAATAATCACTTATATTTTAGGAGTAATCACCCCTGTTTCATGAAAAATAACATACCAAGGGGACAATATATCAGGGCTTCTAGATTAACTACAGATAATAATGAGTTTGAGAAAGAAATAGAATGTATCACTTCCTTATTTTTGAATCGGGGTTATGATTATTGTTTCCTGATGACCAAAGCAGACAAAGTTAGAAATAAAAGGGTGACCAGATATCCCCATATTTTGTTAAAACCTTTAGTTAAAATTAAAAGTAATAATGACAAAGCAGGTATTATGTGTTGTTTAGATATGACTGTTAATAGTGCGAGTATTAGATCTATCATTCTATATAAGTGGAAAGTCATAGAAGGAAACTCTGATTTAATTTCTTGTATTGGCCCTGGTCTCAATTTTATTTATAAAAATAATTTTTATTTGAAGACATTATTAGAGATGAACACTACCAAGATGTTTGGATGTCCCTGTAAATCTATGGGATTCCTGTATGCATGACTATTAGATGTTTAGAGGTGAGAATCAAGAACATCTGTATGCAATAAAATCCAAAAAACAAATGAATGTTCTTTACAAACATTCACAGATTTGTTCTACTTTTAAATTTACTGTTTTATAATCACTCCCTTTAGATAGGAGAGGGGAGATTTTAAAAATAAAGTAGAACAAAGAGTAACATCATGGCAACTTAAGTTTGGGGCAGATAAGTTACCTGGTCTTAATGCTATTATTGATATCAAATGCTTTTAAAAAAATAAAAGATTAAAATTAATAAAATGTGATTGATGTCTTAAATTTGTTATATTAGTACATATTTTTATTGTCTATTGAGTGTATTACTTTAAAGTTCTTAAAAGCTTTTAACGTATTTAGTTGTTTAATTAGGTACTTTTTCCTATTGGATAGTCTTAACTTGATATAGTTGAATTGTCAATGGTTCATTGATTCTGATGAAGTCCCTTGAGGATGAAAGCAGAAAATAAAGTGCGGTTACACTATTTTTTTAGTTCATTTCTTCCAGTTTCCTTACAGTGTTTGTTCATTGGTTCATAGATGTGTACTAGGCTAATGGCCCTGGGGCCTTTACAAGCCTAGCCTATAGAAGTGCCCTGGCATTGTGGTGTTTTTTTTTTCTTTTTGTTATTAAGGACTCATTTTTATTAACAACTTATAGGATGATTGAGAATAGGATTGAGTTTTTGTAGTGTAGTGGTTATCACGTTACCTAACATGCAAAAGGTCCCCAGACTGTAACTGGGCAGAAACACTTTTATCCCAGGAAGGTTTGAATGATGGTTAAGGTGTTTACATTACAAACACAAGGTTCAGGATTTGATTCTCACATGGGGTAAATGGTTAGGCTTAAAATGGACCACAAGGTTAGATATCCTAGTAATAATCTATGAACCTATGAACCGTGTTCTTTTTTAAGTGGGTGTCTCTTGCTACTGCACATCCTAGCTGCCCAGCAATACTCCTTTTCTAAACATTCAGTGAGCAGACTGCACAACCCATGTTGCAAAGATGTGTATTACATGTAAGGAGGAGGCAAATAACGTCAATAAAAATTTTCCCCAAAAACGTCTGAGGTTAATTTTTTATCTTTTGGTGATTGTAAAGAAAGGGGCTATGAGTCATGAGCCAGGCTGAACAGTTGCATCCCCCATGAATTTGATATTCTAGATGCGTATGCTCACTAGAAGGCATACATTCCTGACACCAATGATATAGAAACCACAATGATGTGTACAGACATAAACATAAATATATATTAAGGTGCATATAGTTAAAAACATTATATTATTCTAAAAAGCAGGAGTTGCAGGAGAGGTAGCCCTTTATATGACTTCATAGTTCGTAACATATCAGATATTACAAAGTAAAAAATACAACCAAATAAGCACATTCAATTCTGTTAAAATCTAGAAATTGATCCCAACTGCCACTTTACAGGAAGATCACCCATCTAGATTTAATGGCGCTATTAAAACAACACCTTTAACAGCTCATGCGTGTGCTGCTGCAATTCCCCTGGGTAGAAGCACCCCTATACCTCCTGCATTACTTCTTACTTTAACCTGTTCTTTCTTCAAGTCCATCAACAATCTGCTATGTCACTTTCTGCTATTGCTGATTCAAGTAGTTGCATAATGAAATTATTTCTCTAGAATAGAGTCGATTATCTATACTAACAGGGACCTAGGGTTGTTTCGATAATCAAACATATAATTAAATCAGTTAAAAAACTTCTAAAATCTTGTCTTTCTGCACAAAGAGAATACACTTTTCATGCATTCAGCGATTCCAGTGGATAATAAAAAATATTTATCACACACCAGCGAGATACAAGCTCAAAAATCACGCACAAATTCGGACTTTATAATTTTTCCTACCCAAAAACTTTGGAAGGTTGCATTCAGATAACTGACGTTTTGGATAATCGACTGTATTTATAAATACATAACTTAATGTTGATATAACTATAGCTTCTCTTTAAAGGACCTGTGTCCATTTGGAATTTCCAGGTAAACAAATGTAAATAAATAAAATAAATAAATAATAAACTGTTACCTTTTGGTTTAAACTCTGAGGTGAATTGGAAACATCTGATTTGCATAATTGTGTAAATGTTTAATTAGTTGATTGTTTTATACAATTTTTATATACGGTGCTAGTATTCCTAGCCTCTAGCTCGATATTGGTATATCTGTTCATTATTATGTCTCATATTGCATGTATATCTAATGTTTGCTGCAGTATGTATTATTTATGTTCATAGGTGTGTACTAGGCTAGCCCATAGAAGAGCCCTGGCATTGTGCTGCCTCTAGGTGCTCTGCTTGACATGTATGGGAAGTCTGTTCCAGAGCATGGACAGTCTCTGGGAGGGAAATGTGTCCCTCCAGCATGTTCTGTTGGTTGTAGTAATGAGGTTGAGGTCTCTGGAGCATGTGGTGTGGAGGGATTGGGATTTCTTTACATGTAGCATTTCTAACAGAGCTGGGTCAGACATGGTTTTGTAAGTCAAGCAGGGATCACCTCTAAGTAGGTGATATGAGACAGAGAATAGCTGGAGTCTTTTGAGTCTGTCCATGTAGGACGTGCTTAATGCCTATGATCCTCTTTGTGAGGTACTCCTATGGCCTCTCCAGCTATTGCAGGTGTCTAGTGAGGTACATGCCAAATGGGGCATTATACCATTATACTCAATGGTTTATCTAATGAGGGTAGAGTAGAGAGAGATGATGACTTCTTTCTTCCTGGATGCAAAATCCTTGGTAATCAGATGTGCAACATAGAAGGACTTTCTGACCACAGTGGCAATGTGGTAGTCGAAGGAGAGGTTGCTGTCAACCTGCATCACCAGATCTCTTATAACGCCTTCAGTGTTTATTGGGCTCCCATTGATGTGGTAATTAGTGGGAACTGAGTTTTTACCAAAGGGAATGATGATGCAGTTTTTGGCGTTAAGCTTAAGGCCATGGTTTTGACACCAGTCATTGGTCTCAGTGAAAGCTTTCTGTAGGATGTCTGCATCACTTGGGGAGTTAATAATGACTCCCAGCTTGCAGTCATCTGCAAACTTCGTCAGCCAGTCCCTTTGTGTTGGCCTGGACTTCTGAGAAGCAGATGCCGAACAGGAGCGTACCCAGGACCGATCCCTGTAGGACTCCACTCATGACTGGTCAGCAGTCTGACTTGGAATCCACTACTTTCACACTGTGTACTGTCTGTGAGCCAATTTGCAACCCACCTAGTGATATAGGGGTTGATGCCTAGTTTGGTGAGTTTATCAATAATTCCCCGAGTGAGGAATGGTATCAAAGGCCTTGGCCAGATCGAGGTAGGCTGTATACACTGCCGTACCTTCATCCATAGCCCACATGACTGACTCATAGACATCAACCAGGTTGAGCAGGCATGATCTCCCTTTCACAAAGCCAAATTGAGTGATGTCTAGAGTTTGGAGACTTCCTATATCTTTGTTAATCAGGTCCATGATGATGAGCTCCATAGCTTTACATATCAGACTCGTCAGGCTAACTGTATGTATATTCAATTGCTCTTCATGTACTCTGCTGCTCATTTGCTGTTCTGTGGAGCTTTGCTCCCTGGGCCTCCACTGGAAAAGGGCCTGTGTCCAGTTGGAATTTCCTGGTAAACGAATATAAATAAATAAATTTGTAAGTGTAACCTGTATGCACACTCTTTTCTTTTCAAACAGTACACTTAGCACATACCTGTCACGGTTATCTCAAGGTATTGTCGAATGAAAGCTTTCTAAAATTATGAAAATACACTAAATATTCAGCTTGAAACCTTCATTTTAGATAAATGGATAGTAGAAGTAGATGCTGTCATAATTATCTTCAACCATATAAAGGCAGTGCAAACGGTCTTCCTAACAAACTATTTTTACATCAAAATTGTACTACAACACCTGCCAATTACTATAAATTTTAAATTGATAAAATAAGTGAAGTTATTTGGACAGAAAATATGTTTTGGGTGAGTGTTGATGTTGTTAGCTTATATACAAACATCAAACACTCAGATGGATTGCAAGCTTTATATTATTTTTTAGGTGATAATCCTACCACTCATTTTATAATGGACTTAACTTCTTTTTGTCTTTCCAATAATTTTTTCAGCTTCAATGAAGTTATTTACCATCAACTAAAAGGGACTGCTATGGGGGCATCTTTTGCCCCCATGTACGCAAACCTGTTTATGGCCAAATTTGAATTGGAATATGTATATACTAATAAATTTTATAGAGATCATGTTTTGCTATACTACCGCTACATAGATGATTTGATTTTTCTTTGTAGTGGTGGCTATGAATATATTCATGATTTTTTTTCATATTTAAATAATAATAGATATAATTTACATTTTGATGGCCTACAATTTGGGAATAAAGTTCACTATTTAGATATTCTATTATCTGGAGAGGTAGGTAATCAGATTCAAACTACTGTATATTGTAAATTTATTGATGGAAATCAGTTCCTTTTTGGAACTAGTTGTCATGCTCCACATACTTTGTCTGCTTTACCTCATGGAGAAATTATTAGATTATCTAGACTGTGCAATAATGAATTAGATTTAGAAAAAAATATTCATGATTGTATTGTTATGTTCTTAAAAAGAGGTTATAGCATGGAAATATTAAATGCATCTATCCATAATTTATTAGATAAAGATAACTATAGTAATGTTAATAAATTAACGATTAATAGGAATAGAGAAGATTTTATTTTTTCTCCATATGCTAATAAAGTTAATACTGTGAGGAATAATAAATATTTAAAAGCTTTTGATCAGGAAATACAGGATATTTATTTTGTTACTACTTATAATGTATTTAGTAATAGAATTTGGGATATTATTAAATATTTTTGGAAATTTCTGATTTCAGATAAAAATCTTTATAAACTTTTTCCTAGTATTCCTAAAATATCTTTCAAAAGAGGTCAAACTTTATCTGATAAATTGATAAAAGCTTATTATATTTATCCTGCTGATAAGGTTTACTATAACATACATACAGATGGTACTACCATCTGTGGCCATTGTAATATATGTAAATATGTGAAGTTATATTTTGATAATATTAATGGAGTTATGTTTATACCTAATAGTAATTTCTCTTGCAATTCTGTAGGTGTAATTTATTGTATTAGATGTCCTTGTAAATTATACTATATAGGGGAGACAAAAAGAAAATTTAAAACTAGAATGCAAGAACACATTAGAGATATAAAAAGAGGAATGTTAGCTAGTCCAATTGCTTCTCATTTTATGGAGTTTCATAATAGTAATGTAGATGTATTTGAATGTTGTGTTCTTGAGAAAGTTTTTATTAAGAAAGGTGATGATAGATTAATAAAAAATGTTTTACTGTTTAAAGAAACTATTTATATATTGAAATATAATACTATGTCACCAAATGGTTTAAATTTAGAAGTAAATTGGAAAAGTTTATTATAATTTTTATTAATAGTAGTTTTTTTGAATATTAGATGTTCTCTTTATTTATTTCTTTGTATTTTGATTGATTAATTTATGTAATTGTTTAATTAATTAGAGTATATATATGAGAGGGTGTGTTTTGTAACTTGTGCTCATTGAAGGCTATTATGCCGAGGCGCTAAGCTGGATTAAATTTTTCTATGGAACTGGCGTTGTTTTTTGGCTGTTGCCTTTTTCTTCTTGTTGTTTGCGAT
Organism: Protopterus annectens; assembly: GCF_019279795.1. NCBI lineage: Eukaryota > Metazoa > Chordata > Ceratodontiformes > Protopteridae > Protopterus > Protopterus annectens. The sequence goes on along the minus strand of NC_056729.1, from coordinate 1,848,874,576 downwards.
TACTGTAAATTTTAAACTACTGTGTAAATCAGTTCTTATTAAGTTTGTGTTAAATGTTGTTATATTCCTCTCTATGTTTTATATATTAATTCTATTTTGGAGCTTTTTCCCCCTGATAGCTACTAATACATAGCCTAGTCAGACATCCCCGGTCAAAAAAGAAAATGAAAACATAAAATAACCAAAATCTTTATTGATATATAACACAATCTCTATTCCTTGTATGCATACAGAAAAACAGTTCCAGAGAGAGAAAAATCACTTACAGACAAAATAAATCACTTTATGTTACTACCAACCAGAAATACGTAAACAGAAAAATAAAAAATGCATTCACAAGTCAGTAGTCAGCACTGTGTTAAGGTAACAAACCGTCTTTATTTCCAGTTGTTGGGCCAGATGTGTTATGTTAGTGTAAAAGGTTAGCAGGATGAATCTGTCTCGTATGGCAGGTAACACGATGTCAATCACTGGCCCCGCCCCCACCTGTGTGCCTCCAAAACAATAGGATTACTACTGTTTCAAGGGCATTTCTTTATAGAAAGCTTAATATTTTGCACTGCAGCACAAATAATGCAAAATACTACTCATCACTTTTTTTTCCAAAATTAAAAAAAAATGTCGGTATATAATTTAAGATGATTGCATTATTACTATTTGTATAATAGTAAGGCATTAAAAAAAAAATAATAATAATTTCGTGCAAATAGTAGTGGAAACGTGAAAATATTTTTTCCAAAAATTTCAGGACATTTGCAATTTCCTACATAATTTTTTTAGCAGTATGCGACTGCCAAAACGGAAAACTCGGATAAAAAGGGGCAGTTGGTAATTTGTACTCCTTCAACTTTGCAACTTTACTTTGGAGCGTTTCTCCCCGGGCCTCTGCTGAGTTCCAAGTCGGACTTTGCCGGTAAACAAATGTTAAATAAAAATATATAAATGAACTCTGTTTTATTGGTTATTGAGTCTGAGCCATCTCTCATTCCTGAGAGATCATTTTTAAAACACCTAAGTTTAGGCACAAATAGTAAGTTTGGTAAGTATCACAGTATCCTCTACCTCATCTCCAGTCCTCGGACTCCTACGTTTTATACAGCGACATTTGCAAAGGCAGGAAATACGTCTTCTTAAGCAAGACATTATATTAATAAAATACTGCCACCACATTTTGTTCTGCCTCACTTTAAGCAAATATATGCAGTAAATATAAAAGTTTTTTTTTAAGTTTTCAGCTTTGCTAAGTAAATAAATAATCGTTGTATTCGCTGGAGCGTTCAAGCAGCAAATATAATGGTCGTTGTAATTTTTTAAATTCTTAATAAGTATGTAAAAATATTAATAGCTATCAGCTTTGCAGGTCAAAGCTGACTAAAGGAAAACTGTCATTGTCGCCATTTTTATAGTAGTTAATGAGCTGACCGCCTGCCCACTTCCGTGACATCATACTAAGATGAACACTTGCTCCGCCTATGTGTGGATGAGTCAGGTTTTCTATCATCAAATCTGCTGCGTTTTCGGCTAGGTTACGTCACAACATTCCTGCGCTCCTTCCCATGTATGTACGTGTCACTTTTGCCGCCATTGTTACACAAACCTGTTGTATTTACAACGCGGATGAGACGTTTTGTCATATATATCGTAGTATATAAGCAGTTTTCCCTGTGTAATACAGCTCGCATCCGCTTACTGCAGAATTTGGGGACAAATACTGAAATAATCAGGCGCTTTTAAAATATCATTTAATATCATTAACATGGGTGACAGAATGACGACAATGTGAATTAATACGCATTTTAAATATTTTATTTCACGATTGTTGGCCGGGAGTGTCCCATTGAACAAAAGCCCCTTTTCAGCGGAAACCCGGGGAGAAAAGCTCCACGGTGGCATGATTAATAGTGACAAAAAAATCAATAATACAAAAAGGACGTGAAATAAACACAGCACACTGTATTTTACTTATTTTATGTCCCTTTTGTATTATTTGATATATTTACAATAAATAAAACAGTATATACTTGCTGTAAGATACTTTATGAAATAAAGCAAGTTTTATAAATCATTATCTTTATTAACTGTAATCCACCTCACATTTTCTCCCTAAAATTGACAGGTTTAAGAGGGACTGATTAAAATATAACATCAAATCAGGAATTAAGTATGTCATGAAGGATTCATACATTTACACTTGTGCTGACAGCGGATTCTCCATCCTGGGGTACTATGGGTGCGCAGAATTTCCTCTATTGACAAAAGAATTTGGCTTCTGAAGAGCAGCTCTCATTCTCAGACCTTTATTACATTATTGGTGTGCTGCCTGATCTCCATTAGGTCCAAAAACCAAATACTCTGTAGTTATTACTGGACCTCATAGGATTTAGGTGGGGCTGTGGGCACAGTAGCAAATATTGGTTTGCAATATCAGGAGTCTAGAAAATTGAATGTCGTTTCTGATTATAAAGATCAGCAGTGCAGAAATCAGGATCAAAGACAAATAGTAATGGGCGAAAGACCATAAACAGGCACAGTTCTTAAGTACTACTGTAATTCACCTAATAAGCTAAAAGAACGGCGTTTGGTTTCTTCAACACACACTTCTGAACAAGAAGTAGACAAGTTTACAACTTTTGTGCTCACTGATCTGCATACCTCTCAACCTCTTAGCGCAATAAATCTGGACAAAGCCTAAAATAAATTGAGGGGAGGGCAAAGGCCCCAAAACAGATACAGATTTTAAATATTGCGTCTGTAAAATAAGAACTTTGCAAGATTAACACGATTTGTGTAAACTAACATGCATTCTCTGAAGGATATGAAGTCTGAACCTCAAATGTATGTCATTATTACTGACTTTAATCCTCAGTGATATGCCAATGGGGGAAAATACGAGAAACCAGAATAAAATATGAGGCAAAAATCTGGACTTTCAGCGAAAATCTAGACAATTGAGACATATGTTGATGTGGCATTACTGAATAACTGCAATCGTCAGTATCACTGATTTTCCCCCAGAAAATCAAACAGTTTGAAAGAGGTGTCAAAAATATATAGCAATATCTGTGACAATAATGAGGTATTGTGGTTGCGTGTTGTTGCCACCATCAGTCATACCTCCCATGGTTGCTTGTTGTTGCCACCATCAGTCATACCTCCCATGTTTGTTGTTTGTTGTTGCCACCATCAGTCATACCTCCCATGGTTGCGTGTTGTTGCCACCATCAGTCACACCTCCCATGGTTGCTTGTTGTTGCCACCATCAGTCACACATCCCAACTGTCTAGATTTATGTAGAATGTCCAGAGTTTTGCCTCATACTTTTCAGTCCATTTTTCATAAAAAGTATGGCTTTCCGACAAGTCATTAAAGACTGAAGTCAGAGAATAATGACAGACATTTCAGATCTAGACTTCATACCCTTCAGAAAATTCATGCTAATGCAAAACCTGTTATTCTATCAACTTTTTAAGTCTGTAATAGCAATATTTAAAAATCGTCCCTAGTTTTGGGCCTTTGTCCCACCATTATTTGTGTCTTTGACCAGATATCTTGCTCTAAGAGGTAGAGAGGTATGATGTGAGTATAACAGCATGGTTCCTTCTGCTGACGGATTAGAGAAGGAAACTAGATATTTAGTTTTCCTAAAACTTATCTTTACTGAAAATCATTCTACAGGGATGGTAGGTAGTGGCCGTGACTTGTAGTTAGTAAGGCAATGAGACATATTAAGGCACAAACTGGGAGACAGATATAGTAAGGGGAAGAAAGACAAATGAGAGAGTGGGTGTGAGAGAGAGAGAAAACTAAGACTGGGAAAGAGAGTATGAGAGAAAGAAAGTAAAGCTGAGAAAAAGAAAGAGATGAGAGAGTGGACGGAGAAAGAAAGAATATGATAAAGTGGAAGAGAGAGAGTGACAGCATGAGTGGGTAAGAGAAGTAGACCATGTAAAAGGAGTGGTAAGGAGAGAGAGAGGGAGAGAGAAGTGTAGTATTGAGTGTGTGAGAGGGATAGAAAGGTAAGAGTAGGTTTTCTATCAGCATGCATTCTCCAAAGAATAAGCAAGTAATTATATCTGGTTGTAGTCCTCAGTGATTTATTTATAAAAAAGCTGCCACAAAAGGTTTTGCATCAATGTGCATTTACTAAAAAACAGTAAATATAAAATGTTAATATCTGCCATTATTGACATTCCTGGCCACTACATGGCATCTTTTGTTCTTTCTTTGTATTTTACTGTTCCCTTGCTATAATTCGTGTGTTCCTCCATTGTTTGTCTTCACAGTTTATTGGAAACTCTTACTGTCCTGCAAATTAAAACAAGTTCATTTTATTCTGGCTTTTTCAATGCATAATAGCATTGAAAGTAGTTCATTTAGTTTGCCTTTAGTATAGTTTTTGGTGATTTCTGCACTTTATTTTATTCATGGATTCATAGGTTTGTACTAGGCTACTGAACATGTGTGTTTTTAAGCCTAGCCATGCAACTCAACCTAGTTTTGTGCTCGAGTAATTTAGAGAGCATTGATACAGCAGAATTAGGCTGTTTAAAATCTAGTCTATTCATTTTCGTGTGAGGTTTTGTGTATTAGTTGAATTTATTCAGCAAGTATTGATGGCACAAATAGATCTAATTATTTAAAGTACAGTACTATCAGAAGCCTATTTGTCTTATAATATAACAATAATCTATCGCTATTACTGGTAATGCAGCTTTCACCATCACCTGGTGCTGATATGGTAACAAGGGTAAATGAAGGTTTTCAGTGTAAAAACAGCTGCATTTACTCTAATATTCTGATAGAATTCTTCTCTTCAGATGTAATAATTACACTGAAAGAATGTTCAGGGCACTCGTCAGAGCACAGGCCTTAATTTTATTGCCTGTCTTATTCTAATTATCTCTTTGACATTGTACTTATTATACTGGGTACTAGATGAGTGTGTTTCCCAGAGTTTGTGCACACTGTAGATATTGCTGTGAATATATATAGATATATATTTTTGTGATGTGCAGTTTTTTTGTACTTCACAGTAAGCTGTCATTATTTTTATGAATATGTGCATTTTCTGAGCATCTCTTGGAAATGTCAACATTCAAAAAACACAGAATGCTACAACTGTCAACAGTATCTCAAAGTATTGTATAACATGTTTTCTATTAAAGTTATATAAAATATAGTAAATATTCAACTCTAGTTCTTGAAACTGTCTCTTAAGATAAATGTATAGTAGAAGTACATACTGTCATAACTGTCTTCAAGTATATAAAGGTAGTAGAAACTGCCTTCCTCTCAAATTATTTATCCTACACAATTGTACTAATATGCCTTTCAATAACTGTAAATTGTAAACTGCAGTAAATCTTACCTGTTTTGACTTTATATTAAATGCTGTTATTGCATTTCTATCAATGTTTTAAATGTTCAGTGTATTTTGGAGCTTTTCTTCCAGACAACAGCTAATACTATATCTCTCAAGTGTACTTCCTTACAAGGAACATTCTTCATTTTGGGTCTTAAAAAGTTCATCCTCCTGGAAGTTCCACATTGAAAGGGTCTGCCACATATTCAGTGTTTGGAATTTTTAAACTACTGTCCATGTAAATAGTACTGAATCATATTAATACATCAAAATAACATTTATAAGTATAAAATAGCATTTTTAACCATCCTATGAGCTTCCTAGAAGAAGTTGTCAGTGAGCTGTTACTAAGTGTTCCACATTTTGCCCATTTGTTCCACATTATAAGACAAAATGTGGAAGGTTGAGTGTGATGGTGACAACTCTATGGCATGGTCAGGGCCGGCCTTAGCCGAAATGGTGCCCTAGGCTAGTAGTGCTCCGGCCCATACGCCCCACCCACACCACAGTCATGAAACACCCCTATTTGAGCACACCCATAGGGTCACTCCCCAAGAAAGCCACCCCAGTCATTTCCTTAAATTATTTAAATGCATAGGAAGAATAACTACATTACAAGGTGTCTTTATCTACAACTACTTCTGCATAGTATTTTCTACTTTAAATACGAGACCAGATCACAGTCAAATAGGACCCTAGGCAGGGTAATAGACTGCCCCCCAGACCAGCTGCTCCTGCAGCATCCCCCTCCCCCCAGCAGCACCCCCCCTCAGCCATTCCAGTGTTCCATTATTTGGTTATTTCTCACCAGTTACCATGCATACTATTCTTGTATTTGCTTCTACAGTCATTACAGACATATAATAAAATAGCACAAACACAGGTAGCCATTTGCTAAACAATACAGTCTTGCAATGAAAACAGACTTAGCATAAGCAGTAAACTTCTCTGCCCTTGAAACTCACATTCATTGAAATGGAAAAATTCATATTCATTGAAACTGCATGAAAACCCACATTCATAGAAAATGCATCTGGCCAGTGAAGAATTAAGTTTACCTTTGGGCTGTTTACAAAACACTGCAGATACATGGTGTGGGAGTAGAATCCACAGCCTTTTGCACCAAAGGCAATTATGCTACTAATACTGCTTTCAGATTTTAAAACACAGTGTGCCATTTGATGAACAAAAACAGCTAGTTGCACATAGAAACATTTACACTTGTTAGAATATGTCTTACATTTTGTAGTTTTGAACATTTTTCCAGTAAGCAATGAAACAAAATGTATGAGCCAATAATGACAAAACTACCCATTTCAGAATATTTTAACCATAACCACAAAAGGAGGGGGAGTATCGATATTCATCAAAGATACCCACACCTCCAGGTTGGTGGCAAAGCACGAAGCATCAGAGACTATCCATGTGCAACTAACAGTGGGTAAAACTGCCTTCCAGTTTATAGCCTGCTACAGACCACCCTCTCAAACCCAGGAACCCCACTCGGCCTTCCTGAGAACACTGAAAAATATGAAGGTCTCTCCAAACACCATTATATTGGGCGACTTCAACTACCCAAACATAGACTGGGAGCATTACTCTAGCTCCAACACCCTAGCCCAAAGGTTCCTAGAATTTATAAACTCAAATGCTATGGAACAACTTGTTACCACTCCCACAAGAGGGGAAAACATACTGGACCTGATCATTACCAACATGGGGACTCTATGCTCCAGACCAGAAGTGTATCCCTCACTGGTAAGATCAGACCATAAACTAATCTCACTGGATATTCACATCCCAACCCCACTCCCTGCCCAGAAAACCACAGTGAAAAACTTCTCTAAAGCAAATTTCACACTCCTTAAAACCGAGGTGGAATCCTTCAAAGCCCCCGGGCCTGTGGAAAATATGGCCCAGACTGCAGAATCCTTTATAAATGCATTCTATGAACACCTTCAGGAATGCATGGATCATGCGATCCCAAATAAAACCAAGACCCAATCCTCCAAAGGCAGACGTCCTGTCTGGTGGACCCCAGCCATAAACAAACTATACAATAGAAGGAGGAAGCTACTAAATGATAGAGCAAAATCCCAAAAAGGGAAGGCATCACTGATCAGTATTAGCAAAAAACTACGGGCACTCATAAAATTGTCTAAGGCCAGCTTCGAGAGAAAAATTGCACAGGACACTAAGGATAATCACAAGGCTTTCTTTAGTTATGTTAGGAACCTGGGTGGTAATTCCCAGATATGCTCAGAATTAGTCCATAATGATAAAAAATACACTGAACCCACAGACATTGCCAACATCCTAGCTGACAGGTTCAGCACAAAATCCCCCCCCTCCCCACCAAAAGGGCAAATATCTATCCCAGCAGAGTGCTGCCCCCCTGACATCTCAGATGCTCAGGTAAGAGCCGCCCTCTCCAAAGCAAAAAACACAGCATCAATGGGACCAGATGGTGTCCCGGGCTGCGTCCTACATGAACTCCAAGAAGAGCTAAACCCAAACATAAAACTACTGTTCAATCTCAGCCTTACTACAGGATATGTGCCCAAAGAGTGGCGTACAGCAACAGTGGTCCCTCTCCATAAAGGTGGTGCCTCAATGGATCCTGGAAACTATCGCCCCATAAGCCTGACTAGCTTGGTCTGCAAAGCTATGGAAAGGATCATCATGGACCTCATAAATAAAGATATTGGGGACCTACAGACACTGGATCCTACCCAGGTCGGCTTTGTTAAGGGCAGATCCTGCCTCTTAAACCTGGTTGATTTCTTTGAAACAGTCACCAAGGCCATTGACGAGGGGAAGGTGGTCCACACAGCCTACCTGGACCTCGCAAAAGCCTTCGATACAATACCCCACTTGGGCATTATAGATAAGCTCACCAGCTTAAATATAAACCCCTATGTCACTAGATGGATTGCAAACTGGCTCAAGGACAGAACCCACATGGTTAGAATTGCTGGAGCCATGTCAGACTCCAAACCAGTTACAAGTGGTGTCCCACAAGGCTCAGTCCTGGGACCTCTCTTGTTCGGTATATATTTCTCGGAGGTACAGGCCAACACAGAAGGACTGTGGCTGACCAAGTTCACAGATGACTGCAAACTGAGTGCCATAATCGACTCTCCAGCCGACACAAGCATCCTGCAAAAGGGCCTCATAGAAACAGACAACTGGTGCCAGAGCCATGGCCTCAAGCTGAATGCCAAAAAGTGTATAGTCATCCCCTTTGGCAAAACAAAGTGCCCACAAATTACCACATAGGTGGTAATCCATTAAGTACAGAAGAAGTAATTAGGGACCTGGGGACCCAAGTTGATAGCAATCTCTCATTTGACAACCACGTGGCCAAAGTGGTTAGAAAAACATTTTATATAGCCCACCTAATCATGAAGGGATTCACATCTAGATCAGCGGAGGTCATCGTGCCTCTTTACTCATCCCTCATCAGGCCTATAATTGAGTACAATGCCCTTTTGGGATGTACCTTACCAGACACCTGCAGCAACTGGAAAGACCCCAAAAGTACCTCACCAAGAGGATCAAAGGGCTCAAACAGATGCCATATGCTGCCCGGTTAAAGAAACTCCAGCTCTACTCAGTGGCATACCGCCTGTTCAGAGGCAATCTGTGCCTGGCATATAAAGCCATGTCCAACCCGGAATTAATGGACATGCTGCACCTCAGAAAATCCAAATCCCATTGAGCTACGTGCTCAAGAGACTTGAACCTCAGCACTGAAATAAATAGGACATGCTGGAGGGACAGATTCATAACCCAGAGGCTCCCTTCACTCTGGAATAAAATCCCAGTCCAGGTTAGGCAGAGTCCCTCATTGACTCTCTTCAAGAGGAATCTTGATGAGTGGATGGGAGATCGTAGGTTTACCCCGGTATCACTTCTATGTCACTGTTAGACAGAGGCACAGTATACTAACCTCGAAAAAGGGCATAGCAAAATAAATTTAAAATGGGTGGCGAAAGCCAAACACATTCTGGCTAGGCTTATAAATGCCCTAGGGCAGATAGCCTAGTATGAACCTATGAACCTATTAAAGGCCCCTCAAACATCTGTCATTACAACCCACCATGCATTTTCTGAAGGAAATGAAGGCTGAAACTCAAATGTATGACATTTAGTTATTTAAATCTTCAGTGATTTACCAGAAAACCACAAATTTTATGAGGAATAGGCCAAAAATATGAGGCAAAAATCTGAATAGTTGAGAGGTATGCATACCTCTCAACCTTACTGCAAGAAATCTGTGGATGCAATGACCATAAAAATTCGGATAGATTTTAAATATTGTGCTTTTTTAACTTAAAGTTGCTAGAACAACAGGATTTGTGTTAATTTGCATTTCTGAAGGATATGAAGTCTGAAAGTCATATATTTGAGATCCTCGGCAGGTTAAACTTCAGGCAAATTATGCTTTTGAGTTCAGTCTTTGGTCATCCATAAGTTACTCTTTTTAAGAACTACCTATCAGCCTCATCACAAAATCAAAGTAATCAGTAACTTTATATTTTACGTTTACATAGAACATATTATTAATTTCTGCCAACCAACTTTAGTGGTCTCTTCTTTATGATACAAATCAATCTCATCATATTTTAGTGTACCAGTGACACTTATCCAGGGACCAGTGCAGCCTATCTCTAAAGGTCCTTGTCTACCTACCTTCAGTGAAATACTTTATTGCATTCTGCTTGCACAAGTAAACTGTTCCTACTCCCAGCTATGCCCACTCCAGCCTGTTTGGTATTCCAGAACTTTAAAATTTCAGACTATATGCTCATTTATCCCCCTCCCTCCTAGTACACTCATTTCCTTAGAATATTTTAGGCTGTGCCTTACTCTGTTGAAGTACATTCCTGTCTTCATCCTGGTCATAAATTTATAGGGTATCTTGACTCTAAGCAGAATTTAAGAGAAATTATCCATTATAATGAGAACATACCTTTGACATCTGTCATGTTAATTGCTGATATTAGTGCTTCCACAGACTATTTGATCAAGTTAAAAAGAAGAAGAAGAATAGAGGTGGGCTGCAGTCTCTTTGGATAAAGCCACCGTCTCATAGAGATTGAGATGTCCATCTAATTCATACTCGGCATGTACATCATTCATGTGATGTATATACATGAAATAGGTTCAGAAGTGTGTACTAGGCTAATGACCCTGTAGCTTTTACAAGCCTAGCCCATAGAAATGCCCTGGTATTGTGACACCTGACCTTAGTTCCCAGTGCATCTGTCGAGTAAAGCCACTGGAGCGATCCCCGGGGTGAATTTTCTATTTCCCATCCACTCATCAAGATTTCTTTTGAAGAGGGCCAGTGAGGTGCTCTGTTTGACATGTATAGGAAGTCTATTCCATAGAATGGGCAGTGTCCAGGCTATGAACCTGTCCCTCCAGCACGTTCTGTTGATTGTGGTAATGAGGTTGAGGTCTCTGGAGTGTGTGGTGCAGAGGGATGGCACGCAAAGCCTTTCAGCACCACTTTGCCCTAGAGCAGAGTATGCTCTCTGGGAGGATTTGTCCTCCCCTAGCCGCCAGTAATTGTTCCCTTTCAGTTAATGTTTTCCTTTGGTTTAAACACTGGAGACGCTGTTAGAAGGACCAAAGCAAGCACACTTCTGACCATGGGGATAGTAGTTTAATTTTAGAAGAAAAGAGGAGGCATCAAGGTAGGAGTCTTTGGGCAGGATAGTGTTTATGTTTTATAAAAAAAAAGAAAAACAATTCATTTTTGGAAGAACTACAGACTAAGGGAGCGTTGATGAACAGAATACCAGGGCTAGATTGCAACACTGGGGATATTGCAAGTGAAGGGTCATGTTTTGTTATGTAAATAGCCTGCATAACATTTTGTTTCTGCTGTATTTTTATTTTGCTGTTCAGGGTCTATTTAAGCAAAGAGACAACTGGAAAAACCCAAAGATTTTCTGCAACGTTAGCTGTACACTATGCTTTTTTCTACTTTTTTTTTTCTGCTATCAGAACGGTGGTCTCTTCTTTTTTCATATTCTCTGTTGACTTGATTTCTTTCTCTTTTCTGTTTAAATGTTCCTTGACTTTTCTGAACATCATATTTTATGTATGTGATGTTATAGTTTAATTGCACATATAACCTTTTTTTTTCCAAACAGCTAATACCATTTTACCATTCATAGAAAATTCAACACATAATTCTGTTTTTGCATTTGCTTGTTACTGTTAGAAATTGGAAAAACAACTACAACTCAGTTTAATCCACATATTGACAACTATGGTACTGTATTAATGGTGCATCTTAAACACACGCACACACACACACACACACACACACACACACACACACACACATATATATATATATATATATATATATTTTATGAGGAACCTTCTCATTTCAAGACATTATTACAATGGCAGTATTCATTGCAATTCTACATTGAAAGGGTCTGTCACATATTCTATGATTGGTGTTAGGGGTTTTCTAAAGTATACACAGAGTAAACTACACTGTGTCATAATGTTTCTTACAAAATTAATTGTAGCCTAATGGTTTTTCACAGATCAAAGGCACTGAACCAGTACATTGTGGTGGCATGCAAAAAAGTACTGTGATGCCTGCTTTTGAGTGAGGATATTATCAGAGATTGCCACTGTACCTGAAAATCACTTTTAAATGGTTTTAGAAAGTGGTTGGGAATAGCAAATCGCACTAAGCAAGCTTTGGAAACAAAATGGTATTGTATCTGTGTGTTGTTTCAAAAATAAATAAAAACATGCTGTCCATTTGAATACTTTTATTGAATGAAGTGGGAAAGTAATTAAGGATGCTTTTATGTGTAATGTTGTATGATTCCTGAGACAAACATTTTGCAGTGGGTGTCTTTAAAATATATTAAAATTACAAATAAAAAAGCAACATATCACTATCAAAAGGAAAACAAAACAAATCTACAATAGTGTCTGCATCAAACGTATTGAATTTATAATTTTTTTAAGGAATTATATGAAAACTATGAAGAAATAAAAAGAAATACATCACAAACCAATATTTTCCTACTAAAACACTTAATTTTATCTGATAACTATATTCAGAAGTACTTGTATTCGTTCTCATGGTAATAGTGACTAATTCATTTAATTCTAGCACACAGCATTTACAATATATGTATATATTCCATAAATTTGGGAGTAATTTCATTTTTCCATTTCTAATGATTTTTCTAGTTATGGTTAACAAGCGCAAGAGAAGAGGATTTTGTATTATAGGAACACTTTGTTCAATGTCTTCATGTTAAAGAATGTAATGACATAATGTGCTATGCAGATCCCTGACTGCTTTGTGTGTGGTTTCTTGGTGCAATTACTAATGGTTATTGTGGTAATAAAACTGTACAAATGGCCATATTGAAATACACACTGCAGTGTAAGAGTGGAATTTTGTACAGGGGAATTTTGTGTACAGGTTGGTTGTTTAGTTAGATATAATTAAAGTATAGCCACTTTTTTCCTTGAAATTTGAATTTCATGCTAGAGAAGTCGTCTTTATACACACTGAACCTAACAAGTTTTTGGATCTGAAGTTTTGTTCCGGGAAGATATTGTTCTTTGTGACAGTCATCTCTGACAAAAAATCTTGGAGGTCCGTCTTTGATAAGCAGGAAACCAGTGAGGTTAAAAGCAAAGGCTGCATCAGCTTTTACCATAAAAATAGTCTCACCACTTTCATTGCACCAAACCATTAAAACACTGGCATATATTTCCCCATGTGAAAATGGAAAGTAAATATCTGTTTCATATCTCAGAAGCTCATGACCATCTGTTTACTTCCATATTCATAGGTTCATAGGTTTATACTAGGCTAATGACCAGTAGGGTCATTACAAGCCCAGCTGTGCAATCCAACCCAGTTTTGTTCCAGAGTTCCTTGGATGGTACTGTTATCTCTCCAGATGTGGGTTAGAAGTTAATGTTTTGGGTATACAATTAAGATGGAATAATGACAAAGGTCTAGTAGATAGTAAGACATTTTAGTAATAATCACTTATATTTTAGGAGTAATCACCCTGTTTCATGAAAATAACATACCTAGGGACAATATATCAGGGCTTCTAGATTAACTACAGATAATAATGAGTTTGAGAAAGAAATAGAATGTATCACTTCCTTATTTTTGAATCGGGGTTATGATTATTGTTTCCTGATGACCAAAGCAGACAAAGTTAGAAATAAAAGGGTGACCAGATATCCCCATATTTTGTTAAAACCTTTAGTTAAAATTAAAAGTAATAATGACAAAGCAGGTATTATGTGTTGTTTAGATATGACTGTTAATAGTGCGAGTATTAGATCTATCATTTTATATAAGTGGAAAGTTGTAGAAAGAAACTCTGATTTAATTTCTTGTATTGGCCCTGGTCTCAATTTTATTTATAAAAATAATTTTTATTTGAAGACATTATTAGAGATGAACACTACCAAGATGTTTGGATGTCCCTGTAAATCTATGGGATTTCTGTATGCATGACTATTAGACGTTTAGAGGTGAGAATCAAGAACATCTGTATGCAATAAAATCCAAAAAACAAATGAATGTTCTTTACAAACATTCACAGATTTGTTCTACTTTTAAATTTACTGTTTTATAATCACTCCCTTTAGATAGGAGAGGGGAGATTTTAAAAATAAAGTAGAACAAAGAGTAACATCATGGCAACTTAAGTTTGGGGCAGATAAGTTACCTGGTCTTAATGCTATTATTGATATCAAATGCTTTTAAAAAAATAAAAGATTAAAATTAATAAAATGTGATTGATGTCTTAAATTTGTTATATTAGTACATATTTTTATTGTCTATTGAGTGTATGACTTTAAAGTTCTTAAAAGCTTTTAAAGTATTTAGTTGTTTAATTAGGTACTTTTTCCTATTGGATAGTTTTAACTTGATATAGTTGAATTGTCAATGGTTCATTGATTCTGATGAAGTCCCTTGAGGATGAAAGCAGAAAATAAAGTGCGGTTACACTATTTTTTTAGTTCATTTCTTCCAGTTTCCTTACAGTGTTTGTTCATTGGTTCATAGATGTGTACTAGGCTAATGGCCCTGGGGCCTTTACAAGCCTAGCCTATAGAAGTGCCCTGGCATTGTGGTGTTTTTTTTTTCTTTTTGTTATTAAGGACTCATTTTTATTAACAACTTATAGGATGATTGAGAATAGGATTGAGTTTTTGTAGTGTAGTGGTTATCACGTTCGCCTAACATGCAAAAGGTCCCCAGACTGTAACTGGGCAGAAACACTTTTATCCCAGGAAGGTTTGAATGATGGTTAAGGTGTTTACATTACAAACACAAGGTTCAGGATTTGATTCTCACATGGGGTAAATGGTTAGGCTTAAAATGGACCACAAGGTTAGATATCCTAGTAATAATCTATGAACCTATGAACCGTGTTCTTCTTTAAGTGGGTGTCTCTTGCTACTGCACATCCTAGCTGCCCAGCAATACTCCTTTTCTAAACATTCAGTGAGCAGACTGCACAACCCATGTTGCAAAGATGTGTATTACATGTAAGGAGGAGGCAAATAAAGTCAATAAAATTTTTTCCCAAAAACGTCTGAGGTTAATTTTTTATCTTTTGGTGATTGTAAAGAAAGGGGCTATGAGTCATGAGCCAGGCTGAACAGTTGCATCCCCCATGAATTTGATATTCTAGATGCGTATGCTCACTAGAAGGCATAAATTCCTGACACCAATGATATAGAAACCACAATGATGTGTACAGACATAAACATAAATATATATTAAGGTGCATATAGTTAAAAACATTATATTATTCTAAAAAGCAGGAGTTGCAGGAGAGGTAGCCCCTTTATATGACTTCATAGTTCGTAACATATCAGATATTACAAAGTAAAAAATACAACCAAATAAGCACATTCAATTCTGTTAAAATCTAGAAATTGATCCCAACTGCCACTTTACAGGAAGATCACCCATCTAGATTTAATGGCGCTATTAAAACAACACCTTTAACAGCTCATGCGTGTGCTGCTGCAATTCCCCTGGGTAGAAGCACCCCTATACCTCCTGCATTACTACTTACTTTAACCTGTTCTTTCTTCAAGTCCATCAACAATCTGCTATGTCACTTTCTGCTATTGCTGATTCAAGTAGTTGCATAATGAAATTATTTCTATAGAATAGAGTCGATTATCTATACTAACAGGGACCTAGGGTTGTTTCGATAATCAAACATATAATTAAATCAGATAAAAAACTTCTAAAATCTTGTCTTTCTGCACAAAGAGAATACACTTTTCATGCATTCAGCGATTCCAGTGGATAATAAAAAATATTTATCACACACCAGCGAGATACAAGCTCAAAAATCATGCACAAATTCAGACTTTATAATTTTTCCTACCCAAAAACTTTGGAAGGTTGCATTGGGATAACTGACGTTTTGGATAATCGACTGTATTTATAAATACATAACTTAATGTTGATATAACTATAGCTTCTCTTTAAAGGACCTGTGTCCATTTGGAATTTCCAAGTAAACAAATGTAAATAAATAAAATAAATAAATAATAAACTGTTACCTTTTGGTTTAAACTCTGAGGTGAATTGGAAACATCTGATTTGCATAATTGTGTAAATGTTTAATTAGTTGATTGTTTTATACAATTTTTATATATGGTGCTAGTATTCCTAGCCTCTAGCTAGATATTGGTATATCTGTTCATTATTATGTCTCATATTGCATGTATATCTAATGTTTGCTGCAGTATGTATTATTTATGTTCATAGGTGTGTGCTAGGCTAGCCTATAGAAGAGCCCTGGCATTGTGCTGCCTCTAGGTGCTCTGCTTGACATGTATGGGAAGTCTGTTCCAGAGCATGGACAGTCTCTGGGAGAGGAATGTGTCCCTCCAGCATGTTCTGTTGGTTGTGGTAATGAGGTTGAGGTCTCTGGAGCATGTGGTGTGGAGGGATTGGGATTTCTTTACATGTAGCATTTCTAACAGAGCTGGGTCAGACATGGTTTTGTAAGTCAAGCAGGGATCACCTCTAAGTAGGTGATATGAGACAGAGAATAGCTGGAGTCTTTTGAGTCTGTCCATGTAGGACGTGCTTAATGCCTATGATCCTCTTTGTGAGGTACTCCTGTGGCCTCTCCAGCTATTGCAGGTGTCTAGTGAGGTACATGCCAAATGGGGCATTATACCATTATACTCAATGATTTATCTAATGAGGGTAGAGTAGAGAGAGATGATGACCTCTTTCTTCCTGGATGCAAAATCCTTGGTAATCAGATGTGCAACATAGAAGGACTTTCTGACCACAGTGGCAATGTGGTAGTCGAAGGAGAGGTTGCTGTCAACCTGCATCACCAGATCTCTTATAACGCCTTCAGTGTTTATTGGGCTCCCATTGATGTGGTAATTAGTGGGAACTGAGTTTTTACCAAAGGGAATGATGATGCAGTTTTTGGCGTTAAGCTTAAGGCCATGGTTTTGATACCAGTCATTGGTCTCAGTGAAAGCTTTCTGTAGGATGTCTGCATCACTTGGGGAGTTAATAATGACTCCCAGCTTGCAGTCATCTGCAAACTTCGTCAGCCAGTCCCTTTGTGTTGGCCTGGACTTCTGAGAAGCAGATGCCGAACTAGGAGCGTACCCAGGACCGATCCCTGTAGGACTCCACTCATGACTGGTCA
Organism: Protopterus annectens; assembly: GCF_019279795.1. NCBI lineage: Eukaryota > Metazoa > Chordata > Ceratodontiformes > Protopteridae > Protopterus > Protopterus annectens. The sequence continues at coordinate 1,848,857,482 of NC_056729.1, read as the reverse complement.
GCAGTCTGACTTGGAGTCCACTACTTTCACACTGTGTACTGTTTGTGAGCCAATTTGCAACCCACCTAGTGATATAGGGGTTGATGCCTAGTTTGGTGAGTTTATCAATAATTCCCGAGTGAGGAATGGTATCAAAGGCCTTGGCCAGATCGAGGTAGGCTGTATAGACTGCCGTACCTTCATCCATAGCCCACATGACTGACTCATAGACATCAACCAGGTTGAGCAGGCATGATCTCCCTTTCACAAAGCCAAATTGAGTGATGTCTAGAGTTTGGAGACTTCCTATATCTTTGTTAATCAGGTCCATGATGATGAGCTCCATAGCTTTACATATCAGACTCGTCAGGCTAACTGTATGTATATTCAATTGCTCTTCATGTACTCTGCTGCTCATTTGCTGTTCTGTGGAGCTTTGCTCCCTGGGCCTCCACTGAAAAAGGGCCTGTGTCCAGTTGGAATTTCCTGGTAAACGAATATAAATAAATAAATTTTTAAGTGTAACCTGTATGCACACTCTTTTCTTTTCAAACGGTACACTTAGCACATACCTGTCATGGTTATCTCAAGGTATTGTCGAATGAAAGCTTTCTAAAATTATGAAAATACACTAAATATTCAGCTTGAAACCTTCATTTTAGATAAATGGATAGTAGAAGTAGATGCTGTCATAATTATCTTCAACCATATAAAGGCAGTGCAAACGGTCTTCCTAACAAACTATTTTTACATCAAAATTGTACTACAACACCTGCCAATTACTATAAATTTTAAATTGATAAAATAAGTGAAGTTATTTGGACAGAAAATATGTTTTGGGTGAGTGTTGATGTTGTTAGCTTATATACAAACATCAAACACTCAGATGGATTGCAAGCTTTATATTATTTTTTAGGTGATAATCCTACCACTCATTTTATAATGGACTTAACTTCTTTTTGTCTTTCCAATAATTTTTTCAGCTTCAATGAAGTTATTTACCATCAACTAAAAGGGACTGCAATGGGGGCATCTTTTTCCCCCATGTACGCAAACCTGTTTATGGCCAAATTTGAATTGGAATATGTATATACTAATAAATTTTATAGAGATCATGTTTTGCTATACTACCGCTACATAGATGATTTGATTTTTCTTTGTAGTGGTGGCTATGAATATATTCATGATTTTTTTTCATATTTAAATAATAATAGATATAATTTACATTTTGATGGCCTACAATTTGGGAATAAAGTTCACTATTTAGATATTCTATTATCTGGAGAGGTAGGTAATCAGATTCAAACTACTGTATATCGTAAATTTATTGATGGAAATCAGTTCCTTTTTGGAACTAGTTGTCATCCTCCACATACTTTGTCTGCTTTACCTTATGGAGAAATTATTAGATTATCTAGACTGTGCAATAATGAATTAGATTTAGAAAAAAATATTCATGATTGTATTGTTATGTTCTTAAAAAGAGGTTATAGCATGGAAATATTAAATGCATCTATCCATAATTTATTAGATAAAGATAACTATAGTAATGTTAATAAATTAACGATTAATAGGAATAGAGAAGATTTTATTTTTTCTCCATATGCTAATAAAGTTAATACTGTGAGGAATAATAAATATTTAAAAGCTTTTGATCAGGAAATACAGGATATTTATTTTGTTACTACTTATAATGTATTTAGTAATAGAATTTGGGATATTATTAAATATTTTTGGAAATTTCTGATTTCAGATAAAAATCTTTATAAACTTTTTCCTAGTATTCCTAAAATATCTTTCAAAAGAGGTCAAAATTTATCTGATAAATTGATAAAAGCTTATTATATTTCTCCTGCTGATAAGGTTTACTATAACATACATACATATGGTACTACCATCTGTAGCCATTGTAATATATGTAAATATGTGAAGTTATATTTTGATAATATTAATGGAGTTATGTTTATACCTAATAGTAATTTCTCTTGCAATTCTGTAGGTGTAATTTATTGTATTAGATGTCCTTGTAAATTATACTATATAGGGGAGACAAAAAGAAAATTTAAAACTAGAATGCAAGAACACATTAGAGATATAAAAAGAGGAATGTTAGCTAGTCCAATTGCTTCTCATTTTATGGAGTTTCATAATAGTAATGTAGATGTATTTGAATGTTGTGTTCTTGAGAAAGTTTTTATTAAGAAAGGTGATGATAGATTAATAAAAAATGTTTTACTGTTTAAAGAAACTATTTATATATTGAAATATAATACTATGTCACCAAATGGTTTAAATTTAGAAGTAAATTGGAAAAGTTTATTATATGTTTTATTAATAGTAGTTTTTTTGAATATTAGATGTTCTCTTTATTTATTTCTTTGTATTTTGATTGATTAATTTATATAATTGTTTAATTAATTAGAGTATATGAGAGGGTGTGTTTTGTAACTTGTGCTCAATGAAGGCTATTATGCCGAGGCCCTAAGCTGGATTCAATTTTTCTATGGAACTGGCGTTGTTTTTTGGCTGTTGCCTTTTTCTTCTTGTTGTTTGCGATTACTGTAAATTTTAAACTACTGTGTAAATCAGTTCTTATTAAGTTTGTGTTAAATGTTGTTATATTCCTCTCTATGTTTTATATATTAATTCTATTTTGGAGCTTTTTCCCCCTGATAGCTACTAATACATAGCCTAGTCAGACATCCCCGGTCAAAAAAGAAAATGAAAACATAAAATAACCAAAATCTTTATTGATATATAACACAATCTCTATTCCTTGTATGCATACAGAAAAACAGTTCGAGAGAGAGAAAAATCACTTACAGACAAAATAAATCACTTTATGTTACTACCAACCAGAAATACGTAAACAGAAAAATAAAAAATGCATTCAGAAGTCAGTAGTCAGCACTGTGTTAAGGTAACAAACCGTCTTTATTTCCAGTTGTTGGGCCAGATGTGTTATGTTAGTGTAAAAGGTTAGCAGGATGAATTTGTCGTGTATGGCAGGTAACACGATGTCAATCACTGGCCCCGCCCCCACCTGTGTGCCTCCAAAACAATAGATTACTACTGTTTCAAGGGCATTTCTTTATAGAAAGCTTCATATTTTGCACAGCAGCACAAATAATGCAAAATATTACTCATCACTTTTTTTTCCAAAATTAAAAAAAAAATGTCGGTATATAATTTAAGATGATTGCATTATTACTATTTGTATAATAGTAAGGCATTAAAATAAAAAAAAAAATAATAGTTTCATGCAAATAGTAGTGGAAACTTGAAAATATTGTTTCCAAAAATTTCAGGACATTTGCAATTTCCTCCATAATTTTTTAGCAGTATGCGACTGCCAAAACGGAAAACTCGGATAAAAAGGGGCAGTTGGTAATTTGTACTCCTTCAACTTTGCAACTTTACTTTGGAGCGTTTCTCCGCGGGCCTCTGCTGAGTTCCAAGTCGGGCTTTGCCGGTAAACAAATGTTAAATAAAAATATATAAATGAACTCTGTTTTATTGGTTATTGAGTCTGAGCCATCTCTCATTCCTGAGAGATCATTTTTAAAACACCTAAGTTTAGGCACAAATAGTAAGTTTGGTAAGTACCACAGTATCCTCTACCTCATCTCCAGTCCTCGGACTCCTACGTTTTATACAGCGACATTTGCAAAGGCAGGAAATACGTCTTCTTAAGCAAGACATTATATTTATAAAATACTGCCACCACATTTTGTTCTGCCTCACTTTAAGCAAATATATGCAGTAAATATAAAAGTTTTTTTTTTTAAGTTTTCAGCTTTGCTAAGTAAATAAATAATCGTTGTATTCGCTGGAGCGTTCAAGCAGCAAATATAATGGTCGTTGTAATTTTTTAAATTCTTAATAAGCATGTAAAAATTAAAAATATTAATAGCTATCAGCTTTGCAGGTCAAAGCTGACTAAAGGAAAACTGTCATTGTCGCCATTTTTATAGTAGTTAATGAGCTGACCGCCTGCCCACTTCCGTGACATCATACTAAGATGAACACTTGCTCCGCCTATGTGTGGATGAGTCAGGTTTTCTATCATCAAATCTGCTGCGTTTTCGGCTAGGCTCTGCCGTTTTATGTAAGTACCTCCCTCTTGGCAACGTCACAACATTCCTGCGCACGCTCCTTCCCATGTATGTACGTGTCACTTTTGCCGCCATTGTTACACAAACCTGTTGTATTTACAACGCGGATGAGACGTTTTGTCATATATATCGTAGTATATAAGCAGTTCTCCCCGTGTAATACAGCTCGCATCCGCTTACTGCAGAATTGGGGACAAATACTGAAGTAATCAGGCGCTTTTAAAATATCATTTAATATCATTAACATGGGTGACAGAATGACGACAGTGTGAATTAATACGCATTTTAAATATTTATTTTATTTCACAATTGTTGTCCGGGAGTGTCCCATTGAACAAAAGCCCCTTTTCAGCGGATTAATATTGACAAAAAAAATCAATAATACAAAAAGGACGTGAAATAAACACAGTACACTGTATTTTACTTATTTTACGTCCCTTTTGTATTATTTGATTTATTTACAATAAATAAAACAGTATATACTTGCTGTAAGTTACTTTATGAAATAAAGCAAGTTTTATAAATCATTATCTTTATTAACTGTAATCCACCTCACATTTTCTCCCTAAAATTGACAGGTTTAAGAGGGACTGATTAAAATATAACATCAAATCAGGAATTAACTATGTCATGAAGGATTCATACATTTACACTTGTGCTGACAGCGGATTCTCCATCCTGGGGTACTATGGGTGCGCAGAATTTCCTCTATTGACAAAAGAGTTTGGCTTCTGAAGAGCAGCTCTCATTCTCAGACCTTTATTACATTATTGGGGTGCTGCCTGATCTCCATTAGGTCCAAAAACCAAATACTCTGTAGTTATTACTGGACCTCATAGGATTTAGGTGGGGCTGTGGGCACAGTAGCAAATATTGGTTTGCAATATCAGGAGTCTAGAAAATTGAATGTCGTTTCTGATTATAAAGATCAGCAGTGCAGAAATCAGGATCAAAGACAAATAGTAATGCGAATGACCATAAACAGGCACAGTTCTTAAGTACTACTGTAATTCACCTAATAAGCTAAAAGAACGGCGTTTGGTTTCTTCAACACACACTTCTGAACAAGAAGTAGACAAGTTTACAACTTTTGTGCTCACTGATCTGCATACCTCTCAACCTCTTAGAGCAATAAATCTGGACAAAGCCTAAAATAAATTGAGGGGAGGGCAAAGGCCCCAAAACAGATACAGATTTTAAATATTAAGTCTGTAAAATAAGAACTTTTAAAGATTAACACGATTTGTGTAAACTAACATGCATTCTCTGAAGGATATGAAGTCTGAACCTCAAATGTATGTCATTATTACTGACTTTAATCCTCAGTGATATGCCAAGGGGGAAAATACGAGAAACCAGACTAAAATATGAGGCAAAAATCTGGACTTTCAGCGAAAATCTAGACAATTGAGACATATGTTGATGTGGCATTACTGAATAACTGCAATCGTCAGTATCACTGATTTTCCCCCAGAAAATCAAACAGTTTGAAAGAGGTGTCAAAAATATATAGCATTATCTGTGACAATAATGAGGTATTGTGGTTGCGTGTTGTTGCCACCATCAGTCATACCTCCCATGGTTGCTTGTTGTTGCCACCATCAGTCACACCTCCCATGGTTGCTTGTTGTTGCCACCATCAGTCACACATCAAAACTGTGCAGATTTATGTAGAATGTCCAGAGTTTTGCCTCATACTTTTCAGTCCATTTTTCATAAAAATATGGCTTTCTGGCAAGTCATTAACGACTGAAGTCAGAGAATAATGACAGACATTTCAGATCTAGACTTCATACCCTTCAGAAAATTCATGCTAATGCAAAACCTGTTATTCTATCAACTTTTTAAGTCTGTAATAGCAATATTTAAAAATCGTCCCTAGTTTTGGGCCTTTGTCCCACCATTATTTGTGTCTTTGACCAGATATCTTGCTCTAAGAGGTAGAGAGGTATGATGTGAGTATAACAGCATGGTTCCTTCTGCTGACGGATTAGAGAAGGAAACTAGATATTTAGTTTTCCTAAAACTTATCTTTACTGAAAATCATTCTACAGGGATGGTAGGTAGTGGCCGTGACTTGTAGTTAGTAAGGCAATGAGACATATTAAGGCACAAACTGGGAGACAGATATAGTAAGGGAAGAAAGACAAATGAGAGAGTGGGTGTGAGAGAGAGAGAAAACTAAGACTGGGAAAGAGAGTATGAGAGAAAGAAAGTAAAGCTGAGAAAAGAAAGAAATGAGAGAGTGGACGGAGAAAGAAAGAATATGAGAAAATGGAAGAGAGAGAGTGACAGCATGAGTGGGTAAGAGAAGTAGACCATGTAAAAGGAGTGGTAAGGAGAGAGAGAGGGAGAGAGAAGTGTAGTATTGAGTGTGTGAGAGGGATAGAAAGGTAAGAGTAGGTTTTCTATCAGCATGCATTCTCCAAAGAATAAGCAAGTAATTATATCTGGTTGTAGTCCTCGGTGATTTATTTATAAAAAAGCAGCCACAAAAGGTTTTGCATCAATGTGCATTTACTAAAAAACAGTAAATATAAAATGTTAATATCTGCCATTATTGACATTCCTGGCCACTACATGGCATCTTTTGTTCTTTCTTTGTATTTTACTGTTCCCTTGCTATAATTCGTGTGTTCCTCCATTGTTTGTCTTCACAGTTTATTGGAAACTCTTACTGTCCTGCAAATTAAAACAAGTTAATTTTATTCTGGCTTTTTCAATGCATAATAGCGTTGAAAGTAGTTCATTTAGTTTGCCTTTAGAAATTGTCTAAGGCCAGCTTGAAGAAAAATTGCACAGGACACTAAGGATAATCACAAGGCTTTCTTTAGTTATGTTAGGAACCTGGGTGGTAATTCCTAGATATGCTCAGAATTAGTCCATAATGATAAAAAATACACTGAACCCACAGACATTGCCAACATCCTAGCTGACAGGTTCAGCAAAAAATTTCCCCTCCCCCCCAAAAAGGGCAAATATCTATCCCAGCAGAGTGCTGCCTGACATCTCAGATGCTCAGGTAAGAGCCGCCTCTCCAAAGCAAAAAAAGCATCAATGGGACCAGATGGTATCCCGGCTGCCCCTACATGAACTCCAAGAAGAGCTAAACCCAAACATAAAACTACTGTTCAATCTCAGCCTTACTACAGGATATGTGCCCAAAGAGTGGCGTACAGCAACAGTGGTCCCTCTCCATAAAGGTGGTGCCTCAATGGATCCTGGAAACTATCGCCCCATAAGCCTGACTAGCTTGGTCTGCAAAGCTATGGAAAGGATCATCATGGACCTCATAAATAAAGATATTGGGGACCTACAGACACTGGATCATACCCAGGTCGGCTTTGTTAAGGGCAGATCCTGCCTCTTAAACCTGGTCGATTTCTTTGAAACAGTCACCAAGGCCATTGACGAGGGGAAGGTGGTCCACACAGCCTACCTGGACCTCAAAAAAGCCTTCGATACAATACCCCACTGGGCATTATAGATAAGCTCACCAGCTTAAATATAAACCCCTATGTCACTAGATGGATTGCAAACTGGCTCAAGGACAGAACCCACATGGTTAGAATTGCTGGAGCCATGTCAGACTCCAAACCAGTTACAAGTGGTGTCCCACAAGGCTCAGTCCTGGGACCTCTCTTGTTCGGTATATATTTCTCGGAGGTACAGGCCAACACAGAAGGACTGTGGCTGACCAAGTTCACAGATGACTGCAAACTGAGTGCCATAATCGACTCTCCAGCCGACACAAGCATCCTGCAAAAGGGCCTCATAGAAACAGACAACTGGTGCCAGAGCCATGGCCTCAAGCTGAATGCCAAAAAGTGTATAGTCATCCCTTTGGCAAAACAAAGTGCCCATAAATTACCACATATGTGCTAATCCATTACGTACAGAAGTTGTAATTGGGGTCCTGGGGACCCAGTAGGATAGCAATCTCTCATTTGACAACCACGGCCAAAGTGGTTAGAAAAACATTTTATATAGCCCACCTAATCATGAAGGGATTCACATCTAGATCAGTGGAGGTCATCGTGCTCTTTACTCATCCCTCATCAGGCCTATAATTGAGTACAATGCCCCTTTGGGATGTACCTTACCAGACACCTGCAGCAACTGGAAAGACCCCAAAAGTACCTCACCAAGAGGATCAAAGGGCTCAAACAGATGCCATATGCTGCCGGTTAAAGAAACTCTAGCTGTACTCAGTGGCATACCGCCTGCTCAGAGGCAATCTGTGCCTGACGTATAAAGCCATGTCCAACCCGGGAAATTTAAAGGACATGCTGCACCTCAGAAAATCCAAATCCCATCGAGCTACGCGCTCAAGAGACTTGAACCTCAGCACTGAAATAAATAGGACATGCTGGAGGGACAGATTCATAACCCAGAGGCTCCCTTCACTCTGGAATAAAATCCCAGTCCAGGTTAGGCAGAGTCCCCCATTGACTCTCTTCAAGAGAAATCTTGATGAGTGGATGGGAGATCAGGTTTACCCGGTATCACTTCTATGTCACTGTTAGACAGAGGCACAGTATACTAACCTTGAAAAAGGGCATAGCAAAATAAATTTAAACGGGTGGCGAAAAACCAAACACATTCTGGCTAGGCTTATAAATGTCCTAGTGCAGATAGCCTAGTATGAACCTATGAACCTATAAAACGCCCCTCAAACATCTGTCATTACAACCCACCATGCATTTTCTGAAGGAAATGAAGGCTGAAACTCAAATGTATGACATTTAGTTATTTAAATCTTCAGTGATTTACCAGAAAACCACAAATTTTATGAGGAATAGGCCAAAATATGAGGCAAAA
>NC_056729.1:1848109737-1848272237 GCF_019279795.1 Protopterus annectens | reverse complement strand
TAATGCTCAGTGTAAGCTGTTTCCCCTGCAAGACCTGGTTGACAACTTGACTTTGTACAAAGCAAGAAATGTTTCCATTGCACTGATGACATGTGGTTTCTTGAATAAGCATTATATACGCTGCAGATTTAAAGGATGGATGAAAGAAAAGCTTACCTTTGCTTGGAATTTGTATCTCTTTAAGTTTGCAGGATGATAAAATACTATACACGTAAACCAAATAAAGCTGTGAGCAATTAAATTGTAGGAAATACATAGTGTGCTGTAGTACCCCAAGCAGTGCCAATATGCTTAAAAGTATTGTATCTACAGTAACTAACCAGAAAAACCTCTTCCTGGCCTGATGTAGGCCTTGGCCTTAACCAGTGATACTGAGAAGAACAATTACAAGTACGTATAATACACCCTTAGTAATAAATATAGAAATGCTCTGTAACTAAAAACAAACAAAATTCAACTCTGTGCAAACATTACAAACCTTCATCTATGTCTGTACCTTCCATAATTGGTTGACATTCAAACCTGTATTGCCTGCATAATCTCAGAAAAGTGAACTAAGCTATAAGGAGAAAAACAAAGCAGGTATATGGAGTCATTTACAACCTTTCAAATGTAAATGAAATAAATACCTTAGCATTAAGGGTGAAGATGCAGTCATATTTTTAACAAAAAAATACAATAAAAAAGTGAAGACCTTTTCATGTGATTTTAAAAAAGGCATAGAACTGACTGCATAAAGAATGTAAAAGGTAAAGAAAATCATGCAGAAGAAAAGAAAATGAAACTGTAGGTCTTTAATAAATAAGCTTTTGCTGCAGTTGTGATAGCAGGTCTCAAAACCATACCTACAGTCTCTACAGTCTGAATGTTATTTATTATCCAAAGGAAATACAGGTCTGTAATTGACAGCAGCAAAGAAAACTGTGCACAGCCTTCAAAGCTCCATTACAGGCAAAACAGTTAAATTACTTTGTTCATTTTTATATTTGGGGGGCCACAGTGGTGCAGCGGTTAGCGTTGCCACCTCACAGAAAGAGGTTCTCCGGTTTGATCATCGGCTGGGGTGCCTTCTGTGCGGAGTCTGCATGTCCTCCCTGTGGTCACTTGCATTTCTTCCGGGTGCTCAAGTTTCCTCCCACATCCCAAACACATGCTGTAGGTGGATTGGACACACTAAATTGGCCCTAGGTGTGAATGTGTGTGTGTGTGCCTTCTGTGGAAGGTTGGGCGCTGGGCTGGCAACTGGACACCATAAAACTCCACTGATAATCATGAGTGGACGGTGACCACTGTGGCAACCCCTAACCAGGAAAAGCCGAAAGAAGAAGAAGAAGTTCATTTTTATATTTAATTAAATCAATATGATGTACCAATTTGTTTGGCTAGTTTTAAGTTTGTATCATGTTACATTATGACAAATCTAAAAATGCAGACTTCTGGTTATTTTAAATTGGAGTGATTGCACCTTGTACCTGAACACTGCACTCTACAGGTAACAGACAGCAAAGCTCAAACTGAATGAAACAGAGCTTTAAAATAAGGAGATATATGTTTTCCTGTTTTATCTTACAAAAATCATCCAAATGAACTATAAATTTGAGTAAAAAGGACCTGCAGACTCTGTCATGGCTGCAATGTACTTATATATAAAGTAAGGACATCTGAAGTAACTCTTCAGAGTTGTTTTATTTTATTTTGTTTTTATTTTACATTTGTTTACCAGGAATATCCGACTGGGTCAGAAACCCATTTTCAGTGGAGGCCCAGGGAGATAAGCTCCATTACAAAAAATGTAACACAATAATAGATGGAAAGTAGCATTAAGTAAACATGTAAAGTTAAGCTTCCTGTTATTGTACCTGCTTTAGTAAGCCACACAGTTTTACTGTTTCTACTCTCTGTTGGACATGGCCAACGAATGAACAACAGAAGAATAAGATGCAGTCAGCAGTCACTAAGTAATTGTTTAAATACATTCCTGGTGGTGCTGTGGCTCATAAGCTTTAATACTTTAATTAGAATTATTAAGAAAATGCGAAGGAAGGAGGCTGAAGCCTCAGCACTTCATTGGGATTATAATAATACAAGCAGAAAATGCAGACATGCCATCAATAAACAAGGGAAACCAAATAACTGACCAAAACAACCAAGCAGCAAACATTGAAGGAACCAAGGATGTTGCAGAAAATTCAACCAAATATTTTATTGTAAAATCACAAAAAGTGTTTAGCACTTTATTCTTATTAAACAGACTTATTCAGAACCATACTTATTATTATACAATGCCTCTTAAATTAATACAGACTTTGACATATGATTTCCATCAACAGTAAAATGTAAAATATATAAATATATTGATAAATATAAATATTATATAAGCATAATAACTCAGGCATGAAATAAATAAAACACATAAATAAAACACTCTCAAAGCCATGTGTGAACTCCACACTTAAAATTACTTTGCCCTACAAAAAATCTTATAATTGGTATGACAAGATTTAACACACTACCTATAGATGAATAGTAATTTATTGCAGGAAAGTTTTCAAAATTAGTTTTCAGCTGCCAGTTCAATTCACAAGTTTTAAAGAGCTCAGTATAAGCAGTGCCTGTTGGTTAAATTCAACTTTTCTAGAAAAAGAAACAGAAAGTTGTGCTCTGGGTGTCCCTCAATATGCCTAAATAATGCATTACATGTATGTTCCTTTGTTAAATTGCACATGTTCATACATTCTATCCTTAAAATGCTTTTCATTTTTTCCAGTATAAAAGGCAGGATATTTGTAACATTATGCTACATACACCACCCCTTTTGTTTCCCAGTTACAATATTTGTAAGTATCTACAGTGCCATAAGAAGCGATATATACCTGAGAGGTCTCTAATATATAGGGGCATTGACTGAATCTTTTACGCTTAAATGTACCTATGCTCATCAAGTAACCTGTGAGTACCCAAATTTTGAAAATAAGTTCTCAGGCTTCTCCAGATTTTGAAAACTGCTTGGTGCTTATCGCTAACCACCTTCAAACAAACATTGTCAAGACCAAAAATATGTCAGTTCCTACTCATAATTTCCCTAATATGTGGTGTATCTGTGCTAAAATAAGTAGTCATGGCCAACATGTACTATTTTGTTATTTGTTCTTTATTTTCACTCAGATATCCATCCCAATCATGCCCCCCATGTTTATTGGTCACATCCAAAATGATAAGATTTAAAAATTCTTGAGATACCTCTATTCAAAAGTACGTCTTTTTAAATGTTTACTTTCATTGTAAACAAGTCCAAGTAAGTAACAATCCCAACCAGATGGATAAGTTGTCCTTTTACAAAGGCCTTCTTTTGATGTAAAAGGTGACAGCTATTATAATATAACAATGAATTAGAATATGTTGGTTTTCTGTGCAGATTCAAAATGAAGACCTTATTAGTCTAGTCTTTTTGAGCTGAATGTCCAAATAACACAAACGGTGCTGCGATGACTAATAAGTAAATTTCAAAAACTCACAGGTATCATTAATATACTCAATAAACTCTAACAACTGGCCCTCGTTACCAGTCCACAAATGCAAATATAATCTAAGAATCTGGTGTAAAACCTCCAAAACACTGCATACCTAGAATTAAAAATATATGACCTTTCCACTGGGCCATTATCACATTGACAAACATGGAGATGCAAACAGCACCCATAGTCACTTCAATCTTTTGGTGGTAGTATACCCCATCAAAAATAAATGTGTTAGTTGATGTGAATGTGATGGATAGCAGCATGAAAAGAAGGAACAAAACCAGTACAACAGGGCCATGATTACTTCTGTTAGCACAGATGTACCAGTATAACAGGGCCATGATTACTTCTGTTAGCACAGATGTACCAGTACAACAGGGCCATGATTACTTCTGTTAGCATAGATGCACCAGTACAACATGGATTGATTACTTCTGTTAGCACAGATGCACCAGTACAACAGGGCCATGATTACTTCTGTTAGCATAGATACACCAGTACAACAGGGCCATGATTACTTCTGTTAGCATAGATGCACCAGTACAACAGGGCCATGATTATTTCTGTTAGCACAGATGTACCAGTACAACAGGGCCATGATTAATTCTGTTAGCACAGATGTACCAGTATAACAGGGCCATGATTACTTCTGTTAGCACACATGTACCAGTACAACAGGGCCATGATTACTTCTGTTAGCATAGATGCACCAGTACAACAGGGATTGATTACTTCTGTTAGCACAGATGCACCAGTACAACAGGGCCATGATTACTTCTGTTAGCATAGATGCACCAGTACAACAGGGCCATGATTACTTCTGTTAGCATAGATGCACCAGTACAACAGGGCCATGATTACTTCTGTTAGCACAGACGTACCAGTACAACAGGGCCATGATTACTTCTGTTAGCATAGATGCACCAGTACAACAGGGATTGATTACTTCTGTTAGCACAGATGCATCAGTACAACAGGGCCATGATTACTTCTGTTAGCATAGATGCACCAGTACAACAGGGCCATGATTACTTCTGTTAGCATAGATGCACCAGTACAACAGGGCCATGATTACTTCTGTTAGCATAGATACACCAGTACAACAGGGCCATGATTACTTCTGTTAGCACAGATGTATCAGTACATCAGGGCCATGATTACTTCTGTTAGCACAGATGCACCAGTACAACAGGGCCATGATTACATCTGTTAGCACAGATGTACCAGTACAACAGGGCCATGATTACTTCTGTTAGCATAGATGCACCAGTACAACAGGGCCATGATTACTTCTGTTAGCACAGATGCACCAGTACAACAGGGCCATGATTACTTCTGTTAGCACAGATGCACCAGTACAACAGGGCCATGATTACTTCTGTTAGCATAGATGCACCAGTACAACAGGGCCATGATTACGTCTGTTAGCACAGATGTACCAGTACAACAGGGCCATGATTACTTCTGTTAGCATAGATGCACCAGTACAACAGGGCCATGATTACGTCTGTTAGCACAGATGTACCAGTACAACAGGGCCATGATTACTTCTGTTAGCATAGATGCACCAGTACAACAGGGCCATGATTACTTCTGTTAGCATAGATGCACCAGTACAACAGGGCCATGATTACTTCTGTTAGCATAGATGCACCAGTACAACAAAGCCATGATTATGTCTGTTAGCATAGATGCACCAGTACAACAGGGCCATGATTATTTCTGTTAGCATAGATGCACCAGTCATTATGAGAAACTGGCACATTTTTGGTCTTGACAATGATTGTTAGAAAGTGGCTGGTGATAAGCCTCAAAGGAGTTTTCAAAAAGAAGAAAAGCTTGAAAAGTTATTTTGAAAAATATGGTATTCAAAAGTTACCTTATGGGTATAGGGCAGGTGCTTTTCATGGAAGAAACTGTTGCAGAAAAGAGGAAAATCCCAGGATGCAAAAAACTCCCTCACCAGCCTCAGTAAGAAGCTGAGATCCCTCATAAAATCCTCAAAAGCTAGTTACAAAAATAAAATTGCATATGATTCCAAAGACAACCACAAGGCATTCTATAACTATGTCAAGAATCTAACTGGCAATGCTCAGATCTGCTCTGAGATACAACAGAATGGCATTAAATATACTGATCCCAAGGATATTGCCAATATCCTGGCAGATCGATTCAGTGCCAACTTCACCCTCCTCTCACCCCCTAAAGGGCCCATCTCAATACTGGAAGATTGCCAAATGTCGGTAATCATGGCCACACAGGTAGAAACCGCACTCTCCAAAGCTAAGAATACAGCATCCATGGGACCAGATGACATCCTGGGCTGTGTACTACATGAACTACAAAATGAACTGGCACCTCACCTAAGTCTCATGTTTAATCATAGCCTCACCTCAGGCTTCATGCAAACTGAGTGGCGCACAGCCACAGTTATCCCACTCCACAAGGGGGATCCACCTTGGATCCCAGGAACTACCATCCCATCAGTCTGACGAGCCTGATCTGCAAGGGCGTGGAACGCATTATCATGGAACTTATAAACAAAGATATTGGCAACTTTCAAACACTGGGCACCACCCAGTTTGAGTTTGTGAAGGGCCAATCTTGTGTCCTGAACCTGATTGACTTCTTAGAATCAGTCTCCAGAGCTGTGGACAAGGGTAAGGTGGTCCACATAGCCTATATGAACCTCGCCAAGGCCTTCAACACCATCCCTCAATCTGGAATCATAGATAAACTTACTAAGCTGGGCATAAATCCCTATGTCACTCAATGGGTTGCCAACTGGCATACTGACAGAACCTAGACTGTAAATGTAGCTGACTTCAAATCCAGCTCCAGACAAGTGACAAGTGGAGTACAGTGGAGTGGGTTCAGTCCTGGGACCGCTCTTGTTTAGCATCTACTTCTCTGACGTACAGGCCAACTCTAAGGGACTCTGGCTAACAAAGTTCGCAGATGACTGCAAACTGGGAGCCATTGTTGAATCCCCAAATGATGTGGATATTCTACAAAAGGGCCTTACAGAAACAGATGCTTGGTACCAGAGCCATGGGCTCAAGCTTAATGCCAAGAAATGTATAGTTATCCCCCTTGGGAAAAAACATGTACCCATGAATTATCACATAGGTGGCAGTGCACTAAACACCGAAAGTGTAATGAGAGGCTTAGAGACACAGGTGGACAGTGGTCTCACCTTCGATGACCACATTGCCACAACAGTCAGGAAATCCTTCTATGTGGCACACCTCATCACTACGGGCTTTTCATCCAGAAAAAAGGAGGTCATTGTCCCACTGTACTCATCCCTCATTAGACCCATTATAGAGTACAACTCCCTTTTTGGTATGTACCTCACTAGACAGCTACAATAGCTGGAAAGGCTGCAGAAATACCTCACTAAAAGAATCACAGGTCTAAAGCAGATGCCCTATGCTGACCGTCTAAAAAATCTCCAGCTATACTCTGTGACATATCGTCTACTCAGAGGCGATCACTGCTTAACATACAAGGCCATGTCAAACACTGAGCTGTTGGACATGTTCCACTTAAATAAATCCCAATCCCTCAGAGTCACATGCTCCAGGGATCTAAACATTGTCATCACAATGAACAAAACATGCTGGAGGGATAGGTTCCTGAACCAGAGACTCCCAATACTCTGGAATAGACTGCCCATACATGTCAAGCTGAGCACCTCCTTGGCCCTCTTCAAAAGGAACCTTGACGATTGGATGGGAAATAGGAAATTCACCCCAGGGATCACATCAGTCACTCTGCTAGACAGAGGTCCAGGGAAGTAAATATTGTGGGAAGAAATATCCGGGGAATTGTTTGGCTAGGCTTGTATAGGCACTAGGGCCAATAGTCTAGTACCAACCTATGAACCTATAAAAGGTTCAGTCAGTATCCCTATATATTAGAGGCCTTCCAGGTGCACATTGTTGCTTATGGAACCATACAGAGTTAATAATATTGTAACTGTAAAAAGGGTGGTTTATGTAACATTATGTCAAGTATGTCTAGCCTTTTATATTAGTAAAAAATGAAAGGTAATATAAGGATAGAATCTATGAACACATGTTCAATGCAAGGAAGAAACATAAATGGTATGCATTATTTAGGCATATTGAAAAACATCCAACACACAACATTCTGTTTATTTTTGTCTTGAAAAGGTATAATTTAACCCAAGACATGGTGCTTATAAATTTTCCTGTATTAAATTATTTTTTCCTCTATAGATTGTGTGTTAAACCTTAATTCATACTAATTATGGGATTTTTTTTTGTCAGTAAAAGTGAGTTCAACTGTGGTCTTTACACATGGCCTTTTTAGTGTTTTATTTATTTCATGCCTGAGTTATTATTCTTAAATAATATTTATATTTATCAATATATTTATATATTTTACATTTTTTACTATTGGTAGAAATTATGTGACAATGTCTATATTAATTTAAGGAAGTGATATCATGTCATAAGTATGGTTCTGAAAAAGTCTGAATGATATAAAAGTGCTAAACCATTTTTTGTGGTTTTACAATTAAAAATACTTGGTTGATATCCCTCCAGTGTCCTTGGTTCCTTCATTTTTAAACAAATTACCCAACCAAGACAAACAGATCTACTAAATGCAATGTACTGAAAACCAAAGGTAGGAACAAGGGATCCATGCATATAACAGGGCAAGCACAACTTGTATACTAAGCACTCTAGCAATTTAAATACACAACTTATATATACTTAGCCAGAGGCACAAATATAAATAAGCAGACAGTTTCACAAATTATAACTAATAGAAGGAATTACAGGAAGAAAGAGATGAAGAAACATGATGGTCGCTGTGTATAGAATGAATTAATGTTGATGGACCACAACTTGGTATAGATATAAACATTTAATACAAATAGCAAATTGCACAGGGCAGTAAGACACACAGCCCTAGGGCTACTCTACCTAGAAGGATTAAGAGCCTATAGCTAATTCACTTGTGTAAGAATCAGTCCTACTGTTATGCTTCAGTCCAGTTTGAAATCAAACCTTTGGTATTTAAATAGTGCCTTAGTAGCTTAATAACTTTCTTTTTGCCCCTCTCTTTAAGAATGATTGCACTAGATTTGGTTTGCAGTGCTCCATGAGCTCTTTCAATCTTCAGTGAACCATTGTGTTTATGGTCTTCTAAAAGGTAGGAGAAAATGCCATTAAAGGGTAACTGGTGCACTTGACATGCATCTTTGCTTTATGGTTAGTTTAATTTCTGGTTATATTCCTAATACAAAAGCTAGAAGTGGTTTGCAAAAAACTGAAGATTATGGTATGGTTTTGAGATTTTAGTTTAACTGTTTATGCAGCTTTTTTTTTTTTTTATGATTACACCCATAGCTGGCTTTAAGCACCAGCGAACCCTGCGGTTGCTGGGGGCCCCCAACCGTAGGAAGTTATCTTATCTTGATATTTTGTAACATGTCTGTTAAACCAACAAAAGCTACTAAAGCAATGCTGTATGCTTAATAAATCAGGTGGTTAATAATAACTCTTTATATCTCCTTCAAAATTCAAAGATCTTTAGATATAATAATGGGGTTTTGTCAAGTAACAGACTTCACAATTCACTGGCTTACTTAAACCTTGCTGGTAAACATCCTGCCCACAAAACTAACAACATAGCCAGCTATAGGTATCTGCAGTACCCATGGCTGCAGGGAATTACTTTTCCATTACACCCTTTAACCTTAATAGGACAGTAATAAAACCCTGTTAGGATAAAACTGATACTGAACATGAGCAAGGTAAGCACTAGAGAGATCAATCAGCAGTCCAGAGTGACTGATGTCAGTGCACCTTGGATATTAAGAAGAGCTGATGCTTCTGATTGTTGGGGATGGTTTCTGTTTCAGGCAGTTAAATAAGTACTGGCAGAACACCAGATACTATAACTCCCAATGTCTTTGCTGAAGAATTCTGCTTAATAACAAAACTAATAGCAGAATAAAGGCCCAAAATAAGAGACACAGTTTAAATATGCATCTACTTCAGTAAAAAGGTACTAGAATAACACCTTTTGCATCAACATGCATTTATTTGGACAGCAAGAAGTATAAAACCAATGTCGGAATTTACTGACTGACTGTAATTTTGAATGATTCACCAGCAAATAAGACTTTTTTAGGAAGGATGGAGCAAAATATGAGGCAAAATCAGGGAATATTTGTGAAATCAGGGATAGAGACAGGTACTCATTTACTCCTCAATGAGGTAAATAAAAATGACTTACCCCCTGCTGTTTGATGACTACTAAATAGCATTCATCGATCTGGTGTGGCAGTAACAGTGTTGCACAATGTGTTCCTATTTGCTGACATAAGTACAAAACTAGCATTGCAGTCACTTATGCATGTGCGTGTGTGCGTGTGTGTGTGTGTGTGTGTGTGTGTGTGTGTGTGTGTGTGTGTGTGTGTGTAACAATATCACTGATTTTTATCAGTGCACACATACAATAATGTCAGGGCACACACCTTAGTCTTCTTGGTATCAGTAAAAACTGCAGCTAACAAGTAATTATATTTCAAAAGTAACATGCAGACACTTAGATCTTCTAGGAATCTGGTGGGCCTTACTTGTCAGACTATATAAATAGATACTGGGGGGCACTGCCTTTTTCATCCTTAACTCTGTGGGGGCCCCACAAAAGCTGTTTCTGGCTGAGGAAAAATGATGACAAAAAAATGCTTTAATTTTCCGATTTCACTCTTTAACCTGAACAGGACTGTGATGTGACCCTGTTGGGATAAAACTGATAATGGCTTCGGATCTCAGTTTGCACCCATTCTAAAATTGACCCTGCTCATATGTGAATGTAGAGAAAATTGCTGTAGTTTATGTGAGGGGGGGATTGTGGGGTCATTGTTTCCTTTAATTTTCTTACAGACTTCAGAGGTGTACAAAGAAAGTTACTTTAGCTCCTGTAGGGGGAGTGTACTCTCTAGCAGCAACAAAGTAGAACACGTTACTGCAAGCATTATTGTTTTTTTCACATTCCTCACAATCTCACATCAGGCATGTATACAGGTTGGTTGCTTTTGGGGGTCAAGGATGAAGAGTGAGAAATGTTATGTATATGTATTTCAGCAGTCACTTGAAATAAATGACAACAACCATTTGAACCTCTGCTTTCATCCCAGTCCAACACCAAATGCATTTGCAGTGACTGTCTTTTTTGGGGATAAGAGAGGCAGGCAGTATTCCCAAACAGGATCTGTATATCCTCACAACAATTTGCTTGTTAGTTTATTATGAGCTACTGTAGGCTTGAGTACAACTTATGTCTTCACTGAAATAAAAAATAAGCCTGGAATACTTCTTCTTACTCATGACTTTTGTTTAAGCCACTGTTGGATTAAAAGGTTGGAAAATGCTCTAGAATCCTTCTTAGAGCATCAATAACCCCTATATCTTCTGGGGTACAGGCTTAATTGAATTATTTCTAAATGGTTATTACTGTGCTGTTTTGGACAGGAAAGGTCTGTTGAAAGGATGCAAGGAAAAATAAAGCTGAACAGCAATACTGAATTTCTTTCCTTAATTATAATTTCTGTTCAAGCTATCATTGTATAAAAAGGCTGTGTAAAAATTAAAAAAAAAATTTAAAAGCGCTTCAGAGCATATATAAAGTTATGGCTTCTTAAAAAAAGCTAAAGAGAATTGTAAAATGTGAGAAATGGAAGAAAAAAGTAATGCACCTGGTGTGGGGAACCCAAGAAGGGAAGAAACAGAGGGGAGCACTGGAGGATGTGTGTGTGTGTGTGTGTGTGTGTGTGTGTGTGTGTGTGTGTGTGTGTGTGTGTGTGTGTGTGTGTGTGTGTGTGCGTGCGTGCATGTGTGCGTGCTTTGGGGGGAATACTGAAACAGTAGGCAGTGCCCAGGGCTTCATTTCACCAAAGTCCAGCCCTGCAAATATAGTTGTTGTAATGTATCATTCTTACATATAAATGCCAGTAACTGTGAATGTTCCTTTGTGAGATGGGCCATTACAGTGTGGTACATAGGCTTGTTGTAAAGTAAGAGCATTGTAGCTACAGGTCAGTCTGTGTGTATTATTCCTAAAAGTTTGCAGCATGAGAAAAAAGGATGGCTAAAAGAAGTGGCAGTGACAGGGTAATACTTAGACTGGAAGTGTCCAGGGGCCCCCAACTTGATATTTGCTTGGGGGCCTCCAAAATGCTAACACCAGCCCTGATTGCACCCACAAAATAGTATAAATGTTCACACTGACATTGATTTGCATACATCAGCAAATTATGGACAATCAAAAGTCAGCATATTTCTTTTAAAAGAGCAGCTGCATCAGAATTTTACACTAATAAATGATCATATATTTTAATTTTCAATGCACAAATTTTCCAATATGCCATATTTAATTCATTAATCGATATAACCTCATATATGTCCTGTTCCAAAATAGTTTCCATTCTATTAACAAAGTCTGACTTTTCCATAATGACTAAAACCCCCATATCTGGTTTCATAATTCTAATGTTTAATGTTCTTATTTTATGCAAGGTCTACCTTTCTAATTTAGTAATATTCCCATCTTTCTTAAGCTCTCCCCTATTAAACTTCTATTTTTCATAGCCTCTCTTAAAACTAACTAAAAATATGCAATCTGGACATTACGGGGTTAAGACTATTAAACATTACTGCAAAATTCATGTTCCTCACATATTGTTTTAGCGTAAGCAAAATATTTGCCAAATTTGCTGACCAAACCAGAACAAATGTCATATCTTTAGCCAAGAGATTAATTATCTCAGAATTAAATTCATAATCAGTAAAATTATATAACTTAAAGTCACCTTCAGTATGCGCAACAATCTTTAAGCCAGAATGGCCATTCATTCCTTCTTCCATAGTTATGTGAGATGACTGAATCAAATTTAAAGGTATCCACTCAATTTCTTCCTGGTTCCGGCCCATAAACTCATTGGTTAATGAACAGAATTCATTTACTTCTATTGGTTCCCTCTGGGAGGCTGGTACTGGGATTTGTGTTGTTTCAGGCCACTCCATTGGGTCCTGTTGTTTCTCTCGCTTATTCTCTCAGACCATCTCAGGGAGGAAAATTCTAATCATATTCTTGAAAAGAGAGTTGGCCATGGTTATACTGTTCTAGCATATTATTGTTATTATTAGATGTTAAATTAAATGTGTTTTGCTCTGAATGAGCCACCTAGGTTTGAAACTGAGGCCCAAAATGTTTCTTTCCCCAGGTTTGTGAAAGGAGCGGGTCTGGATATGCCTTGCCATTGCTCTAATCTGTCTGGTCCCTTTCCGACTTACCAGATATCCTATTTTTCATTTGTGTCAACTGTGCATCTATGCTGGAAAAAATCCTAGCAGCAATTAATTGCACAACCATTTTAATGTTATACTTAATCAGAATCTCCATATATTTGCATCCTTATTTATTAAATAAATTTATTAATTCCCTATGTAACAATAAGCCATTTTGACCCCAGTAGGGTATCTCCACGTTCTAAGTCATTTTGGAACTATGTTAGGTTGACTGCATTCTGCAAGGTACATATTCTCTATCTGAAGTTTTTTTAATCTTAAACAGTTTATAATCAAGTTCCTCACGTTTAGTCTTTAACCCTTCTTTCCTATTGTGTATCTGAGGGTTAAAACCATTATTATTGTTAAGCCATTCATTAAGAATAGGAATATCCATATGGTTATAATGGCTATTAAAAGTCTCAGATAAACCTGAAGAGTTACCTTGTTGATTCTGCAGGGTGGAAAAATGAGTAAGCCCAGTTCCGTTAACAGAGGCTCATTCACTCATATCCAATTGCAAATGTGTTTGTAGTCCTGAAGCATTAAGCCGAGTAGCAATAGAATCCACTCTCCTGGAAATTTGCTCAATAAGCAAAGCCAAGTTGATTTTAATATACAGAGGACTCTGAATAATACTAATAATTATAATTATGCATTTATTTCCACCTTTCATTTTGAAAGTAGTTATATAAGGAGGTTATTGGAGAAAAATTGGGTTATTTTAAATGATAATGAGGACTTTAGGAACATCAGGGATAGGGGCCGAAGTATAATTTATTTATTTATTTGCATTTGTTAACCGGGTTGGTCCAGCTGGGTAAGAATTACCCTTTTTCAGTGGAGACCCGAGGGGAAAAGCCCCAAACAGACATACAAATACATACGAATAGACAAATTAACAATATTACAGAGGAAAACAATATTATGGGTATAATGGATAAGAAAAACAAACAATGAAAGTTTGAGAATATGAGTAAGGTAGGCCAGAGGCATGCATGCAAAAGATTTATGAAAAAGGTGTTCTGAGAAAGATCTCTGAATTAAGTTAAAGTAGGCAAAGAAATGATGATTTAGGTGTGGAGTTAGTAGTGTGGGAGTTTTAGGTGGGAGCATGTGAAGGACATTTACATTTGGAGGAGAGATGGGAGAGAAGCATGGATTTGAAATTGTTGTGGTTAGGTATATTACGTAGTGGTGTGGGGAGATTGTTCCATAGTTTGGCTATAGTGTGGGATAGTAGTAGTTTACCAGTTGGGTGGATGGGTTTGTGTACATGCAGGAGGTTTTGGCCTGTGGATCTCAGGGTATGGGTAGGTGTGTAGGGTGTTAGAGATTTAGCAAGAGAGGGGCATTCTGCTGGTTTAAAGATGAGTTTGTGGGCTGTTGTAAGTTGAAGGTACTTTAGGTGGTTGTGGAGTTCTAGCCAGTTTAGGGTGTGTAGGGAGTGACAGTGATGGGAAGAGTTCTTAGAATTGGTTTCAAATTTGCAGATTTTGTTGTAACAGGCCTCAAGTTTAGCACGGAGTCTGAGTTGTAGGTTGGAGAATAGGGAAGCACTATACAAGAGAGAGGGGAGAAGGAAGGTAGATGCAAGGGTACCCCGGGAAGATGGAGTAAGGTAGTAGTTGTGTCTGTAGAGGAGGCCGATTTTCTGAAATAATTTACCTGAATGGAAAGTGCTTGAGTCCCCAACCATGTCCCAAGACTCGCACTCCACATTCCTAAGCACCCTGGAGAATATTAGGGTCCAACCACTCTCTTACTAGGTAACTTCAACTACCCCTCCATTAACTGGGTAAACTACTCATGTACCAATACACTTGCCCAACGTTTCCTGGGGTTCATTAATCCCAATGCCCTGGACCAGCTCATTCTTACCCCCACTAGAGGTAGCAACATCCTTGACCTGGTCATTACTAACATAGGCGACCATTGCTCTCACAAATAGTTGGCTCTTCCCTGGTTAGGTCTGACAACAAACTAATTACATTGGAAATCCACATCCCTCCCACCCTCCCAGCAAAGGTAACCACCATGACTAACTTTTACACAGCTAACTTTGGGATCCTAAAAACAAAGGTGGCTAACTTCACGGCACCCATGCAAATGGAGAATAGTTGCATGACTGCAGAATTATACGCCAATGCACTGTACGAACACATACACAAATGCATGGATCTCACCATACCCAATAGAACCAAGACACTCTCATCCAAACAAAGGAAGCCAATCTGGTGGTCCCCTGCCATAAACAAACTCTACAACAGAAGGAGGAAACTGATGCAGAATAAGGTGAAGTCCCAAGACTGGAAAAACTCCCTTATCTGCCTCAACAAAAAGTTGAGATCCCTCATCAACTCCTCTAAAGCTAGCTATGAAAACAGAATTGCAGCAGATAATAAAGACAACCACAAGGCCTTCTATAGTTATGTAAAGAATCTCCCTGGCAGTACCTAGATTTGCTCTGAGCTACTGCACAATGTTACCTCCTATACCAAGCCAACAGATATTGCCAATATACTGGCCAACATATTCAGTGCCAACTTTACCCCTCCCCCCCAAGTGACTAGTCACAATACCAGTAGATTGTCAGGCACCCAGTATTACTGCTGCACAGGTTAAAACAGCACTGTCCAAGGCCAGGAATACAGCTTCTATGGGACATGACAATATCCCTGGCTGTGTTCTACATGAACTACAGAGTGAACTGGCACCTCACCTGTGTGCCCTGTTCAATCACAGCCTCACCTCAGGCTTTGTCCCTGCCAGATAGTGCACTGCTACAGTCATCCCACTCCACAGAGGAGGAGTAACTATAGACCCTGGGAACTATCACCTCATTAGCCTGACAAGTCTGATATGCAAAGCTATGGAACGTATCGTAATGGACCTAATAAACAAGGTTATAGGAAATCTCCAAACTCTGGATCCCACACAGTTTGGTTCTGCAAAGGGTAGATCATGCCTGCTCAATTTGGTCGACTTCTTTGAGTCAGTCACCAGAGCTGTGGATGAAGGCAAGGTGGTTCATACAGCCTATCTAGATCTGGCCAAGGCTTTTGATACCATTCCCCACTCAGGTATCATAGAAAAACTCACTATGCTTGGCATCAACCCCTATATCACTAGGTGGGTTGCAAACTAAGTGTTCAGGGATCTAATATAGACTCGGCCAATCATTGAGTACAATGCCCCATTTGGCAAGTACCTCACTAGACCCTTGCAACAACTGGAGAGGCCGCAAAGGTACCTCACAAAGAGGATCCTAGGCCTTAAACACTTGTCCTATATGGACAGACTCAAAAAAACTCCAACTATTCTTTGTCTCATATCGCCTACTTAGAGCCAATCTCTGCTTGACTCACAAAGCCATGTCTAACCCAGCTCTGTTAGAAATGCTACATCTAAGGAAAGCCCAATCCCTCCACACCCCATGCTCCCTATTAAGGATAGGATTCCACTATTGAGATTCATTTTTAGTTTGTTTTGGGATTACATCTAGCAGGCTCTCTCTGTAGAGCTAGTTCTGTACATAGATTCTCAGGGTACTGCTGGGGCTTAAGCTGGTTGCTATGACCTCAGGGTTTGAGGGGGCAATGAGGTTTTGATTATTTTAAGATGTAATTTTTATTTTATTTTTAAGTTTTTTCTTTTTTTTTTGGGGTTAGGGGGTTTGAGAGTTTTTTATTTTTAAAGGATTTTGTGGTTTGAGCTTTTTTGTTTTTTTTGTGGTTCAAGGTCACCCACACTCAGGCAGTGCTTATGCTGCTGCCACTGGTAACTTCTATTGAGCTTTACCTTTGACTTGTATGTGCACACTGGTGGTGTGTTGGTATATTGAGTCAAAGATATTTATCGAGACAGTGTCATATGATACAGTCTGTAGTGTACGCTTTAAGTCTGTATATGGATGGAATAAGGTATTTATGAATTTGGTTTGGTTTAATGGTCTAGGTAGGAGCTATGGGATTCTAGTGTGAATGATAGATTATGGCAATAGACTATGATAATGATTTGGACTTTCTATGATCATTTTATGGATACATGGATATTCTTCTGTTTAACCAGTGTTTAAGAGTTCTAGTGTTATTGTTAAACAACACAGACTCCACCTCTCCACCTTTTCTCTCTGCATAGCTAGCTGATGGTTTAATGTGTGGAGGGCACTAAAACTTGCACTTATGGAGTACATTGGTTCATAGGCTCATAGGGTTGGGTGGGGTGCTATCTACTAGCCCAGAGCATTTATAAGCCTAGCCAGAGTGTGTGCATTCCCCACCCCATTTGATTTAACTGATCCTCTGTCTCTGTCAGCCAGAGCCCAATAAAGTGATCCTGGTGTATTTTTTTCTTACCCATCCTCTCATCAATGTTTCTTGAGTGCTAGTGACGGGCACACTGCCTAATTTTTTGGAATTTAAGTTGGGAAGCATGGGTCAGCCCTGTGAATCTAATCTATCATATATTTTATTTATATTTGGGTGTAGAGGTTTAGCTTATAGCTCTGTATGTGAGTGACAGTGATTTTAGTTTTAGCATGGTGTCCAATTCTTCTGAGACATGGGCTTGTAAGTGTCAGTCAGAGAGCATCTCTGTCTTTATAATATGCCACTCTGAGTACAGCCAGAGTTTTTTTCAGTCGGGCTGCATAGGAAGGATGTTTGGCCAGTAATCCTCTTTGGTGAGGTTTTTTGTGTCTTTTCCAGCTGCTGGAAGTGTGTCATGGTACATTCCAAATGGGGCATTTGTGTCTATGATGATGGTCTGAGTGATGAGTAGAGGGGGGCACTATAACCTCTTTATGTCTAGATGCAAACCTAACTACTTTGGCAATATGATTGTCAAAGGAGAGATTACTATCAACCTGGATCCCCAGATCTCTTATTACCTCTTCTGTATTAAGGGGGCTGCCACCTATGTGGTAATTCATGGGTGTTTTGTTTTTCATCAAAAGGGATGACTATGCATTTTTTGGCATTTAGCTTGAGGCCATGACTTTGACACCAGGTGTCCATCTCAGTAAGGCCCTTTTGGAAGATGCCCGTGTCAGCCAGAGAGTCAATTATGGCTTCCAGTTTGCAGTCATCGGCGAACTTGGTTAGCCATAGTCCTCCTGTGTTTGCCTGTACTTCTGAGACGTATATGCCAAACAGTAGGAGTCCCAGGACTGAGACTCGCAGGACACCACTTGTGACTGGTTTAGAGTCGGACCTGGAACCCACTATTCTTACCGTGTGAGTTCTGTCTGTAAGCCAGTTTGCAACCCATCTCATGATGTAGGGGTTTATGTTCAGGCTGGAGAGTTTTTCCCTAATACCCGAGTGGGGAATGGTGTTGAAAGCCTTGGCGAGGTCAAGGTAGGCTCCCTTGTCTATGGCCTTGGTGACTGTCTCGAAGAAGTCAACCAGGTTTAGTAGGCATGATCTGCCCTTAACAAAGCTGAACTGGGTTGGTTCAAGTGTTTGGAGGTTCCCAATGTCTTTGTTAATGAGTTCCATGATGATGCACTCCATAGCCTTGCAGACCAGACTAGTCAGGCTTATGGGGCAATAGTTACCAGGGTCAATTGTGGCCCCTCCTTTGTGGAGAGGAATAACCGTTGCTGTGTGCCATTCTATGAGCACATAGCATGTGGAAAGGCTGAGGTTGAACAACGTGTTTAGGTAGGGGGTTAGTTCATTCTGTAGTTCATGCAAGATGTACCCTGAGACACCATCTGGTCCCATTGACGTTGTGTTTTTGGCTTTTGTAAGGGCTGTTTTCACCTGTGCATTTGTGATTTCCAGGACACTACACTTTTCCGGTATTGTTGTGGGCCCTTTTGGGGGTGAAGTTTGCACTGAATCTATCTGCCAGGATGTTGGCAATATCAGTAGGTTCAGTATATTTTGTGCTGTTTTGCACTAGTTCAGTGCATATCTGTGAGTTGCTGTTTAGATTCTTAACATAGCTAAAGAAGGCTTTGGGTTATCTTTTGAATCCTTGGCTATTTTTCTTTCGAAGTTAGCCTTGGATGATTTTATGAGGGACCTCAGTTTCTTACTGATACTGATCAGGGCTGTCTTTCCTTCTAGGAATTTGCTTTTTTTCTGAACTAGTTTCCTCCTATTGTATAGCCTGTTTATGGCAGGGGTACACCAGACTGGTTTCCTTCTCTTAGAGGAGTGAGTCTTGGTTTTGCTAGGGGATAGCACGATCCATGCATCCTTGTAGGTGCTCATAGAGTGCATTTGTAAAGGTTTCTGCATCTTGGGCAGCGTTATCCTTTAGTGCGGGGGCTGTGAAACTTATCGCCTCTGTCTTAAGTAAGATGAAGTTTGCTTTAGAAAAGTTGTTTACTCTTGTTTCCTTATTTGGGGGTGGTGGTGGGATGTGGACATCCAGAGTGATTAGTTTATGGTCTGATCTAACCAGTGATGGGTTGACCTCCGGTGTGGAACACCTATCGCCCATGTTGGTGATGACTAGGTCCAATATGTTTTTACATCTGGTAGGGGAGTTTACCAACTGATCCAGGGCATTTGAGTTGATGAATTCCAGGAAGCGCTGGGCCTGGGAGTTTGTACTCGAGTAGTTTTCCCAGTTAATGGTAGGGTAATTGAAATCACCCAATATCAGGGTGTTTGGTAGGACCTTCATGTTTTCCAGTGTCTCCAGAAAGGTGGAGTGGTGGTCCTGGGTCATGGAGGGTGATCTGTAGCAGGCCACAATTTGCACTGCAGATTTGCCCGATGTTAGTTGCACATGGATGATCTCAGAGGTATCATGCTGTGCCACTAACCTGGAGGTGTAGGTATCCTTGATGAATATGGATACACCCCCTCCTTTTGTGTTTCAGTCCATGTTCTGTGGCCGAAAAGTGTGGTATGAGTTGTAGCCCGGTAGTGCTGGGGTGCTCTCTGGAGCCTTGAATCAGATTTCAGTTACTGCACAGATGTCGATGTTCTCCATACTGAGGAGTGCTTTGAGCACATGCACTTTGAGATGTAAACTCCTGGCGTTGAGTAGCATAACCCTCAGTTTTATGTTAATTTTGCTGTTTACGGAGGTGGGTTTGACTTTTGTGCCTTGCCTAAAAAAGGCACTATGGGGGCAGCAAGAATCTTGGCCAGTATTCAAAAGCCTAGGGGTGACAGGTGCAAGCCTTCTCTTGCAAAGCAGTGTGGCTTGTCGAGCATGTCGTGCCAGCCTGACAGACACTGGATCCCCTTTGAATGACACCAGAAGCTTAGCCAATTGTTGAAATTGATCATTTTTTCTTTATACTGCGGTATCATTCTTAGTGAGGGCAGGATGCTACTCAGGGTCAGGATTATACCAGCCTGGGCTACATGATCAGAGAGCTCTTCCATGTCTCTTTTCATGTAGTCCAGGGAGGTACGTCTCAGGTCATTCACACCAACATGAACAATGACGAGTCACATTCACACCAACGTGAACAATGACAGAGTCACATGTCTTGTTAATGGCACAAATGTAAATATTTTACAGAGTGAGGAGGACTTGTAGGGTGTGGAGTTTTTGCTTAGGTTCCTAGCATTAAGGAGTAACACCTTTAGGTTTCTTTGGGTTTTATTTCTTGGTAAGTTTATCAATTTGGTATTGCCTGAGAAAGGCACTAAGGAGGAGATAATGTTTTATCCAATGGTTTATCCAATGGTTTATCCAATGGTTTATCCAATGGTTTATCCAACATTTTATCCAACGTTTTATCCAATGGTTTATCCAATGTTTTATCCAATGATTTATCCAATGATTTATCCAATGTTCTATCCAATATTTTATCCAATGGTTTATCCAATGTTTTATCCAATGGTTTTTCCAACGTTTTATCCAATGTTTTATCCAATGGTTTATCCAACATTTTATCCAATGTTTATCCAATGGTTTATCCAATGGTTTATCCAATGTTTTATCCAATATTCAGAAGCCTATGAAAAACAGGTGCAGATCCTCCTTTGCAAAGCAACGTGGTTTACTAACCAAGTCCTCTCATGCTGGTAAATATTGAATCCACATAGAAAGACACCAGAAACTAAGTCAGTTAATGAAGTCAATTATCTTTTGTTCATACTGCAGATACTGTAGATGCTATCAGTAATGCTACAGATAACAGCAACCTAGTCTATTCCTTGCTTCTACACTTGTCTAAAGCCATCAACGCCGATCGTCATAGCAAACTTCTACTTCCAATGTCCTCACTGGGTATATCTCCGCCCACCCTTCTATGGTTTAAAAGGTCCAATAGGTGTCAGTCAGTAAAATGTCACTCCACTATCTCTCCATACCTTTCAGTCACCACCGGTGTACCATGGAGCTCTAGCCTAGGTCCCCTCCTCTTTATCATTTTCCACAACACCTTCCACATATCCACACAACAGGCCTCACTAATACAATGCACTGACAACTCCACACTCATATGCACATCAGACAGCCTGGCATATCTCCAAAAAAGATTACTCAGGAAGCTTTAACAGCCACTGAAAAATGGCTTTTGTAACTCATAGCTCATGCTCAACCCAAAAGAAAATAAACTGCTTTCACCCCAAAACCCCTCTCTCATGAAAAAACTAAATTTTAAATCTCTCTTAATACAACCATTGATGTAACTTCTCATAACAAATTATTAGAAGTGATAGTGGATGATAATCTTTAATTTGACCTGTATATACAAGATTACATAAAAAAAGACTCAGGAAAAAACTAGGGATGCTTTACAGAGCCAAAAACGTTCTCACAAATGCAACTTCTTCTTCTTCTTCTTTCGGCTGCTCCCGTTAGGGGTCGCCACAGCAGCTCAACTGTTTCCATTTCTTCCTGTCCTCTGCATCTTGCTCTGTCACACCAACCACCTGCATGTCCTCTCTCACCACATCTATAAACCTTATCTTAGGCCTTCCTCTTTTCCTGTTACCTGGCAGCTTCATCCTTAGCATCTTTTTCCCAATATACTCTGCATCCCTCCTCAGCACATGTCCAAACCAACGTAATCTTGCCTCTCTGACTTTGTCTCCAAACTTTCCAACCTGGGCTGACCCTCTAATATACTTATTCCTAATCCTGTCCATCCTTATCACACCCAGTGCAAATCTTAATATCTTCAACTCTGCCACGTCAAGCTCTGACTCCTTCCTTTTTGTCAATGCCACTGTCTCCAACCAATATAACATAGCTGGTTTCACTACCCTCTTGTAGACCTTCCCTTTCACTCTTACTGGTACTCGTCTGTCACAAATCACTCCTGACATTCTTCTCCACCCACTCCATCCTGCCTATACTCTCTTCTTCACCTCTCTTCCACACTCACCATTACTCTGAACTCATCCACCTTCGCCACCTCTACTCCCTGCATCCTCACAATTCATCTATCCTCCCTCTTATTCACACACATATATTCTGTCTTAGTCCTGCTGACCTTCATTCCTCTTCTCTGTAGAGCATATCTCCACCTCTCCAGGGTCTCCTGCACCTGTTCCCTACTCTCACTATAGATCACAATGCCATCTGCAAACATCATAGTCCACGGGAACTTCTGTCTGATCTCGTCTGTCAACCTGTCCATCACCATGGCAAATAAGAAAGGGCTCAGAGCTGATCCTTGATGTAATCCCACCTCCACCTGAAACACATCTGTCACTCCCACCACAGCCCTCAACGCTGTCACACTACCCTTGTAGATATCCTGTACCACTCTTACATACTTCTCTAACACTCCCGACTTCCTCATACAGTACCACAACTCCTCTCTAGGCACCCTGTCATATGCTTTCTCTAAATCCACAAAGACACAATGCAACTCCTTCTGACCTTCTCTGTACTTCTCCATCAACACTCTCAGAGCAAACATCGCATCTGTAGTGCTCTTTCCTGGCATGAAACCATACTGCTGATCACTAATCATCACCTCCCTTCTTAACCTAGCTTCCATGCTGTGACTGATCAATTTAATCCCTCAGTAGTTACTACAGCTCTGCACATCACCCTTATTCTTAAAAATTGCTACCAAAACACTTTTTCTCCATTCCTCAGGCATCCTCTCACTTTAAAAGATTTCATTAAACAATCTAGTTAAAAACTCCACTGCCATTTCACCTAAACACCTCCATGCTTCCACAGGTATGTCATCTGGACCAACAGCCTTTCCGTTCTTCATCCTCTTCATAGCTATCCTTACTTCCTCCTTGCTAATCCACTGCACTTCATGATTCACTATCCGCACATCATCCAACCTTCTCTCCCTCTCATTCTCTTCATTCATCAGCCCCTCAAAGTACTCTTTGCATCTGCTCAACACACTCTCTTCGCTTGTGAGTACGTTTCCCTCATTATCCTTTATCACCCTTACCTGCTGCACATCTTTACTAGCTCGGTCTCTCTGTCTAGCCAATTGGTACAGGTCCTTTTCTCCCTCCTTAGTGTCCAACTTTTTATACAACTCTTCATACGCCTTATCCTTAGCCTTCATCACCTCTCTCTTTGCCATGCACCTCATCTCCTTATACTCTTGTCTACTTTCTTCATATCTTTGACAATCCCACTTCTTCTTCGCCAACCTCTTTCTCTGTATACTCTCCTGTACTTCTTCATTCCACCACCAGGTCTCCTTGTCCTCCTTCCTCTTTCCAGATGTCACACCAAGCACCTTTCTAGCCATCTCTTACTAGCTCTGCTGTAGTTACCCAGCTATTTGGTAACTCTTCACTGCCACCCAGTGCCTGTCTTACCTCTTCCCTGAACATCACCTTACAATTACCCTTTTTCAATTTCCACCATTTGATCCTTGGTGCTGCCCTCACACTCATCCTCCTCTTCTTGATCACCAATGTCATCCTACAAACCACCATCCTATGCTGCCTAACTACACTTTCTCCTGCCACCACTTTACAGTCTCCAATCTCCTTCAGACTGAACCTTCTACATAAGATATAATCCACCTGTGTGCATCTTCCTCCACTCTTGTATGTCACCGTATGCTCCTCCCTCTTGTTAAAATACGTATTCATCACAGCCATGTTCATCCTTTTCACAAAATCCACTACCATCTGACCTTCTGCATTCCTTTGCTTAACACCATACCTACCCATCACTTCCTCATCCCCTCTGTTCCCTTCACCAACATGCCCATTGAAATCTGCTCCAGTCAACACCACTTCATCCAACTCACTCCAAAATTTGTCTTTCTCATCCATCGTACTCCCAACTTGTGGAGCATATGTACTCACAACATTCATCATTACACCATCAATTTCCAGCTTCATAAACATCACTCTATCCGACACTCTTTTTGCCTCCAAAACACTCTTAGCATACTGTTCCTTCAGGATAATGCCTATGCCATTTCTCCTCCCATCCACACCATGATAAAACAATTTGAACCCACCTCTGATACACCTAGCTTTGCTCCCCTTCCATCTGGTCTCTTGCACACACAATATACCAACCTTCCTTTGGTCCATCATATCAGCTAGCTCTCTCCCTATACCAGTCATACTGCCAACATTCAAAGTTCCGACCCTCACTATCACAGTCCTAGCTTTTACCTGCCTAGGGGCATGCCTTCCCCCTTCTCCTCCTTCAGCCAACAGTAGCCCAATTTCCACCAGCACCCTGTTGGCCAACAGTACTGGTGGTGGTCATTGTTAACCTGGGCCTCTACCGATCTGGTATGTATATCTGTACTGTTGTCTGCATGTATGATTTGGCACAAATGCAACCAAAACTAGACCACCACTTACCTCCTCCCATTATTACTTTATGGTATCACCATCCGTACCAACCCCCAGGTGTCACAAAAATCAAAACTTGAATAATGCTATAATAAATTGGCTACATTTACAGCAAGTACCCCTGTCAGAACCCTCCACTGTCTAACAGTAAAAAGCCTAAACTGCTTAGAACTACCCCATCGGCTAACATAGACACAGCATGTTATCACCTATAAAATTATCCAACATCTGTCTGCTTGTCCAGCACTAAATACTATTCTACACAACTATGTTCCTAGTCGGTCATTACAATTCAATGACCAAGAAGTCCTGTCTGTTCACAAACCTCTCAAATCTGCTGGCCATGGTCTATACCCATACCATTTTGTTAAGGCCTAGAATGTTTACCTGTACCCATCAAGTCAGTATCCTCCTTGCAATCATTTAAAACTATTCGGAAAGACTTTCTAGCCAAAATCTGTCTCTGTTTTTGCCCAAACCCAGAATAAACTATATTTGTAAATATGAACAAGTAGCTATTCATAACTTACACCTCATTACTCCCTCTTCTTCACTCAATTCCTTCCTTCAATCAATTTTTCTCCCCTGGATCTCTGTCTAAATATACCATAACCCTGTTTTTTTCTCCTACTTCATATTGCAATTCCTTTTAATATTATACTGACTTGCCTCTAATTTCTCTAAACTGGCTAAAATTATTCTAAGTATTAAATCATTGTCATACAAGTTGTATCTATTCTTAACCAATAATTTAATCATATGTGTATTTTGGTATAACCGTTTAAATTGTAGATGTTTTTGTATTATTTTTGATGATTATAAAATTATTGTTCTTAAAATGTTTCTGTAATATTTTGGAGCTTTTCTACTTGGTCATCTACTGACAATGGACACTTACACATTCAGACTTTCCTGGTAATCAAATGTTAATAATCAATATATATCTATATATATATATATATATATATATATATATATATATATATATATATATAAAATAAATGTTGCAAATCAACTTTGGCTAGTGAAAATCCATAGTCTCCACAGATTAGGTGACAAATATTGCATGCAAGATAGAGAAATGAGGTTGGTTGTAACAGAAAACAATGTACCAAATATATTAGCTACAAAAGTATCAGGACTGCTCCCAAAGCATAGTCAGGTAAGAGTTAAAAGTCCAGAGATAACGTTACAGCAGAAACTGGCAGGAAGTCAGTGATTCACTCCAAAGTTTGTAGTAAAGAGACTCAGATGTATACTCGTAAATGTGTGTGTGTGTGTGTGTGTGTGTGTGTGTGTGTGTGTGCGTGTGTGTGTGTGTGTGTGTGTGTGTGTGTGTGCAGATATATATATATATATATATATATATATATATATATATATATTTAAACACACACACATATAGTCAGCACACCATCTTGGAACTCCCACATTATTTTTTTTTTCATAAGTACATTATATATGCTACGCTACCAGATGGCTTTGCTCTAGGATGATTAATGTCCCACTACTTAAACATTTACATCCTGGCAGAGCCTTGGCCTACTCTCATAACTTCCATTTACAGCCAACGCTTTTCAAATTCATCAGATTATAGCTATATAGGAACGCATTAATTCATTGCACTACAAGTGAAGCCAACAAATTAAATTATCGGGACACATCAGAGCCTCATCACTACAGTAAAAACAAGAGGCATTCTATAAACTCATATATTATTTACTGGGTTTCCATGTGGCTTTATAATATGAAACACAGGCTAAAGATTTTAAATCACTAATCCTTCTAGGTGAATGTCAACACAGATGTATACCATGGCTTTATGTTAGGGCCTACTCTGATTATCAATGTCTTTTCATTGTTATCATCTTGTAATACTGGATATCAAAATATGCAGATGATGTTAAAACTGGAATTCAGTTTACGAGTAAAGCAGATAAAAATTACATTAATATTTATTCTGACAGATTTAAAAATACTGCATTAAGTATTAATCCAGAAAAAGCAGTTATTATGTTATTCAGTTGATGTACTCTTTTCGATAAAAACAAGTTGGGTCATGTCGAATTACTATTATATTATGCATATGAGGACTTCAGTGTAAGAATTACAACAGTCTAACATTTAAACAGAATTCTCAATTTATGAAAACTAAAGCAATGAGAACATATGGCTTGTTATTAAAAATATCTCCACCTGGAGTCATATAGTCTTAGTAGGGTTTTTTGTGGTATTTGTAAAATTTATATTGGAGTATAACTCCTTGTTTTGTATCTTCTCAAAGAGTGATATACTGCTGTGAGAGACAATCTGAGGATATTTACAAAAATAATTACATGTATTAATTTTTCCATAGAAAACATAGCTTGAATTATTAAAACTTTATTCAGTAAGCAATAAATACTTGTGGGTAAGTTATGCCCTTATTCAGAAGGAGGAATTAATTGTTTTAATTCATGTTAACATTCTCCATAGTAATCATAATTCCTGTGGTAGTGGTTGTACATGTTCGTTTAAGAAGTACAGAACCACTCTTAGCATGAAACACGTGACTCAGTCAATGGGTAGGCTCTGGAACAGCTTAGATTTAGCTATAATAAATAGAAATATATTACATACCTGCAAGAGATCTTTGGATATGTGGATGGATAAACTGGTCTAGTCAGTCAGTCCAGAGTCTGGATTCTTAATGGCCTATAGTGACCAAAGTGCTTAATGGCCTATAGTGACCAAAGTGCAGTATCTGTAAATTATAATCTCATTCTACAGTTCGAGCATGGAATCCCTTCCTTGTTCTTGCCCTCTAATCCAGCACATTAAAACTGCAGACTCTTCCTGTCTACGCCACTTAGTATTTCTGTCCATTTCAGTGCATTATACTTCCTGTATATTCCGTGGTTCAGGAAAGATTTCTAAATGGAAAGATTCCAAAGTAAAAAAGCAAGATGAAATCAGTTCAAAGAATGGAATGTTTGAGGTTTTTTACATGAGAGGGTGGAGTGCGGTACAGTATGGATAGAATGATACAGTTTTAATCACAGCTGAGTTCAATTTGTCTCTCCTAGATTTAAGGAAAATCACTGTAAAATCTCATTTCCGGTGTCCTCTTGCTGCTCCCTACATTGTGCCACCAGGTCTATCACTGTCTTTTTTTCTTTGTTTTTGGTCTTTGATTCATGCATCTTCATAAAATTCTGTCTTTGTGTATTTCAAGATCTTTTCTCCAAAATTAGTTAATCATTCAAGTGAATTATGCTTCTTGCCATCTCAAATTTTAGCTAATTTCAAAGTTCTATATTTTCATCATTTTGACTCTTATTCTAGCTTTACTTATTTTAAAAGTTTACTATCATGGCTTATAGAAAAATGAAACGTAAAAACGATACCTTATGAGAGAACTTTGAGACTCCTCAATGCGAGTCTCGAATCACTGAAAAAGTAAGTGCAATCCTTGGAATACCACAGTGGAAAGGAAAACTCACTGTAAGACTTAAAAAGCATATTTTTGCAAAGGGCATACACCCTAAATGTGGAGTGTCACACCGCCATACTCCACTACCTATTTCTACAAGCTGCGAGATTGTTATACCTTGAAGAAAAGAGAGTACTGCAATCTACAGGAATTTTGTAGTCATTATACATTCTCCTGTAATCACATGTTGCCACTGTTCCAAGAATTGTACTTATGGGTTGAAACATACAAAAGGAATCTAGCAAAAACAAGATTGCTGTCTAAACTTTTCTCTAGCTTTTGTTCTGTCGTCAAATGGTTTGTCCAAAAAAAATAAATAAATAAATATATATATATATATATATATATATATATATATATATATATATATATATATACACACACACACACACACACTAAACAAATAAATAAACTTAGCAATTTTTTCATCTCAGCCTTAACTGGCTTTTAAATGCCATATCATAAATATGCCAACATCACTTTGTATTCTGTATTCAGCTATCATAATTGTCAGTATTTTTCATGGTATATGCAGTTCCTGAGTCCTTAAGACAATTTCTCTTAGCTGTTATTTATTATTTAAGTTAGTATCAGGCATGTCAGTAGTGTCTGACAAATTATATGTGTTAGCCACTGGAATGTTATTATTTAAATTAAATTGCATTGTCTATTGAATTATAGGAACTCCCATTTTTAACTGATCTTATTAAATTAGTTTTGAGCTGCTAACTACTGCTGGGTTTATTTCTTATTTACTATAAAGTAAATCAGTAATTAGGCATGACTTTATTAATGGTATCTTATCAAACTTTTATTTTGATATGAATATATGAACCACAGACTACTGTTTTGTCAATATATCTGTTGCTGATTTGCTACAGCCACTGTCTGCTGTTACTCTATCACCTGCTACTGACTTCACACGTGTTTGACAACTACCAGTTTTGACAACTAATGTGCCTGCTTGAAAAAGACTTCTTTACAGGTTATGGAAACATATTAACTCATTTGTTCCTAATTACAGCTCTGGGCATCTAAACATCTTAATGTCAATGTCTGCTAACTGTTAAAAGGTTTCTGACAAAATATTTTTAAAGACGTACCTCAAAAAAGGTAAATATCTTAGATACTGTTACCACACCTCTCAAGCTCTTAGTGCAAGAAATCTGAACAAAGTCCAAAATAATGGGAGGACAAAGTCCCAAAAATAAGGAACATATTTTAAACATTGTTCTTGTAAACTTAGAAAGTTGCTAGAATAAAATGATTTGTGTTAGCATGTATTTTCTGAAGGATATGAACTCTGAAACTCAAATTGATGCCATTATTCTGTAGTTTCAATCTTCAGTAATTTGCCAGAAAACCACAAATTTTATGAGGAACACACCAAAAATATGAGGCAAAAATATGGACATTCTGCAAAAATCTTATTTGAGAGGTATGATTGTAATTGCTGTGACAACTTAAAACACCAGTTAATTAAGAGAAGCTTATCACTACAGGATTAATGAATTTAAATCTCCAAAGCATAATCCAGATTTTATATTTCAAGCCATTTTAAAACAGAGCACAGTAACATTTTTTTTGGTTACTAAAGTCAAAGCATTTCACATCTTACTTATCTTAATAACTTAACAGCTAGAGCCCTAGGTTTGCACAAAAGATGTTCAGTTGTCAGCTTTTCCATGATCAAGTGCTGCAAGTCACTTTACATACATTGTTTTACATATAATTACCGAAATACAGAAATGTTTTTAAGACTTTTATGAGCAACCCTCACTACCTCATAAGTCGTAGCAGGTGAAGGTGATGTATAGGTGGCAGATTTGTTTGCCTTCATGTCATGTGCTTCATAACACCATATGGCGGCATATATATATATATATATATATATATATATATATATATATATATATATATATATCCCTTTAATAATAGTCACGCACATATGCAAAGATTTTTCATTTCCTTAACTATTTTTCTAGAGAACTGTTCCACAGGATCAGATGTGAATTTTACAGAAAAGATAAAAATAGGGTTTATATCCGTTGCATTGGCAGAGACATTTAATGTCTTGACTATGATTTGAAAGAACCAAGTTCAGCTACTAGTTTGGCTACCTGCTTGGGTTAACATGGGGAGTAGGAGAGAAATTATGAGAGTCACCCTGCTTGTATCTACTAAGGAGGGAGGGTTTGGAGGCATATTGGGGTTGCATGATTGAGGCAAAGGAGAGCTGGTGGTGATATCAAGGTCATGTAGTCCCAGAGCTGCTGTATACTCAGAGCATTTAGGTGGGGGGCTCCCTCACAGCACCATTGCATGTCCCCCTGTGATGTCAGCCTTTCACATTGTGGGTGGGGATAAGACCCTGCAGGTAAAAGGACTTTTTTTTTAAATTTTATTTATTTTACAGTTTGTTTACCAGGATAGTCCATTGGGTCAAAGAGCCTGTTTTCAATGGAGTCCTGGGGAGAAAAGCTCCAACAAGGTTAAACAAATGATAAAGTAATTAGACAAACACACCAACAAAATGTTACAAAGTATATACAATTTGTAATATTTGTAGTATACAATGAAATAAGATATGTGCTAACAAAGGAAATAATAGTATAAAATGATCTTACAGGGCAATCAAAGGTGCTGTCTATATGTATATATATTTACCTAGTGTACACAAGCGAACTTCTCAAGTCAGATTACAAACGAAACAAGAAACAGAGACGAGGGAAATGAATGGCTAATAGGTAGAATGAAGATACGGGTATAGAAGGAAGAAGTAAGGAGCATAGATGTAGGTGGAAACTTAGGTAGGAAACCAGAAGTGGGGATCAGAGTTGTGAAAACTGAAAAAGAGAGGTAGGTAAGGTGTGCATCCTCCCCCATCACATGATATAACCACTTCCTCTTCACATCCTGCCAAGGAAGCCCCATCAGGAAAATGGTACCAGTGCTATAGTCACAGATCCCGCTTTTCTTTCTCACAGTCCCAGACCATCCAGATGGCCTCATCTGAATATAATTATAGGAATAAGGTAGGAGAAAACTGGGGGGTTGATAGAAGCTTATTGTCTACACGGCGAGGTATGGCACCCAAAAATAAATTCTAGGGTTACTGGCACCTACTATCAAAACATGACCCAAAGGTGGTGTGCCCTCGTATATGTACTCACAGCATAAAACATTTAGAGGAGATCCAACACTGTCATAAAGACAGGGGCAATGGATCACAAAGGGGCAAAGGATCATGGTTTACAATGTATTTCTTTCTATAAAGGCCTCATATATCATACAAATATATGTTTCACTGAAATAAATACAGAAACCTTTGAGTGACCACTGTATTTGACTATGGCTTCTGTTCAAATTAAATATCAGATAACATTTTATTTTATTCATTTGTTAACTATGTAAGTTCAGTGGAAACAAGTGACCATTGCAGGGATATTCCTGAAGAATTATCTTGTTAAGTCACTTGCTCACAGTCACACAGTTGACAAGATGGAAGGAATCAAACCCTTACCCAATATTTAATCAAACCCTTACCCAATATTTAATCAAACCCTTACCCAATATTTAATCAAACCCTTACCCAATATTTCCCTGTTTGCAGAGAAAGTAGACTAAATGGAAAGGAAAACTCCTTGTCCAGAAGGGCAAAGAGAGGTTTGGTGTCGCCAGGGCAATAAGATTATAGAAACAAGTACATTACTAATTCACAAGTAAGAGACCATTGGAGGCACTGAGAGAGGCACATGACGACTGTAAAACTACTGAAGGGAAATGTGCCAAAAATGACTAAAGAAAGAACCAGAAGGATTAAGGACCTGATTAATGAGGCAGAAGGGTGCAAAGAACAACCCAGATGGAAATGATTTATAGAAGAGCAGCTTTGTTAGTGGACACTGGATGACCCTGCTCAGGGGCAGAAGGGTATAAAGGAATGGACACTGGATGACCCTGCTCAGGGGCAGAGGGGTATAAAGGAATGGACACTGAATGACCCTGCTCAGGGACAGAGGGGTATAAAGGAATGGACACTGAATGACACTGCTCAGGGACAGAGGGGTATAAAGGAATGGACACTGATGACCCTGCTCAGGGGCAGAGGGGTATAAAGGAATGGACACTGGATGACACTACTCAGGGACAGAGGGGTATAAAGGAATGAACATTGGATGACTGTGCTCAGAGGCAGAGAGTATAAAGGAATGGACACTGAATGACACTGCTCAGGGACAGAGGGGAATAAAGGAATGGACACTGGGTGACTGTGCTCAGGGGCAGAGGGGTATAAAGGAATGGACACTGAATGACACTGCTCAGGGGCAGAGGGGTGAAAAGGAATGGACACTGAATGACACTACTCAGGGACAGAGGGGTATAAAGGAATGGACACTGGATGACTCTGCTCTGGGGTAGAGGGGTATAAAGGAATGGACACTGGATGACTCTGCTCTGGGGTAGAGGGGTATAAAGGAATGGACACTGGATGACTCTGCTCTGGGGTAGAGGGGTATAAAGGAATGGACACCAAATGACTCTGCTTAGGGGTAGAGGGGTATAAAGGAATGGGCACTGGATGACTCTGCTCTGGGGTAGAGGGGTATAAAGGAATGGACACTGGATGACTCTGCTCTGGGGTAGAGGGGTATAAAGGAATGGATACTGGATGACTCTGCTCTGGGGTAGAGGGGTATAAAGGAATGGGCACTGGATGACTCTGCTCTGGGGTAGAGGGGTATAAAGGAATGGACACCAAATGACTCTGCTTAGGGGTAGAGGGGTATAAAGGAATGAACACTGAATGACACTACTCAGGGACAGAGGGATATAAAAGAATGGACACCGAATGACTCTACTCTGGGGTAGAGGGGTATAAAGGCATGTAAAGCACACTTTATTCTGTTTATTTCTTTGTGTGTGGTGATATACATGCATATGAGACTTTTTCTTTGTTTTTCTTCATTTTATATCTGCTTACAGTACACATATATGTATATATCAGGAGATTTCTTTAAAAAAATAGTACACCACTGGCATTTTTTATAGCATTCCAGTTTTCTTCTCTTCACCCAAGACTGGAATAGACAGTCAGGAGGAGAAGTTAAATACTTGCCACACTCATCACATAGTCCCTAAAAACCTACACCATCAAAACACACTCATAGCAACACAAACCACACACCTACATTCATGGAGGCTCTCAATAAAAATCTGCTCAAGCAACAGAGACCTTCAAATCAGAAACGCAAGCAACATCCAGCCCCCCAACACAACCCAAATGACACATAGCCCACAAACTCAGTGTGCCACTCAACCACAGCCCATAAGGCATAACAACGTACCCAACACTCTAGTCATAGGTGACTCTATAGTCAGGCACACTGATGTTCCACTCACCAGGCTAAACAAGGAGAAAGTTACTGTCAGCTACCTGTCAGGTGCCAGGATCCACCACATAATGCATGCACTCAGGCCACTTCACAACAAGTACAAATATGACTCTGTCATTGTCCATGTTGGTGTGAATGATCTGAGACGTACCTCCTTGGACTACATGAAATGGGACATGAAGGAGCTCTCCAATCTTGTAGCCCAGGCAGGTATGACCCTAGCTATGAGTAGCATCCTGCCATCACCCAGAATGATGCCACAGTACAAGGGCAAAATGATTGACTTCAACAATTGGCTAAGCTTCTGGTGTCATTCTAAGGAGATCCAGTATGTGTCTGCCTGGGATGACATGATCGACAGACCACGATGCTTTGCCAGAGATGGCCTGCACCTGTCGCCCTTAGGATTCCGGATACTGGCTAAGGCTCTTGCCACCCCTATAGTGCCTTTTTTAGACAAGTTTTAAATGCCAAATTCACCACCATAACAGGTGCAAGTAAGCAAAATCTGAGGGTAATGCTACTCAATGCTAGAAGTCTAAATCTCAAAATGCATTCACTCAATGCACTCCTTAAAATGGAGAACATCGACATCTGTGTAGTGACAGAGACCTGGTTCAAGGCTCCAGAGAGCACCCCTGCATTACCAGGCTATAATTCATACCACACCTTTCGGCCACCTAACCTAGACTGAAACACTAAAGGTGGAGGTGTGTCCATATTCATTAAGGATATCCACACCTCCAGGCTAGTTGCTGAGCATAATGCATCCGAGATTATCCAAGTAAAACTAACTCTGGGCAAGACTGCAATCCAAATTGTAGCTTGTTACAGATCCCCCACCATGCCCCATGATTCCCACTCCTCATTTCTTGTTACAATGGAAAATATTAGGGTACAACCCAACACCCTAATAATGGGTGATTTCAACTACCCCACCATTAACTGGGAAAACTACTCATGTACCAACTCTTTTGCTCAATGTTTTCTGGAATTCATAAATTCCAATACCTTGGATCAACTTATCCACACTCCCACCAGGGGCAGCAGTATCCTAGACCTGGTCGTTACCAACATGGGCGACCGGTCTTCCACACCAGAGGTCAATTCCTCGTTGGTCGGATCCGACCACAAGATAATCACCCTAGACATCCACACCCTGCCCCCACCCCCCATTAGGGAAACAACAGTAAAACATTTCTCCAAAGCCAACTTCACGCTTCTTAAGACAGAAATGGCAAACTTCATGACACCCATGTAGATGGACAATAGAGGTACGACTGCTGAATCCAACACAAATGCACTTTATAAGCACTTACACAAGTGCATGGATCTTGATATCTCTAACAGAACCAAGATGCTATCCTCCAAAAAAAGGAAGCCAATCTGGTGGTCTCCTGCC
Source organism: Protopterus annectens (assembly GCF_019279795.1). Lineage (NCBI taxonomy): Eukaryota > Metazoa > Chordata > Ceratodontiformes > Protopteridae > Protopterus > Protopterus annectens. The sequence goes on along the minus strand of NC_056729.1, from coordinate 1,848,237,388 downwards.
ATAAACAAACTCTACAACAGAAGAAAGAAACTGTTGCAAAAAAGAGTAAAATCCCATGACTGGAGGAACTCCCTGGTCAGCCTCAGTAAGAAGCTGAGATCCCTCATAAAATCCACTAAAGCTAGTTACGAAAACAAAATTGCCATTGATTCTAAAGGCAAGCACAAAGCATTCTATAGCTATGTCAAGAATCTCAATGGCAACACTCAGATCTGCTCTGAGTTACAGCACAATGGCACTAAATATACAGAATCAACTGATATTGCCAACATCCTGGCAGACAGGTTCAGTGCTAACTTTATTTCCATCTCACCCCCTAAAGGGCCAATCTCTATACCGGAAGAATGCAAAGTTCCTGTAATCACGGCTGCACAGGTAAAAACCACACTCTTCAAAGCCAGCATCCATGGGACCTGACAACACCCCAGGCTGCATTCTACATGAACTACAAAATGAGCTGGCACCCCACCTAAGCACCATGTTCAATCATAGCCTCACCTCAGGCTTTGTGCCCACTGAATGGTGCACAGCGATGGTTATCCCACTCCACTATGGGGGAGCCACCATGGACCCTGGGAACTACTGCCCCATTAGCCTAATGGAACTTATAAACAAAGACATTGGTAATCTCCAAGCTCTGGACCCTACCCAGTTTGGGTTCGTAAAAGGCAAATCATGTCTCCTAAACCTGATAGACTTCTTTGAAGCAGTCACCAAAGCTGTAGACGAGGGTAAGGTGGTTCACACAGCCTATCTAGATCTCGCCAAGGCTTTTGACACCATCCCCGACTCTGGAATTATAGATAAACTCACTAAACTAAGTATAATATCACAAGATGGGTTGCCAACTGGCTCACTGACTGAACCCTCAATGTGAAAGTAGCAGACTCCAAATCTGACTTCAGACCAGCGACAAGTGGAGAACTACAGGGATCAGTCCTGGGTCCTCTCCTGTTTGGTATCTACTTTTCTGAAGTACAGGCTAACACAGAAGGTCTTTGGCTAATGAAGTTCGCAGATGACTGCAAACTAGGAGCCATAATCGAAACTCCTAACAATGTGGACATCCTACAAAAGGGCCTCACTAAGACAGATACCTGGTGTCAAAGCCATGGCCTTAAGCTCAATGCCAACAAGTGCATTGTCATCTCCTTTGGTAAAAACTCTGTACTCATGAGCTACCACGTAGGTGGTAGTCTACTTAACACCAAAAGTGTGATAAGAGACTTGGGACACAGTTGGACAGTAGTCTCTCCTTTGATAATCACATCACCACAGTAGTCAGGAAATCCTTCTACATGGCACACCTCATCACAAAAGGTTTCTCATCCAGGAAAAAAAGAGGTCATTGTTCCCTTCTACTCACCACTCATTAGACCCATTATAGAGTACAACACCCATTTTGGTATTTACCTCACAAGACATCTGCAACAACTAGAAAGGCTGCAGATATACCTCATAAAGAAGATTACTGGCCTCAAATGGATGCCCTATGCAGGCTGTCTCAAAAAACCTCCAGCTTTACTCCGTCACATATCACCTACTCAGAGGCGATCTCTGTCTAACATACAAAGCTATGTCAAACCCAGAGCTGTTGAACATGCTCCACTTAAAGAAATCCCAATCCCTCTGAGCTACACACTCTAGGGACTGAAACCTTGTCACCACAATAAACAGAACATGCTGGAGGGATAGATTTCTGTCCTACAGACTTCCCATACTCTGGAAGAGACTACCTATCTATATCAAACAGAGCTCCTCATTAGCAGTCTTCAAGAAAAATCTTGATGATTGGATGGGAAATAGGAAATTCATGCTGGGGATCACCTCTGTGGCTCTGCTCGACAGGGGCACAGGAAAATAATTTTCTTGGGTGGCAAAAGCCAGGGTTCCTTTTTGGCTAGGCTTATATAGGCCCTAGGGCCAATAGCCTAGTACCTACCTATAAACCTATGAACTTATGATGGGAATTGAGAGCTCTTTTACACTAGTTTTTCACAGGTTTAGCTTGTTAAATATTATTAGTTGTTTGGATTAACATTTCCTTTTCTGATGGGGGAATGATTTCTCGAAGCAATTCACAGGATTAATTCAAACAATTATGGGAAATAACAGTTAGAGAATAGCTGGATCTTTTGTGAGAACATATGCATGATTTAGATGTGCAAAGTAAGGGAGGGGTGTGTTTTCTTTCCAATGTAGTCTGACTGCAAGCTAACATTATGCACAAACAATATCATTTGTTGTCTGCATGATTATATAAATAACTAAATAAATAAATGCATTAATATTCATCTTTTACCTTCATTGAAGGTTGTGCATCAGGGCTGGTAACTTGGCACATAAAAATCAACTACCAATCTTTAGCGGACTGGAGTTCCGCTGTGGCGACCCCTAACCGGGAAAAGCCGAAAGACACAACAACATTAATATTCATCTTTTTTTCTGAAGGACTGGACTATATGCTCTATAACTCACTGTGGTCTGAAACAATATGGACTTCATACATAAAGTTTTTTTTATGATACAGATCTGTAGTTATGTTTAAAGCATGTTAATGTTCAAATTTTGTTTGCTAAATATTTCTTGGTAAAGGATGGTATGAGGATACCTTTATTTCTATAGGGGTGAGGTGTCTAAATGTTAGAGGGAAAAATGTTAACTGAATGATCTGTTGGTAGCCAGTAGAGGGTTTAAGTGATTAAGTCACACTTTTCAACTTTATAGCTATTCACAGAATGTCCAAATCCTTGCCTCATATTTTTGGTTCATTTTTCATAAAATTGTGTTTTTCTTTCAAATCACTAACATTGAAGTCAGAAAAATGACAGACATTTGACCTTCAGACTTCATATCCTTCAGAAAATTCATGCTAATGCAAAACCTGTTACTTTATCAACTTTCCAGGTTCGTAAGAGCAATAGTTAAAAAATGTCCCTATTTTTGGACCTTTGTGCCTCCATTAATTATGACTTTGTTCAGATTTCTTGCTCTAGGACATCGAGAGGTAAGTTAGCAAGAAAACTGGTGAATCAGAGAATTGTATCACACAAAATGGAGTTGCAGGGGCTTAGAGGAAACAGAGGACAGACTGGTATGTTATTTCTGTATTTTAAGTAAATGTTATGATTATATGATGTAGAGGTCAGTTAACAGATGGAAGAAGATGAAGTAACCAGTGGAAGGGTGTTGGGGTAGGCAGGGAGAGGAAAGTAGAAAGGCTAATGAAGATTTAATCCTAGGGTATGTAAGAGGCTGAGTTAGTTACCCTGAGAGACATCTTACAGTAGCAAAGACCTCATATCATTGGGGAGTTGATCTCTTGTGTGGTATATTCAAGGCTGTATGAACCAGGCTCTAGAAGAGTGTTGTTTAGGTCTGAGGGGGTGAGGAATGAGGAGTGGGTTTATAATTACTACTTGGAATGTATGAGGTATTAGTAACCCTACAGAAAGAGCATCTGCTTTTATTAAGTTAGTTAAAAAAAGGTAAGCTTAGCATGTTTACAAGAGCTCAAGTTAACTGGTTCATAGGTGTGTACCAGGCTAATAGTCAGTGTGCCCTTTTAAGTCCAGTCATCTAAGTTCTGGTACCCTTGACAAGTGTAAGCAGGATCTCAGGAGGTGAAACATTTACAAGTAGGGGTCTGGGAGATGAACCATTTTCAGGTTACCTGTGTCCATTAGAGACATGGCTGCCACACCAGGGGTGAATTTTCTGTTCTGCATCCAGTTGTCCAAGTGACAATTAAATTAGGTTAGACAGGAATTCTGCTTCACATGGATGGAAACTTGTTCCAGAAAAGGGGTAGTCTCTGGGATATATACCTGTCTCTCCAGCAGGTCCTATTTATATAACAGGCAAGGTTTAAATTGTCTTTAGAATAGGTAATTATTGTGCTGTTTTTTTTCAGATATGGAGGAGGTCCATCAGGATGTGGTCTAACAGTGTCTTGCATGATAGTCATAGATCTTGCCTCATCAGGCTGAGGAAAGAGAGAGACAATACAGGGATAGGACTTTGAGGTGGTGTGCATAGGCTGTGCTACTTACACATTGCATTCCTTTAGTGAGGAACCTCTGTGGATGTTCCCATTGTTGGATATGCCATGTTAGGTACATACCAAAGGGGATATTGTACTCAATGATAAGTCCGATGAATGCCAAATACAGTGGAACAATGACTTATTTGGACCTAGATGTTATACCTTTGTTTATAAGTTGCATGACATAGAATAATGTCCTTGCTATTAGTGACCTTTGTCAAAAAAAGTCTACTAGGTTGAGTAAGCATGAACTGCCCTTGACAAAACCAAACTGGGCTAGGTGCAGTGTCTGTAGGTTTTCTATGTCATCATTGACTGACAGCAGTGTTATTCATGCAGATGTCCAGTGTCTGTAGGTTTTCTATGTCATTATTGACTAACAGCAGTGTTATTGATGCAGATGTCCAGTGTCTGTAGGCTTTCTATGTCATTATTGAGTGACAGCAGTGTTATTGATGCAGATGTCCAGTGTCTGTAGGTTTTCTATGTCATTATTGACTGACAGCAGTGTTATTCATGCAGATGTCCAGTGTCTGTAGGTTTTCTATGTCATTATTGACTAACAGCAGTGTTATTGATGCAGATGTCCAGTGTCTGTAGGTTTTCTATGTCATTATTGAGTGACAGCAGTGTTATTCATGCAGATGTCCAGTGTCTGTAGGTTTTCTTTGTCATTACTGACTGACAGCAGTGTTATTCATGCAGATGTCCAGTGTCTTTAGGTTTTCTATGCCATTATTGACTGACAGCAGTGTTATTCATGCAGATGTCCAGTGTCTGTAGGTTTTCTATGTCATTATTGACTAACAGCAGTGTTATTGATGCAGATGTCCAGTGTCTGTAGGTTTTCTATGTCATTATTGAGTGACAGCAGTGTTATTCATGCAGATGTCCAGTGTCTGTAGGTTTTCTTTGTCATTACTGACTGACAGCAGTGTTATTCATGCAGATGTCCAGTGTCTTTAGGCTTTCTATGTCATTACTGACTGACAGCAGTGCTATTCATGCAGATGTCCAGTGTCTGTAGGTTTTCTATGTCATTATTGACTGACAGCAGTGTTATTCATGCAGATGTCCAGTGTCTGTAGGTTTTCTATGTCATTATTGAGTGACAGCAGTGTTATTCATGCAGATGTCCAGTGTCTGTAGGTTTTCTATGTCATTATTGAGTGACAGCAGTGTTATTCATGCAGATGTCCAGTGTCTGTAGGTTTTCTGTGTCATTATTGACTGACAGTAGTGTTATTCATGCAGATAACCAGTATCTGTAGGTTTTCTTTGTCATTACTGACTGACAGCAGTGTTATTCATGCAGAAGACCAGTGTCTGTAGGTTTTCTATGTCATTATTGACTGACAGCAGTGTTATTCATGCAGATGTCCAGTGTCTGTAGGTTTTTTATGTCATTATTGACTGACAGCAGTGTTATTTATGCAGATGTCCTTACCTGCATGTATTCTAGGCAACATTATTTATTTATTATTATTTTCTGCAAATAGGTAGACTGGACCACAAAGGGTCATGACCTCTTGTAATATGAAGTATAAAAATACAAAAACTACATTTTTCTGAATTAGCTATATGACTAAAATGTAAAACCAGCATTGGTCATGTTCAGAAGCACATCTGTTTTACAATTAATTTAATTTCTTGTTATACTCCTTGTGAAAGTTACAAGCAACCGTGAAGAAAATGAAGATTATGGTGCATTGTTTTATTTCTCAGTTTCACTGTTTACTCAGTTTTTCTCAATAGTCACACCCACAAAATGATAACATTCAAAAATAAACGAAACAGAGTCCAAACTGGCCGTAATCTTTTATTATAAAACGTAAGCGCTTTCAGGTTAAAAAAGCCTTCATCAGACAAACTTCACATAATCATGACAGTCTTTAAATATTAAAAATTTCTAAAAGCAACCAATTACTTTCTATACTTGACCCGTCTTTTCTTTAAAGCTGGTTTTAAAGGTACAGAACTATTTAACCCAGGTGGGTTGTCAGCAGCCAACTGTTTGGGTTGGTAATGGGCAATGACTTACATATCATGGCAAGGTATTGAGGTGAAGAAAAATAATTTACTTTATTAAAGGAGTAACGTCTTACTTTCATTGTAGCTTACTTACTACATTATCGTGTGTTAATTTTCAATGTAAGGGGTCCCACGTGCAAGAACTTGTTGGCAACTTGCCATTCTAGGAAGTAAGAAGCTGCTACTGATGCATTTATCATGGAAATACTTTAGCTTATACATACGTTTAGGTAGTGAAGCATTGTGGGTCCACTCTTTCATGATGTTATGACAGAGATTTCAGCACTGAGAAAAAATGCAGGAGACTGTTCTTATCAACAAATAAAATACATCAACAATGCATACACCCACTACTCCCTAAGTTTTGAAAATCTCCTTATATTCCCTAGACTTTGTTGGGGGGTGAGAATTACAACCAGTTTGCAGTGGTCAGCAAATCTGGTCAACCAGAGGTCCTAGTTCTCAGTTTTGAGGTCAAAAATAGATGATTCACAGAAGATTACCAACCACAGACCATTAAGTGACTACTATCGTTCACTTCACACAATCTGAAGAAGCACTTACCACTATCTGAAGAAGCACTTACCACACAGACAATGTATGCTCTCTCTTTCTGCCAGTTGGCTATCCATCTCATTACATACGGATCAGTGATTAAGGCAGATAGCTTCTTTAAAATGCTGACATACAATATCAGCCAGTTGGCTATCCATCTTATTACATACAGATCAGTGATTAAGGCAGATAGCTTCTTTAAAATGCTGACATACAATATCAGCCAGTTGGCTATCCATCTTATTACATACGGATCAGTGATTAAGGCAGATAGCTTCTTTAAAATGCTGACATACAATATCAGCCAGTTGGCTATCCATCTTATTACATACGGATCAGTGATTAAGGCAGATAGCTTCTTTAAAATGCTGACATACAATATCAGCCAGTTGGCTATCCATCTTATTACATACAGATCAGTGATTAAGGCAGATAGCTTCTTTAAAATGCTGACATACAATATCAGCCAGTTGGCTATCCATCTTATTACATACGGATCAGTGATTAAGGCAGATAGCTTCTTTAAAATGCTGACATACAATATCAGCCAGTTGGCTATCCATCTTATTACATACGGATCAGTGATTAAGGCAGATAGCTTCTTTAAAATGCTGACATACAATATCAGCCAGTTGGCTATCCATCTTATTACATACGGATCAGTGATTAAGGCAGATAGCTTCTTTAAAATGCTGACATACAATATCAGCCAGTTGGCTATCCATCTTATTACATACGGATCAGTGATTAAGGCAGATAGCTTCTTTAAAATGTTGGCATACAATATCAGCCAGTTGGCTATCCATCTTATTACATACGGATCAGTGATTAAGGCAGATAGCTTCTTTAAAATGTTGGCATACAATATCAGCCAGTTGGCTATCCATCTTATTACATACAGATCAGTGAGTAAGGCAGATAGCTTCTTTAAAATGCTGACATACAATATCAGCCAGTTGGCTATCCATCTTATTACATACGGATCAGTAATTAACGCAGATATCTTCTTTAAAATGCTGGCATAAAATATCAGCCAGTTGGCTATCCATCTTATTACATACGGATCAGTGATTAAGGCAGATAGCTTCTTTAAAATGTTGGCATACAATATCAGCCAGTTGGCTATCCATCTTATTACATACGGATCAGTGATTAAGGCAGATAGCTTCTTTAAAATGCTGACATACAATATCAGCCAGTTGGCTATCCATCTTATTACATACGGATCAGTGATTAAGGCAGATAGCTTCTTTAAAATGCTGACACACAATATCAGCCAGTTGGCTATCCATCTTATTACATACAGATCAGTGATTAAGGCAGATAGCTTCTTTAAAATGCTGACATACAATATCAGCCAGTTGGCTATCCATCTTATTACATACGGATCAGTGATTAAGGCAGATAGCTTCTTTAAAATGCTGACATACAATATCAGCCAGTTGGCTATCCATCTTATTACATACGGATCAGTGATTAAGGCAGATAGCTTCTTTAAAATGTTGGCATACAATATCAGCCAGTTGGCTATCCATCTTATTACATACGGATCACTGATTAAGGCAGATAGCTTCTTTAAAATGCGGACATACAATATCAGCCAGTTGGCTATCCATCTTATTACATACAGATCAGTGATTAAGGCAGATATCTTCTTTAAAATGCTGACATACAATATCAGCCAGTTGGCTATCCATCTTATTACATACGGATCAGTGATTAAGGCAGATAGCTTCTTTAAAATGCTGCCATACAATATCAGCCAGTTGGCTATCCATCTTATTACATACGGATCAGTGATTAAGGCAGATAGCTTCTTTAAAATGCTGACATACAATATCAGCCAGTTGGCTATCCATCTTATTACATACGGATCAGTGATTAAGGCAGATAGCTTCTTTAAAATGCTGACATACAATATCAGCCAGTTGGCTATCCATCTTATTACATACGGATCAGTGATTAAGGCAGATAGCTTCTTTAAAATGCTGACATACAATATCAGCCAGTTGGCTATCCATCTTATTACATACGGATCAGTGATTAAGGCATATAGCTTCTTTAAAATGCTGACATACAATATCAGCCAGTTGGCTATCCATCTTATTACATACGGATCAGTGATTAAGGCAGATAGCTTCTTTAAAATGCTGACATACAATATCAGCCAGTTGGCTATCCATCTTATTACATACGGATCAGTGATTAAGGCAGATAGCTTCTTTAAAATGCTGACATACAATATCAGCCAGTTGGCTATCCATCTTATTACATACGGATCAGTGATTAAGGCAGATAGCTTCTTTAAAATGCTGACATACAATATCAGCCAGTTGGCTATCTATCTTATTACATACTGATCAGTGATTAAGGCAGATAGCTTCTTTAAAATGCTGACATACAATATCAGCCAGTTGGCTATCCATCTTATTACATACGGATCAGTGATTAAGGCAGATAGCTTCTTTTAAATGCTGACATACAATATCAGCCAGTTGGCTATCCATCTTATTACATATGGATCAGTGATTAAGGCAGATAGCTTCTTTAAAATGCTGACATACAATATCAGCCAGTTGGCTATCCATCTTATTACATACAGATCAGTGATTAAGGCAGATAGCTTCTTTAAAATGTTGACATACAATATCAGCCAGTTGGCTATCCATCTTATTACATACGGATCAGTGATTAAGGCAGATAGCTTCTTTAAAATGTTGGCATACAATATCAGCCAGTTGGCTATCCATCTTATTACATACGGATCAGTGATTAAGGCAGATAGCTTCTTTAAAATGCTGACATACAATATCAGCCAGTTGGCTATCCATCTTATTACATATGGATCAGTGATTAAGGCAGATAGCTTCTTTAAAATGTTGGCATACAATATCAGCCAGTTGGCTATCCATCTTATTACATACGGATCAGTGATTAAGGCAGATAGCTTCTTTAAAATGCTGACATACAATATCAGCCAGTTGGCTATCCATCTTATTACATACGGATCAGTGATTAAGGCAGATAGCTTCTTTAAAATGCTGGCATACAGTATGGTATCACATGCCTTGGACATATCCAGATAAGCTATATTACTAGCTTCACAGTCAAATTTTTCCAAATAATTTTAGTCGGTTAATAAAAAAAATCTAATTATATTAATAATATTTTGAATACATTTAGAAATTTTATTTATGAAAATACTGATTTAAAGTCCTGGATATTTTCATTATTTCCTACAGCTTTACAGAGGATTACTTATGAATATAATGTCGATTTCAAGAAATAAAGATATCATGTTTTGGAATCAATTATTACATGAAACAAAAATCCACACTTTAGAATATTTAATAAAAAGTTATTATATGGATCCAAATAACTGGCTTATTATACAAGTTAACGGACAATATATAATACCTAATATAGAATGCATAACAGACTCTAATAAAAATGCTTTCCATGTCTTACTGAATATTTAATAAAATATATAACTAATTTACATAATAATAAAGGGTGCATATAAAATGTATAAATTAATAAAATCACACATATCAAAGATCAGGGATAACTACTGGGACATTTTTACTCAATTAAATAATAGCATTATTTCAGATACAGATAAAAAAAGAATTTTAAAATCACATGGGAATTCTTGAATATCCCCATCCCAGAAAATATTTTCATGGAGATTTTTACATAAAGTCTTTATTACTCCACACAAAATTCAAGTTATATACAAGAAACAAAACATTAAGTGCTGGAGATGCAACTCTAATTTTAAAGCGGATTGGCTACATATGAATTTTGATTGTGAAGTTTTAAACTCTTTCTGGGAAAATATTAATATTTTTAATCAAGTATTACAATCTGATAAGTTTAGTTCATTGCATCTGAGTGATGCCTCCAGGTACATCTGCAATAACCTCCTACTGATGTCTGTAGGCATCAAATATTGCTTGTTCATATTTGCATCAATAATTCCAAAACCATGCTACATACAAGATTTTAAAAGATTTAGTTCTAAAGCTTACACAATGGAAAAGGAAAACTCAACTGCATTAATATTTGACTTCTGTCTAGTACAGGTAAATAGATATTAACTGTTGTTTTATGATATTAGTTTATATAGATATAATTTTCATATTTCTATATATCTCAACAACCAGGTAATACAGACAGAACTCCTTAGACTCATATTAAAGCTCTCAGTGAGGTGAATAAAATGCCACTAACAATATGTGTGTAACTTAAGTGGTTGCTGAGATATTGTACGTTGTTTACAAAATATTACAAACATAATAGTTACTATGATTACTGTGAGTTATAAAATTCAGTTTAAGACCTAGAACCTAAATAATACTACCACTACAAAACTACTTTGTGCTGAGGAGTTTGCCATTTATACTTTTATCATAACAATTATGGTTCAAGTAATATGAACATTTGTTTGAGATGTGAGGACATAATTTAATTCTGTTAGAAGGCTTAGGCTCCACCTATTGAAAGTTACAGTGCAAACTTCCTGAGTTCCATTGGAGTCAATGATTTAACTAAATCTTTAATAATATTCAGTACTCCAATTCCTCAGGTCATTCTAAAGTCACAATATCTTCTTTTGAATATTTTAGCAATAGCTAAAAAAGTTATTATTAAAAATTGGAAGAATTCATGTATTCCCTTAACTGTTGAATTTATAAATATTGAAAAAAAATGTTGTTATAATGAACTAAATATTACTAAGGTGAGAAGAAATTATAATAATTCTAATGAGAATAGTTGGTTGAAAGTAGAAAGTTTATTAGAAAAGTATTAATTGAATGTTCTATTCTTTTCTTTTTTTTTAACTTCTTTTAATAATTTTGAGTTTAGATTGAATATGGAATTTTGTAGCTATTGTTTGTGGAGTTTAAATGTTTTGTTTCTCTGTTGTAATTGATTAATAACAAAAAAGATAATCTGTATTACTGGAATGACCACTGTTGAAAGCTTTAGTGACCCTCTCAAAGAAGTTATAAGATTTAACAGGCATGATCTACCTTTGAAGAAGCCAAATTGCTGTTGGTTAATCCTAATAGGACTTGATATCATACTTAATGTGTCTGGTAATGATACACTCAGTGGCTTTATAGACAACACTCGTAAGGATGACTGATCTGTAATTGTGAGGGTCCATGGTAGGGTCATACTTGTTGAGGGACATTACCACAGGAATGTATCATTATTTAGGGACATAGCCTGCAGCTAAGGTTGGCTAAATAATTTAAGGAAAGGTTTAGTGAGAGTATGGTTGACAATGTTTATTAAACAACCCTGTATACTATCATAATCCAAAGAAGTGTTTTTGGTCTTAGAAGGTACCTTAAGAATATATAATTTAGTGATGGTAGCGGATTTGGGAGATTTTTCAATAACTGGTATTAGAAAAAGAGTTTTACTTAAGAAATTAGTGATAATTATTTTCTAGACTGCTTGAAATGTCATTGGGGTTGGAGTGAGGGGCCCCATAATGGAAAAGTTCAGAGAAATGCTGACTGTAATATTCTTAGTTTTCTAGAATAACTGAAGATGGACTTACAGTTATCTTTCACTTCAGATACAAATCTCCATTTATGAAATGTTTTTCTGTCCTTATATATTGCTTTTCAGTTTTTTGGTGAGATTTTTTTTTTATTCTATACTCATACTGATGATGACTGCTGGACTTACTGAATTTCTTAAGAATGAAGTAATCACTGACCAGAGAAGGTTGAAAGACTAAGGAACAGCAAAGGTATTTCATGCAGGACATTAGATATAAATAGAGATAACTGAAATTCAAGAAAACAAAACCAGAAAAAGGGCATTTTTCTACATTCACAGCAAAGCATTTCTGAGATCATGGAGCCCCAAGTCCTGATATTATATACAATTGGGTATCTTAAAAATTAGTAAATGGACTACTCCATTTAGATAAGGACAGTGGACCCTAATGGCAAGCACAGACTAATTCCTAATATTTTCTGTTCAAATAAAAACAGAACATTCTGCATGCAAGGGAAAATAACTTGTTGAAGTATTGTTTATGCTGGTTGTGACAAAAGGAGGTACTACTAGCACAGCCAGCTGGAATTTTGTAAATAATTATATGTCATTTGTGAATATCAAACTAATTTATATAAGATGCTGGTGTTACAAATGTATTAGAACTGTATGTCATGTGTGTAAAAAACAGTTTTTTACATTTGTTTGTGTTGAATAGGAATTTGTAAAGTGCTTGTGTTTGAAATGTAACCAAAGTGTGCCTACTGCAGAGAACAGAAATGTACATGCACTATTGTAAATGCTTAAAAGTATATGTTTAACAGAGGAAACTGGAGGGTTAAATTCAGTCCAGCAAACTCTGGAACAATATCTAAAATTAAATCATGTTATAGGCTAGGCCATAAAGTTACTATCTCACCATACCTCTCAACCTGGAAGCATCAAATATCTGGACAAAGGCCCATGAAAAATAGGTACAGATCCATATGCTAATTAACATAACATTTGCATACATAATTATGTAACCCCACCCATTCTAATGGAATTATGGGATACCAACTTTCAAATGCAAACTGAAGAACAGACAACCAAAATATGGCCCCAGAGTCCCCATGCAGCCATTCCAATGTCCCATTACTTGGCTATTTCGCCCCATTTAAAACTTTTATTTTACATTTTATAGTGCAAACACTAATAGACATCTGCTAAATAAAACAATACAGTCTCCCAATGAAATAGACTTAGCATTAAAACGTCTATGCCCTTGAAATTCACATTCATTGAAACAGCATTGAAACCCACATTCAAAGAAAATGCATCTGGCCTGTGGTGGATAAAGATTACCTTTGGGCTGTTTTCAAATCACAGGTCCCTTTCACGTGAGTTATACATGTGTTCTTTGATACACCTTCCTGACTGTATTAAATTATATTCCTTGTATAATACAGCACACTTGTTAGAACATGTTTTAAATTTATTGTTTTGGACATTTTTCCTGTAAGCAGTGAAACAAAATGCATGAACCAATATTGACAAAACTGCCCAATTCAGAACATTTCCATCATAAAAGTCTACTCAAACTTCTACAGTCCACCAGTATCAGAAAATATGCACAATTTCTGCAGAAGTAAAAGTCATCTAAATAATTCCACATTAAAGAGATCTGTAACTAATGAAGAGTTTGCTGCTAGCAAATAACTTTATATTTCATTGTTTCATGTGCAAGTAAACTGCCTGCTTCCCTTGAAGAATAAATTGCCTATTTTACATTAAAAAATTATAAGCTAGTAATATTTCAATAGGGAATGGATGGCAAACTAACAGGGTCATAGTTCCTGGGTAATACACAACTAAAACAAAATAAAATAAAATGAAGAAACAACTAAAAGACCAGTAACCCAGTAGAATCCAGAAGTATTTTATTATATCTCTTCACTCTCTGACATCTTGGCTGGAATGCCTTCAAAGGAGAAAACACACCCAAAAAATACTCCATATAAATAGCACAATCAATTATTCAATAAAATTCAATTAAAGAAAATCACAAGCATAATTAAATAAGTACTCTCCAATTAAGTTCAGAATTCATACCATAAAAGAGTATCAAATTTAAGAATATAGATGGCTTCTTTATATAAAATTTTATGCTTAAAATAAGTGTCAGTAAATTCACAATTATTACCATCCACTTTTTCTAACATGGTGCCTTGTAAACCCACTGATGAACCCTGATGTGCTTGATGAAAATGAACTGCCACAGAACTGGATTCTTTAACATTTTCTATATTGCTTATATGCTCAAGAAGTCTTACTTTGAATGCTCTCTGATAGTAACCAATATAAAATTTGTTACATGGACATTTAAGGGCGTAGATTATACTAGTGGTATCCCATTTGAAAAAAAATTTTTACTGCAAATCTACATCCACCAATGTGATACCACTGGTCTTTTGGTTGTTCCTTCATAGTTCATGGGTATCTCTGCCAAAGGAGGACATTCTCAGGATTACAGCATCCACCCCCTTTAAAAGTGCAACACAGTACAGTATCAACAATCTTTCTGCAGCAAAAGCAAGTATACTACTTGTTGTGCTACTAACAATGCAAGTAGATTTTGCATAAGCAGCACTAAACTTCTCTTTGCCTGAAGAACTGTGCAGCACAAGAAATCAGGAAAAAGCTAAATGTATTGGGGGGGGGGGGGAGCAAAGGCCCAAATACAGGGACACATTTTAAAGATTGCTTGTATAATTTTAGAAAGTTGATAGAATAAAATGTTGTGTTACCATGTGTTTCCTGAAAGATAGGAAGAGTGAAACTTAAATGGCTATAATTATTTAGTGAATTCAGTTCTCACTGATTTGCCAGAAAACAACACATTTTATTTTTATTTAACATTTGTTTACCAGGAAAGTCCAACTTGGAACAAAGCCAATTTTCAGCAGGGGCTCCAGACGCATGTCTTTGTATCATGGGAGGAAAGCAGAGCACCCAGAGAAAAACCACACAAACACAAGGAGGACATGCAGACTCTACACAGCAGGCACTTCAGCCAAGAATCAAACCAGAGAACCTCTTACAACACTACTACTGCACTACTACAGCATCTGAATTTTAAGAACAGGCCAAAAGTATGAGCCAAACATTCCAGACATTCTGTGAAAACTTGTACAATTGAGAGCTACAACTCCTTCAATCAGAAGTGGTGGTATGGGTAGAGACCTCAGGCTCTTGCTCCTTGTACCTATGGTACAGGGTTTGAGGCTGAGTAACCCTAACCACCAGGTATACCCAAGGTAATTGAAATGCAGAATTTTTATTTTACTTTTTGGCTTCCTTCTTACCTGGAGCAGCTGAAATGCATGTTGGATCAGCTGGGGAAATGCACAAATGGCTTGCACACTACCTTTACTGCTTCTGGCTGGCCAAAAACAAAGTACAGTGAATGGCTCGAACCCTCAGCCAATTCTGACAGGCTAGCAGCCTGTTCATGGAGCTGACATCATTGAGCACACCTCTGTACGAGATGACATCAGCCCAAAAGCTGGAAAAAAAAGCCAGGAAATTTGGAAATTAAAGGGTGCCACTCAGGAATTGTGGCACCCCATTATTTGGACCTCAAAACTGGTAAACAATGAGAAATTTAGTCCAGTTGAGAGGTATGTATCTCATAAGTTTCAAGGCAGCCAGAGAGACATAGTCTGTACTATGAAGCTTTCTGTATTGTCTTTGGGTTGAATTAAGCACTACTTTGGAAGCATGGAGAATGAAATTGTTTTATAACTTGTACGACCTGCCAAAGATCTGAACAAAAGCCCTTGGGTGTGTATTTTTACAGGTAGATGCTTAGTCCTGCCAGGTTCGGCAAGGGGGGTTTGTCTGGGAACTAGATGTCAAATGACCAGAAATTATGTCATTCTGCAAGCTATCCCAGCAGTAATATTTTAGATATTATTTGGGAATTCTCTTAGTGAGACCTGACAACAATGAGAAGAACCATTCACCACATCTTCTGCCTTGCTCTATTAGTAAGTAAATTATTAGTTAATAGTATACTTCTCTTAGATTCAGTCAGGAATATAGTGAAGCTTAGTTTAGATATTTTTTCTTTATTTGTCTTTTCCTGTCCTACAATGTTATTTTAAATATTTCCTGTGATTTAAACTCTGATGTCACTGTGAATATATACTTAGTATTTTCTTGTTCTTTTATTATTTGTTATTAAATATATTTAAACATTTCATTGTGGCTGATCTTTGTAGACATATTTACGTTTTAGAGTACTTGCAGATTTATTTGGTGACACTGTGTGGGCCACTCCTAATGTCCTTGCTTTTGGTCAACTAACATTTGTATTAATGTTAATATTACACAGTAAGATTGGACACCCTTTGTTAAGGGCCTCAAGGTAGCTGGCAGGAGTGACTGGTGGCAGTGGTAACTACCTTATAGTCTGGGCAGAAGGGGGCATAGCCAGTAAACCTATGCAAGCCTTTCCCAGGTGTGTGTGTGTGTGTGTGTGTGTGTGTGTGTGTGTGTGTGTGTGTGTGTGAGCTACTTGGACAGGGACATGAAGCACTGTTTGGATGGAGAGGGTGCTGGAGGTCTTGGCCTGGTCACTCAGCTGAGATTTCAACTCTAAAGCTGTGCCAGTGGGGAGTCTTATTGGGGATCTGGAGGAAAAGGGAAGAAACAGCCTTGGACTGACTGTGGTTTCTATGTGCTGTTAAGAATAATTGCATTTGATGCAGAGAGCTACATCTGGAAATACTGTGTGTGCACCTGTTTAACCTCTCAGTGAACATCCCCCACTGCTGCCAGTGGTGAGGATTGAGGCTCCTTGATTACTGGTTCAGTAGTGGGTCGTCACTCTGGGTAACCAAAAAGTACAACTGGTTTAGTTTGGCAAGATGTCAGCATTCAGGTAGCAGGGTCTCATGATTGCTCTAGTGCCTAAATATTGTGAAATATAGATGTGCTTGAAATTTGTCTCAGAATGTTAAACAGAATTGATAAGTGAAAGCAGTCGCTATCTACTCTTCTTATTTGTAAGTATGATTATAACATAAAATGCATATACTTATAATATTCAACTTACAAACTCTATAACCACAATGTAGCAACAGGAAGACATAGAGGCTGCAACCCATGAGCCTTGCAGTACAAATCACATGTTATTTCCAAGAAAGGCATCAGACATGTGACAATTAAATTATATGATTATGCTACTGTGAAAGAGGAAACATGGGGGAGCCTGTTAGCAGTAGGAATGACTGTGCTTTTATCTTGTGCAAAAAGAGGCCTTTTTACAGATTCATGTAGCACCATTAAGGCTTTTAGAAGAAACAAACAAGATAAAAAATATACAAGGCCTGGGTAAAGGCTAAGTGTAGCTATGAGGCTTGCTTCAAAACCACAGCTTTCTTAATTGATGAGTAAATCTCAGCTACAAAATTAAATGAAAAGAAAACTGAACAGACCTATTGGTGAATGGCATATATAACATTTATACTTGATACGTTTTATCTTTTAGACTTACCTTGTTCCAAGTCTTTCACTGTCATTTGTCTGGGCTATGTCTGAAAAGAGTTCTCAGGTCAAACCATTTAAACAATTATAAATGTGAAAAAAATTAACAGATACTCCTAAGTGGTCTACGTAAAATCCCTTACAATTTCATGTATTTTACATGCTCTTCAAGGCATTCTAACCATAGTCTCTGATCCACTAGAAATGGGAGACAACAACTTTATTTGAAAGGTCATACAGAACCTTAAAACTCATTACAATTGAGTGACGCCTTCAGTTGCATCTGCAGTTAACTCCTACTGATGCCTCTAGGAGTCAAATATTACTTGTGAATATTTGTATCAATAATTCCAAAACCATGCTACATACAAGGCATCAGAATATTTTATCTTGAAGAATACATAATGGCAAACACAACTATATTGATATTTGACCTATGTCAATTAGTATTTGTTTGACCTGTAAGGCGTTATCTTCAGTTTTTAAAAGCTCAAGCCACAAACACTGGAAGTTAAAGGTACACACTCAAAAGAGCTGAACTGGAGGGGAATGAGTTAAACTGAATTTTATAAGTCACAGTAAAGACAGTAAATTTTACATTGGTAATGTTTTGTAAACAATGTACAATATCTCAGCAACCACTCAAGTTACACACATACTGTCAGCAGCATTTTATTCATCTATGTAACTGAGAGCTTTCATATGAGTCTAAGGAGTTCTGTCTGTGTTACTTGGTTGTTGAGATATTTAGAAAAATATGAAAATGATATATATATAAATTAATATCATTAAAAACAACAGTTAATATTTATTTACCTGCACTAGACAGAGGTGAAATATTAATGCATCTGAGTTTGCTATTGTGTAAGCTTTAACCTACAAACCTCCTCCTTTAATAATCAACTGAGATAACACCTGGTTGTCAAAATGCTAAGCCAGTAACGTATTAAGATTGCTATAGCATGTGGATGTCTCTTTAAATATATGAAACTGTAGTGAATAGGCATATGATCTCACGCACTGACACCAGTTTAATGTGTGATAGACGGGGGCTATGATTTCATAATGTACACCACTGAGCACTAAATAGTATGTGAGGACTATCTGGTCTTAAGATTGTACACTAAATAGGGACTGCTGCCTCAAATAATAGCTATCACTTACTACACTCAGATAAGCTTTAAACTGTACAGCTATATATAATAATTATAATCATTAGCTCCAGAGAAATTCACCCTTTTCAGATTGAGCACAGTGTCTTCCAATGCAGTCTTACAAACAGTAATTGAAATTTATCCAAGGTTATTTGCATACACATATGCACAAAGTACTTTTATGGAGGAGTAATAATAATAAGGCTTACCAGCATCCTCTTTCCTGTCTTTGTAACCACACCATCAACAGCTATCTATTTCTAGCACACAAAGAGCACAGTTATTGCTTACTGTTAAAATAAGCCAGCCATGAAATATTTCCACAGTAACAATAGTTTGAATAGCTACTCTTCAAAAGGTGAAAACCAACATTAGCAGTACACAGTTCAATGAACATAACTATCTATGTTCCCATTAGCTTGATGTTCATTGTTAATAAATTCCCTCTCATTAGCAGTACACAGTGCAATGCACATAACTATATATGTTCCCAACAGCTTGATGTTCATTGTTAATAATGCCCTCCCATTAGCAGTACACAGTGCAATGCACATAAATATATATGTTCTCAATAGCTTGATGTACATTGTTAATAATGCCCTGCCATTAGCAGCACACAGTTCAATGCACATAACTATATATGTTCCCAATAGCTTGATGTTCATTGTTAATAATGCCCTCCCATTAGCAGTACACAGTGTGATGCACATAACTATATATGTTCCCAACAACAGATTGATGTTCATTGTTAATAATGCCCTGTCATTAGCAGTACACAGTGCAATACATATAACTATATATGTTCCCAATAGCTTGATGTACATTGTTAATAATGCACTTCCATTAGCAGTAGACAGTGCAATGCACACAACTATATATGTTTCCAATAACTTGATGTTCATTGTTAATAATGCCCTGTCATTAGCAGTACACAGTGCAATGCACATAACTATATATGTTCCCAACAGCTTGATGTTCATTGTTAATAATGCCCTCCCATTAGCAGTACACAGTACAATGCACATAAATATATATGTTCTCAATAGCTTGATGTACATTGTTAATAATGCCTTGTCATTAGCAGCACACAGTTCAATGCACATAACTATATATGTTCCCAATAGCTGGATGTTCATTGTTAATAATGCCCTGCCATTAGCAGTACACAGTGCAGTGCACATAACTATGTATGTTCCCAATAGCTTGATGTTCATTGTTAATAATGCCCTGCCATTAGCAGTACACAGTGAGATGCACATAACTATACATGTTCCCAAGAGCTTGATCTTCATTGTTAATAATGTCCTGCAGTACACAGTGCAATGCAAGTAACTATATATGTTCCCAATAGCTTGATGTTCATTGTTAATAATGCCCTGCCATTAGCAGTACACAGTGCAATGCACATAACTATATATGTTCCCAATAGCTTGATGATCATTGTTAATAATGCCCTGCCATTAGCAGTACACAGTGCGATGCACATAACTATATATGTTCCCAACAGCTTTTTGTTCAATGTTACTAATGCCCTCCAATTAGCAGTACACAGTGCAATGTACATAACTATATAGGTTCCCAACAGCTTCATGTTCATTGTTAATAATGCCCGGCCATTAGTAGAACACAGTTCAATGCACATAATTATATATGTTCCCAATAGCTTGATGTTTATTGTTAATAATGCCCTCCCATTAGCAGTACACCTTGCAATGTGAATAACCATATATGTTCCCAAAAGCTGGATGTTCATTGTTAATAATGCATGCCATTAGCAGTACACAGTGCAATGCACACAACAATATATGTTCCCAATAGCTTGATGTACATTGTTAATAATGCACTGTCATTAGCAGTACACAGTGCAATGCACATAACTATATATGTTCTCAATAGCTTATTGCTCATTGTTAATAATGCCCTGCCATTAGCAGTACACAGTGCAATGCACATAACTATATATGTTCTCAATAGCTTATTGTTCATTGTTAATAATGCCCTGCCATTAGCAGTACACAGTGCAATGCACATAACTATATATGTTCTCAATAGCTTGATGTACATTGTTAGTAATTCCCTGCCATTAGCAGCACACAGTTCAATACACACAATTATATATGTTCCCAACAGCTTGATGTTCATTGTTAATAATGCCTTGCCATTAGCAGTACACAGTGTGATGCACATAACTATATATGTTCCCAATAGCTTGATGTTCTTTGTTAATAATGCCCTGCCATTAGCAGTACACAGTGCGATGCACATAACTATATATGTTCCCAATAGCTTGATGTTCATTGTTAATAATGCCCTGCCATTAGCAATACACAGTGCTATGAATATAATTATATATGTTCCCAGTAGCTTGATGATCATTGTTAATAATGCCTTGCCATTAGCAGTACACAGTGTGATGCACGTAACTATATATGTTCCCAATAGCTTGATGTTCATTGTTAATAATGCCATGCCATTAGCAGTACACAGTGCGATGCACATAACTATATATGTTCCCAATAGCTTGATGTTCATTGTTAATAATTCCCTCCCATTAGCAGTACACAGCGCAATGCACGTAAATATATATGTTCCCAATAGCTTAATGTACATTGTTAATAATGCCCTCCCATTAGCAGTACAAAGTGCAATGCATGTAACTATATATGTTCCTAATAGCTTGATGTTCATTATTAATAATGCCCTCTGATTAGCAGTACACAGTGCAATGTACATAACTATATATGTTCCCAACAGCTTGATGTTCATTGTTGAGAATGCCTGGCCATTAGTAGAACACAGTTCAATGCACATAACTATGTATGTTCCCAATACCTTGATGTTTATTGTTAATAATGCTCTGCCATTACCAGTACACAGTGCGATGCACATAACTGTATATGTTCCCAATAGCTTGATGTTCATTGTTAATAATGCCCTGCCAGTAGCATTACACAGTGCGATGCACATAACTATATATGTTCCCAATAGCTTGATGTTCATTGTTAATAATGCCCTCCCATTAGCAGTACACAGTGCGATGCACATAACTATATATGTTCCCAATAGCTTGATGTTCATTGTTAATAATGCCCTCCCATTAGCAGTACACACTGCATTGTACATAACTATATATGTTCCTAATAGCTTGATGTTCATTATTAATAATGCCCCCTGATTAGCAGTACACAGTGCAATGCACATAGCTATATATGTTCCCAACAGCTTCATGTTCACTGTTAATAATGCCCTGCTACTAGCAGTACACATTTCAATGCACATAACTAAATATGTTCTCAATAGCTTGATGTAGATTGTTAATAATGCCCTGCAATTAGCAGTACACAGTGCAATGCACATAACTATATATGTTCCTAATAGCTTGATGTTCATTGTTAATAATGCTCTGCCATTAGCAGTACACCTTGCAATGCACATAACTATATACGTTCCCAATAGCTTGATGTTCATTGTTAATAATGCCCTGCCATTAGCAGTACACAGTGCAATGTACATAAATATATATGTTCCCAACAGCTTGATGTTCATTGTTAATAATGCCCTGCAATTAGCAGTACACAGTGTGATGTACATAAATATATATGTTCCCAATAGCTTGATGTTTATTGTTAATAATGCCCTCCCATTAGCAGTACACCTTGCAATGTGAATAACCATATATGTTCCCAAAAGCTGGATGTTCATTGTTAATAATGCATGCCATTAGCAGTACACAGTGTGATGCACGTAACTATATATGTTCCCAATAGCTTGATGTTCATTGTTAATAATGCCATGCCATTAGCAGTACACAATGCGATGCACATAACTATAAATGTTTCCAAACGTTTGATGTTCATTGTTAATAATGCCCTCCCACTAGCAGTACACAGTGCAATGCACATAACTATATATGTTCCCAAAAGTTTGATCTTCATTGATAATAATGCCCTGCCATTATCAGTACACAGTGCGATGCACATAACTATATATGTTCCTAGCGGCTTGATATTCATTGTTAATAATGCCTTCCCATTAGCAGTACACAGTGCAATGCACACAACAATATATGTTCCCAATAGCTTGATGTACATTGTTAATAATGCACTGTCATTAGCAGTACACAGTGCAATGCACATAACTATATATGTTCTCAATAGCTTATTGCTCATTGTTAATAATGCCCTGCCATTAGCAGTACACAGTGCAATGCACATAACTATATATGTTCTCAATAGCTTATTGTTCATTGTTAATAATGCCCTGCCATTAGCAGTACACAGTGCAATGCACATAACTATATATGTTCTCAATAGCTTGATGTACATTGTTAGTAATTCCCTGCCATTAGCAGCACACAGTTCAATACACACAATTATATATGTTCCCAACAGCTTGATGTTCATTGTTAATAATGCCTTGCCATTAGCAGTACACAGTGTGATGCACATAACTATATATGTTCCCAATAGCTTGATGTTCTTTGTTAATAATGCCCTGCCATTAGCAGTACACAGTGCGATGCACATAACTATATATGTTCCCAATAGCTTGATGTTCATTGTTAATAATGCCCTGCCATTAGCAATACACAGTGCTATGAATATAATTATATATGTTCCCAGTAGCTTGATGATCATTGTTAATAATGCCTTGCCATTAGCAGTACACAGTGTGATGCACGTAACTATATATGTTCCCAATAGCTTGATGTTCATTGTTAATAATGTCATGCCATTAGCAGTACACAGTGCGATGCACATAACTATATATGTTTCCAATAGCTTGATGTTCATTGTTAATAATTCCCTCCCATTAGCAGTACACAGCACAATGCATGTAAATATATATGTTCCCAATAGCTTAATGTACATTGTTAATAATGCCCTCCCATTAGGTGTACAAAGTGCAATGCATGTAACTATATATGTTCCTAATAGCTTGATGTTCATTATTAATAATGCCCTCTGATTAGCAGTAGACAGTGCAATGTACATAACTATATATGTTCCCAACAGCTTGATGTTCATTGTTGAGAATGCCTGGCCATTAGTAGAACACAGTTCAATGCACATAACTATATATGTTCCCAATACCTTGATGTTTATTGTTAATAATGCTCTGCCATTACCAGTACACAGTGCGATGCACATAACTGTATATGTTCCCGATAGCTTGATGTTCATTGTTAATAATGCCCTGCCAGTTGCATTACACAGTGTGATGCACATAGCTATATATGTTCCCAATAGCTTGATGTTCATTGTTAATAATGCCCTCCCATTAGCAGTACACAGTGCGATGCACAAAACTATATATGTTCCCAATAGCTTGATGTTCATTGTTAATAATGCCCTCTCATTAGCAGTACACACTGCAATGTACATAACTATATATGTTCCTAATAGCTTGATGTTCATTATTAATAATGCCCCCTGATTAGCAGTACACAGTGCAATGCACATAGCTATATATGTTCCCAACAGCTTCATGTTCATTGTTAATAATGCCCTGCTACTAGCAGTACACATTTCAATGCACATAACTATATATGTTCTCAATAGCTTGATGTAGATTGTTAATAATGCCCTGCCATTAGCAGTACACAGTGCAATGCACATAACTATATATGTTCCTAATAGCTTGATGTTCATTGTTAATAATGCTCTGCCATTAGCAGTACACCTTGCAATGCACATAACTATATATGTTCCCAATAGCTTGATGTTCATTGTTAATAATGCCCTGCCATTAGCAGTACACAGTGAAATGTACATAAATATATATGTTCCCAACAGCTTGATGTTCATTGTTAATAATGCCCTGCCATTAGCAGTACACAGTGAAATGTACATAAATATATATGTTCTCAACAGCTTGATGTTCATTGTTAATAATGCCCTGCCATTAGCAGTACAAAGTGCGATGCACATAACTATATATGTTCCTAATAGCTTGATGTACATTGTTAATAATGCCCTGTCATTAGCAGTGCACAGTGCAATGCACATAACTATATATGTTCCCAACAGCTTGATCTTCATTGATAATAATGCCCTGCAGTGCACAGTGCAATGCAAGTAACTATATATGTTCCCAATAGCTTGATGTTCATTGTTAATAATGCCCTGCCATTAGCAGTACACAGTGCGATGCACATAACTATATATGTTCCCAATAGCTTGATGTTCATTGTTAATAATGCTCTGCCATTAACAGCACACAGTGCAATGCACATAACTATATATGTTCCCAATAGCTTGATGTTCATTGTTAATAATGCTCTGCCATTAGCAGTACACAGTGCGATGCACATAACTATATATGTTCCTAATAGCTTGATGTTCATTGTTATTAATGCTCTGCCATTAGCAGTACACAGTGTGATGCACATAACTATATATGTTCCCAATAGCTTGATGTTCATTGTTAATAATGCCCTGCCATTAGCAGTACACAGTGCGATGCACATAAATATATATATTCCCAATAGCTTGATGTTCATTGTTAATAATGCTCTGCCATTAGCAGTACACAGTGCGATGCACATAACTATATATGTTCTCAATAGCTTGATGTTCATTGTTAATAATGCCCTGCCATTAGCAGTACACAGTGCGATGCACATAACTATATATGTTCCCAATAGCTTGATGTTCATTATTAATAATGCTCTGCCATTAACAGCACACAGTGCAATGCACATAACTATATATGTTCCCAATAGCTTGATGTTCATTGTTAATAATGCTCTGCCATTAGCAGTACACAGTGCGATGCACATAACTATATATGTTCCCAATAGCTTGATGTTCATTGTTATTAATGCCCTGCCATTAGCAGTACACAGTGCGATGCACATAACTATATATGTTCTCAATAGCTTGATGTTCATTGTTAATAATGCCCTGCCATTAGCAGTACACAGTGCGATGCACATAACTATATATGTTCCCAATAGCTTGATGTTCATTGTTAATAATGCTCTGCCATTAACAGCACACAGTGCAATGCACATAACTATATATGTTCCCAATAGCTTGATGTCTATTGTTAATAATGCTCTGCCATTAGCAGTACACAGTGCGATGCACATAACTATATATGTTCCCAATAGCTTGATGTTCATTGTTATTAATGCCCTGCCATTAGCAGTACACAGTGCGATGCACATAAATATATATGTTCCCAATAGCTTGATGTACATTGTTAATAATGCTCTGCCATTAACTGCACACAGTGCGATGCACATAACTATATATGTTCTCAATAGCTTGATGTACATTGTTAATAATGCCCTGCCATTAGCAGTACACATTTCAATGCACATAACTATATATGTTCTCAATAGCTTGATGTTCATTGTTAGTAATTCCCTGCCATTAGCAGTACACAGTGCGATGCACATAACTGTATATGTTCCCAATAGCTTGATGTACATTGTTAGTAATGCCCTGCCATTAGCAGTACACAGTGCGATGCACATAACTATATATGTTCCCAATAGCTTGATGTTCATTGTTAATAATGCCCTGCCATTAGCAGCACACAGTTCAATGTACTTAAATATATATGTTCCCAATAGCTTGATGTTCATTGTTAATAATGCCCTGCCATTAGCAGCACACAGTTCAATGTACATAAATATATATGTTCCCAATAGCTTGATGTACATTGTTAGTAATGCCCTGCCATTAACAGCACACAGTGCAATGCACATAACTATGTATGTTCCCAACAGCTTGATGTTCATTGTTAATAATGCTCTGCCATTAACAGCACACAGTGCAATGCACATAACTATGTATGTTCCCAACAGCTTGGTGTACATTGTTAATGATAATCATGCACACAAACTTCTCAAAATACAAACATGAGCAAATGCTAAATTTTGATGCATAATAAGTTAAAGCCAGCATATACAAAAAAAATGCGAATCTATATCATGTTATCGAAAAATAAAAATGTAAAACGGCACAACTGCGAATGTGCAGAAATGTCAAGGGTCCATTTTTGAGATCGCAGTACAGTGAAGATTGGGATATTTGCCCTTCCTCACTGTAGTGTGATCTCGGAGTTTGAATATATATATTTAGGGGGGGTGGTGTAGGGGCTGTCCAAATTCGACTTTCGGCATTTTTGATCTTGTGAGCAATCGACATTTTGCTTCTTCGATTTTATTATATAGATGCAAAAATGCCATGTCTATATAGTATAAATGTCAAAACAGCTTTTTGTAAGAACACCCTTTACTGGGAACTAATCATCTCACATTATATATACAACTCTGAAACCATACTACTATAGAGAAATACAGACATTGTGTTATCATATTCAGTTCTGGATGGACTGTGGAGTTTGACTAGGACAGATTTGTTTCTTTATTAAGAAAATCTATTTGTCTTTCCAGTTTCTACAGAAGTACTATACTGTATAGTACCATAGAGTCTAAATTGTATGCATGGTGTGTAGCAATCAAGGACAACTCTCTGTATCCCCCAACTAGTTTCCCCTTTACATATTCGCCCATACTCACCCATCCCCTTCTTAATCACTATTTCTAGGCCTGTCTTCCTTCCACATTTGAGAACATGCACACTCACCCATTTATATTACTGGTTCTGTAGCTCTACCACCTCTGTTATGTTTAACTGCTCACAGTTCACAACCCTATACAAGTGTGTTAATAGCTGCAAAGAGGCATCTGTAACCACCAGGAAGAAGTACAGAACAAAGTTCAAATAGAATCTGCAATTTCACAACTTAAACTATTTATCTGCTTATCACTTTTTCCTCTCTCATTACTACCGACCTCTTAACCTTCTATGAATACCCACTTTACTCTACTCTCCCTTTCCCCTCTAAACATACCTCTACAACTATATCAACTTTCTCTCATACCTTCATAAATCTCACTCCTCAACCCAACTACATACTAACCAAATACCACAGATTTGCCTACGTCAAATTAAGCAAACCAAAATCTAGGAAACCAATCAATATCTTTCACAAACTTCTCCAGCCAAAAGGTTTTATACTCCTCCACTTACTATTGGATGGAGACATTAATCCTAGCCCTGGCCCACTCCACCCTAATACCACCGCCTACAAAAATCTATATAAAACTACTTCTCTATCATCAACTACTCCCACCAACTCTCGCTCTCTATTGCCCATCTCAATATACGTAGTATTTGTAACAAAACCACTCAAGTCCATGCCCTTCTAGAAAACCATCAATTTGATATTCTATGCTTAACTGAAACATGGCTAAAGCCTTCCATCAAGGACAATGAAATCACCCCACCCGGGTATAGTATCTTTAGACTTGATCGCACTGCGAAAAAGGGAGGAGGGGTAGCAATTCTCTATAAGGCACAATTCCAAATTAGTATTATAGATCAGACTCTTTGCCTTGATAAACAGGCAGAGGTGATCTGCTCCAAACTTCAAGTCAACAGCAGTAAAGCCATAAATATCATATGTGTTTATCTTCCCCCAGGAAATAATATCAACTCACTCGAATGCATCCTCAGCTCACTCTCTACCCATCTCCCTCAAGAAACAATAGTCCTAGGCGATTTCAGCATTGATTGGAATTCATGTAATAGTACAAACCCCACCTCCCATATAAACCTACATGGCTTTACTCAACTCATTAATATTCCTACCAGAACCAATAAAACCAACAACAAAGAAACCACCTTAGACTGGATTCTTACTAATACTCCTCAACTAACCTACGAAGCAGGTATCCTCCCAGAAGACCTAAGTGACCACTCACTTACTTATGTAATCAGGCATAAAACCGGCCTAATCTTACCTACCACATACAGAACACTACGTTCAAAAAAACAATTTAACTCTGAACATTTTCTAGCTGAATTAATACAATGTAATTGGTCCCCACTAAAATTTCTCCCACTTAATGAAGCAGTTGAATACTTCAGTTCCACTTTTCTATCTATCCTGGATCACCATGCCCCTAGTCGAACTATTAGAACCAAAGCTAAACCAGCTCCCTGGCTAACCAACAACACTAGGCAGAAAATCAATCTAAGAAACAAATCTTGGGCTAAATGGCGTTCCACTAAGAATCCAGCTGACCACCAAAACTTCAGAGAGCTTAGAAACAGTACAAAAAAAGCCATCCTGACAGACAAAAAGAACTACTACCTTCAACTACAACAAACCTCCAAAAAGGAACCTAAAAAGTTCTGGGCCAGTATTAATAATCTCCTATCCCCAGGCCAGTCTGTCACACCTAACCCTCAAGATTCTAACCCAGATAATCCCACACAAATAGCCAATGACTTCAATTCATTCTTCACTAATACTATCCAAACTCTTGCTGGTCACCTACCTCCTGACCCCTCTAAGCTACCCTTACCTGCTTTAAATGCATCTCCTTCCTTTCATTTCCAACCTGCATCTACCTCCTTCATCTTATCACTGCTCAAAAAACTAAGACCTACCACCCCCTCTGCAGACAAACTTCCTGCTGAATTCTTACAAACTAAGACCAGCCACCGTCTCTGCTGACAAACTTCCTGCTGAATTCTTACAAATAGGAGCCAATGCTATTTCCTATCCCATTTCTATACTGATAAATAGATCCATAAATGAAGGAATTTTCCCCTCTATCTGGAAGATATCTCACATCATCCCTCTACACAAAGGAGGTAAGTCTAATGACCTCTCTAACTTTTGTCCCATAGTACTTCTATCACCTATAGCTAAAATCATGGAAAAATGTATCCACAAGCAACTTCTTAACCACCTTCTACATCATAACCTACTTGCTAACTGTCAGCATGGTTTCAGACCCTCCCACAGCACTACCACTGCACTACTCTCCTTTACCAACTCGATCGACTATAACTGCAACAATAACTACCTATCATCAGCAGTCTTCATTGACTTATCTAAAGCATTCGACATGGTTAACCATAAACTTCTTCTACACATACTAAAATCTCTCTCACTTGATTCTCCGTCCTTAACTTGGTTTACATCTTACCTAGAAAACCGTCAGCAAGCAGTTCTCTGGAAAAATGTATTATCTAATCTCCTTCCTATTTCTTTAGGTGTACCTCAAGGCTCTATCTTAGGCCCCCTTCTATTTTCTATCTTTATTAATAACCTCCAATCAGCTATCCCAAACTCAACCTGCATCGAATATGCAGACGATTCTACTATAATCTGCACTGCTAATTCACTTAATAAACTCCAGTCACTCACCCAAAAAGCTTTTACCACTGTTGAACAATGGTTCTGTGATCGCTGTCTACTCCTTAACACCAAGAAAACCAAACTGCTATTGTTCTCACCTTCCCATAAAACTGCCACACTCCATTTAACTCTTACTTCCGCTGACAGCACCCTTATTTCTCCAGACACAACTACTAAACTATTAGGAATAACTATTGACAATAATCTCAGCTTTGACTCCCACATCAACAACACTATCAAATTAGTTAATAAAAAAATCGAATCCCTTTACAGAATCAAGCCCTTCCTTACACCTGAAGCAAGGACCACCTTAGCCAGATCTCACCTTATCTCTACTCTTCTATATGCTTCCCCCATCTACACTAATCTCACCAAAAACAACCTCAAGAAACTAGCAACATCTTACTATAACATTGCTAGATTTGCTTCTGGATCCCCATTTAGAACTCACCATTGTCTGAACTTAAAACTACTAGGTTGGCTTGAACTTCCAAACCAACTCATTCTGCAACAGTTCTTAATAGCTCACAAGATCTTATACCATCCAACTAAAATACCTATACTCTCTAACCTCATTTCACCATCCAACAACCTGAAACATCTACGCTCTTCCAACAAACTACTGATTAATATAACCAAACCCTCTAACTCTGCAGGTGACTGTCTCTTTTCCAACTCTGTTGGAAAAATGTGGAACAATCTACCCTCTGATATCACATCTTTATCCTCTCTCCCACTTTTTAAAAGACAGTTGAAAATTCATCTCAACAAGCACTGGCTTTGCTCCTGCACCAACCCATCTTAACTCTTCCACTTCCTCTCAATCTATTATTTTTCCTTAATTCTTACTATCTCTGCTCCCTTACCCTTGTAAGGTCTACCTGATATAAAAACTCTATAGATATATGTTATCCCTCGCATACTGTATAACTATAGCAAAAAAAAAAAAAAAAAGAAAACCTTTAATTAAGATATTTTGTTCTTTATATTTTTGATTTTTGCTCTGATTGTATTTGTGTACTTAGTATAATCACAACCTCTTTCTCTACCTGTTTGTATTGTATTGCCTATCTTTGTTTAAACTTATCATAACCATTGGAGCTTTTCTCCCCGGGCCTCTACTGAAAATGGACATATATCCAGCTGGGTCTATATGACTTGGTCGACAGTTCATTTGATTGACACTCATTTGGTCGACAGTTCGTTTGGTCGACAAGCAAATGTTTCCCACTGTGTTGTGCAACCTTGATATATATAGTATAGTGGGGGGGGTGGCAGGCACGCGCCCAATATATTGGGTGTGGGCGTGCGTAAAAAATACCGACCAAATGCTGTGTGGACTGTCGACAAGTGAAATCAAATGAAAACTCGACCAAGTCATATAGACCCATCCAGCTAGACTAGCCCGGTCAACAAATGTAAAATAAATAAATAAAGTTAAGAAACAAGCCACCTTGGTTGAATCACAACATCAGAAGGCTGTATAACAGAAGGAAGAAAAACAAGGAAAAAATTAGGAGGTGTAGCACCCAACAGGATAAAGGCACTTTCATCAAACTAAACAAACAACTTAGAGAACAAATAAAGTCTACCAACACCAAATTTGAGGTAAATGTGGCCTCCCAGGCAAACAATAACCACAAGACTTTCTTTAACTATGTCCACAATTTCAAAGGCAATACACAATTGTGTGCAGAGCTCATTGTTAATGGAGTCGCCTATAATGAGCTAGAGGATATAGTGAACTTACTGGCAGACAAATTCATCTCTAACTTTACCGGTCTCTTCCCCTCAACCTTCCCTTAGAAAATGCCATCAAATATAATCCCCCTGCTATCACTTGGGAACATGTCCTCAATGCTCTCTCTAAGGCCAAGAACACTGCATCAATGAACCCAGACACTATCCCAGGATGCCTTCTAAATATCATAAAACATGATCTATCTGGCACTCCGGAATAGCTATTTAACTGTAGCCTCCAAACAGGCTTTGTACCTCCTGAATATACAATAGCAACAGTCATCCCTCTGTGCAAAGGTGGGCAATTTACAGATCCTGGAAATTACAGACCCATAAGTCTCACTAGTCTTATATATAAAGCCATGAAAATAATTATCATAGAAATCAGGGAAATGATAAATAATAACAGTATTTCAGTGTGTCCAGTATGGGCGGCCACGGTGGTGCAGTGGTTAGCATTGCCACCTCACAGCAAGAGGTTCTCCAGTTCGATCCTCAGCTGGGGTGCCTTCTGTGCGGAGTCTGCATGTCCTCCCTGTGGTCACGTGGGTTTCCTCCGGGTGCTCCAGTTTCCTCCCACATCCCAAAGACATGCTGTAGGTGGATTGGACACTCTAAATTGGCCCTAGGTGTGAGTGTGTGCATGTGTGTGCCTTCTGTGGAAGGTTGGGCGCCGGGCTGGCAACTCGACACTGTAAAACTCCACTGCCAATCATGAGCGGACAGGTGATCTGCTGTGGCAACCCCTAACTGGGAAAAGCCTGAAGAAGAAGATTTCAGTGTGTTCAGTACTGTCCAGGATCCAACATGCAACAGAGACATAGAATCTGCATCTCTGACTATGAGACACACACTCACACACAAACATATGCACAC
This sequence comes from Protopterus annectens, assembly GCF_019279795.1. NCBI lineage: Eukaryota > Metazoa > Chordata > Ceratodontiformes > Protopteridae > Protopterus > Protopterus annectens. Next base: position 1,848,204,709 of record NC_056729.1, on the reverse strand, counting down.
AGACATACACACGCATATACATGTGTATACACACAAACACACACAGACACATGCACATGCCCACACGCGCACACAGACACACGCACACACATAGAGACAAACACACAGACACGCAGATAAACAAACACACACACACACACACACACACACACACACACACACACACACACACACACACACACATGAGTGGGTCAGAATATCCCATTCAAAGACTAGATTTTCAGGGATGCAGTGCCCCCCTATGCTGTATCAAGTTATATCATTATTGGAGTGCCACTGTCAAATACTCATGTAAGAACACAGCTCTTTAATGATTCAGTTTAATGTTCTGTTTGGTTTATACAACATACATGCATTTAACTATTTAGTTTGCCTTGACTAAAGATTTATTGAATGTAGATTACTCTTCTTGTACGGGAAAAGAATTAAACGCACACTGGAACAGTGTAAAATACTCATAACCACATTAGAAATGAGTTCCAGACTATCTAGTAAGGTAGTTTACTGTAATCCAGACTAGGACTATCAGTAGGTATATCATAAATTACAGATTCTAAGATTATGTAATTAAAGCATGCATCTGGAGCATTTCTCCCCAGGCCTCCGCTATGTCCCAATCAGGCTTTCCTGGTAAACAAATGTTAAATTAAAAAAAAAACAAATAAGTAATACGTAGGTCAAATCCTTTTTCCCCAATTAGACCTTGTTTTGCCCTCATTTCTGCTCTTGATACTGTATAACCTGCAGTCCTGTTAGCAGTCCTTACTTTTGACAGTTTGGCTTAGTAACTTTGTCACAGAATAAATTTTATGATGCCACAAGTTTACACTTTTTGTAATGAATGATGAAATGTATACTCATTATATACAGTAAAAGGCATGAGGTATGTTGTCACCTAATAACACTATGCTGTGTTTAAACACTAAATGTACTCCTTTCTGCAAAGCACTCATAAAATGTTTTTTTTCTCTTTAGTTGGATATGAATATCATTTTTCACTATCATAATAAAACTCTCCATATTTATTTTTTCAGGTCTTCATCAAAAATCAGTTATCTTTCCTGAACCGACTGACTATAGTTATGTGGTTTTGAATCCAAGCAAGCCTCTCCACCTTACAGCCTTCACCCTGTGCATGCGAGTTGCTACGGAAAAGACAGATGAGACCATCATCTTTGCTTATTGCAGAGCCGACCAAGATGAGTTGAATGTATGGCGAGAAAAGAACGGCACATATTCAGTGTATTTCAGAAGTAGTAGTGATGGGGTACACTTTACTATCCCCCCACTCAACACATTTTTCACTCACTTATGTGTGACATGGGAATCTAAATCTGGGCTGACTGCTTTCTGGGTAAATGGAAAAAAATCTGTAAGAAAAGTTTACAAAAGGGGACACACAATCCTGTCTAATGGAGTTGTTTTAATAGGTCAGGACCAAGACAAATGTTTGAGTGGTTTTGACATAAACCAGAGCTTTGTTGGAGAGATATCAGATTTAAACATGTGGGATTACGTTCTAACTTCAAATGATATTGCCGCTCTTAGTGAAGGTTATGAGGTTGCTAAAGGAAACATTTTTCGCTGGAGTGACATATCGTATGAAATTAAAGGGAATGTTATTGTACAGCCGAAAAATGATTATTCTGCAGTATGAAAAATATGTTTCCAGATGTTTCTGCAGTTTCTGACAAATGTCAAACCAGTCTCAGTTTTGTGATAACTCACTGTAATAATTTCACTGTATTTACACTTGTTTTGGTACATTTGGAGCTTTTCTCCCAGGGCCTCCACTGAAAATGTACCTGTATCCAGTCAGACTTTCCCAGTTAACAAATGTAAAATAAATAAATAAATAAATGATTTTAGAGCTCAGAACCAGCAGAGGGAAGCAGAATTCAATTAAAACAAATAATATCTTTCAAACTGAAGTTTTGCTTTAATGCATATTTACTTATAATGCTTATATGTTATGTTTTATGTGTGTGTGTGTGTGTGTGTGTGTGTGTGTGTGTGTGTGTGTGTGTGTGTGTGTGTGTGTGTGTGTGTTTGTGTGTCCATACATATGTCTATGTGTGTATATGTATATGTGTATTAACCTTGCCACACATTGCTGTAGACATCATATATTTGTTTACATTTAGACATCTCTAGGAAGCGTCTAACTTGCCTGGTAGGAACAGAACCAACACAATCAGGATCATTGTCCTTATCAGTATATGTGGTTCGCTTCTCTTGTGGTCGTCCAGTAGCCTGACCTCAAGCCTTATAATCTTTGTAATGTACATAGGTTCATAGGTTCATAAGTTGGTACTAGGCTATCGCCCCTAAGGCCTATGCAAGCCTAGCCATAACAATTCCCTGGACATTTTTTCCCACAATATTTACTTCTCTGGGCCCCTGTCTAGCAGGGCGACTGACATGATCCCCGGGGTGAATTTCCTATCTCCCATCCAATCATCAATGTTCCTTTTGAAAGAGGGCCAATGAGGTGCTCTGCTTGACATGTATGGGCAGTCTATTCCAGAGTATGGGGAGTCTCTGGGTCAGGAACCAATCCCTCCAGCATGTTTTGTTCATTGTGATGATAAGGTTTAGATCCCTGGAGCGTGTGGCTCTGAGGGATTGGGATTTCTTTAATTGGAGCATGTCCAACAGCTCAGGGTGCTTCATTCTGTATTCTAATGGTCACATTAATTGGTGTGTAAACTGTGTAAATATTTTCCGATGTTGCTGAATCTATCAGATATTCAACATCTATCAAAATAAACGAATATATGAACTGCTTATCACTTCCATGTGTTTAATTATTTTCTTCAAAAGGCTAAAATGGAGCACATATGTGATTTTAGAGAAAACTGATGTAATAAAGACAACACTACCATCTTTCTGCCACTGGCTTTTTCTGGTTCTCATCTGTCTGTTATGTTTACAGCTGAAACAGTCCTAAACGCATACCCAATGTTTTCTTTGTTGATGGTTACCCAAGAGTTTTAGTATAGCTTTACGCAAGAGTTTTAGTATAGCTCACAGAGTTATGATTCTAATCAACAAAAGATAAAGACTGACTGACCGATTGCTTTTCACCACTCATATCCTTTATTAAATAAGTCTGATGGTTTTATTCACTGAAACCCTCAGGAGCTAATTCAGAACAAAACAATATTCACCACACAAGAGCTGAATATCATCAACTGAAGTCACATGTTTACAGATCCTTAGAAGCCATAACTTTTATAATAAGTGCAAATTATGTTTATATCATGTGCGTTTTTCATTTTAAGCAGACAATTTTAAAATTCATGGAACTATACATTAAAACACAACTTTACCATTAAAACATTAACTAAAAAAATAAGTTGAATGTATTTAACTGTATGCAATAGAAACAGTTATTGAAGGATTTTTAACATGTGACTTCATTTGATGGCATTTAATTCATGAGTGATTTTTTTTATGAAGAAGATCCTGAATATTTTGAGAAATGTAGAGCCTAACCTTGTTTAATAAAAAAAACTCAGTGAATAAGCAGCCAGTGTTATTCTTTTGTTGCATTTTACACATCTCTACTGAGTGCTAAAGGTTGGGCAGGATTCACGATGGCTTGCACGGAGTCTAAGAGTCGTGTAAGACACCATCCAGCCATCGCGATCCAGGAACAGCCCGAAATCCTGTGTAAGAGACCAGCTAAAATGTCTCTTACATGGGCAGGGCGTGGATATGCTAATTACCTCACTTGCAGCTGAAAGGCATGCAAATGAAGAAGATTAGCGATCCACAAAGCTGAAACCAGCCTGTGTAAGAGTCGTGTTAGGTGCAGAAATGTACTCAGTTGACAACTGAGTACGTTACTGCAAATAACACAATGGAGCCATGACAGCTCCAAATAAAGTGTGCATATGTAGCAGGCAGCATGTCAATGGCCAAATATGTGGCCATTGGCATGGTAACCCGATGCAAACATGAAATAAAATATATATTTTTTCGGTGATCGGTGATGTTTAAATGCAGCGCAGCCCCACCAAACAGACTGTGCTAAATAAGACATAAAAATAAAGGTTTGAAACCAACAAATGTGGGTTTTATGTAATGCATGGATTTGCAATGCAGGGACTAGCAGACCGAAAACAACATGGCAACCGTCTAGTGGTTGCTAAGGGGGGAAGCTGAGTGTAAGACATGTAACTAAGCATTAGTAGGCAATCCTATGTAAATGAGTGGTAGGATAGTGAATCACACTGTCACATAGCAAATAAGCACAGTCCGTGTAGTGTAAGAGTTAGATAAGGGGGAGTAACAGAGTAGGAGATAGGTGACATCACAGGGGGGAATGTCAGGAAGAAATCAAGCTCATTGGAGCAAAGTGGTATGTGAAAGATGTCAATCACACAGCATAAAAAGAGGAGTGTCAACAGATAAGCATGGGAAAGTCAAGAAATGGAAGGTGTACACTGGGGCCAACACCAAAGTTTCTTGCTGTGCGTGCATGCACGCATGTGAACGCTGGGAGGCACGAGTAAGACAGAGTGCGCGTGTAAGGCAGAGTAAGCATGTAGGAGCCTGTGTAAAGATCTATAAACCTGTTTGCGCTGGTGTGCGCACATTTCAACCCAAATAAGCAGATTCTAGTCCATGTAAGCATGTGAGTGCATGTGGTAGCCACTGTGAGCGTGTTTTTGCTGGTATGTGCGCTGCTCCCCCTGAGGAAACAGGGAGGAAAAAGGAAGCAGAAGAAATAGTAGGAAGCTAGCAGGGAATACTGGTAGAGCTAGCAGGTGAAAACAATTAGAAGCAGGAAATTACACAGGCAGAATACTAGCCCAGCCCAGCACTTAAAACACTGCAAACAGCATTGCAGTATGTTTCTCTCAAGAGACACTGCAAGACAGGAGTAAGCTAGTAGAAGTGAAAACTGAAAAAGCTGCACTCAGACCAAACATGCTAGGGGCTGCCATAGCTGTTATAAGGAGACATAGGAGACTTGCTGAGGGTGGTGACAATGCAAATGCTGCCAGACAACCCACAGTGAGGAGACGGAGAAGAGTGTACAGGCCCAGGGTCACCTACCAGGGGTTACATGAGCTGGAGATAGTGGAGTGCTATAGAGTGGACAGAGACCTCCTGCAGCAAATTGTTGAGCTGTGCAGGCCACGCCTCACACACAGAACCAACAGAGGGGAACCCATCCCAGTGGAAGCCAAGGTATGTGTTGGCCTAAGAATACTAGCAACAGGTACCTTCCAGAGACCAACTGGTGATATGATGGGTATATCACAGGCATCAGCCTCCAGGGTACTGCACCAGTTCCTGGATGCCATGTCAGCACATGTTGGTGAGCATGTATATTTCCCCAATTCCCGTGAGGTATGGGCCAGCAATATGCGTCTCTTCCATCAAGTAGCGGAATACCCTGAGGTAGTGGGTGCAATAGACTGCATGCACATACGCATCAAAGCACCAGCCGGTGAGCAGGGTAGGGCCTACATTAACCGCAAGGGCTTCCCCTCCATCAACTGCCAGGTCGTGTGTGATGCCCAGGGCATAATAATGAATGTGTGTGCTGGCTGCCCTGGGAGCTACCATGATTCCCATATCTGGCATTTGATGCAGCTGTACCAGACATTTGCCAATGGGGACATCCCACATGGTCACCTAGTGGGGGATGCTGGATATGCACTGGAGCTGTGGCTGATGACACCCATCAGAAATGCACACACACCTGAACAAGAACGCCATAATGAGGCACACGCACAAACACGTAATGTAATAGAGCGTGTGTTTGGGCTGCTCAAGTCATGGTTCCGGTGCCTGGACACATCTGGTGGAGCCTTGCAGTACTCACCAACTACATGTACCCAAATTGTCATGGTATGTGCTATGCTACATAATATGATTCTGCAGCAGGACCAGCATAGGGCCGGGACAAACAGCCCCCCACCATTGCCAAGGCCATCACAGGCAGAGCATGACTCGGAGGAGGAACAACCTGAGCCTGCCCCAGTAGGCAGAAGGAGGCATGCCCAGTATGCCCTGGCCTTGGCAAAGAGGCAACGCATAGCACATACACTGGCTCAGTAGGAACCCTGGGAATTATACCCCTCTCTGACTCACTCATATAGTAACAGGGTCGTCTAACATGACACAACCTGCTCTCAAACATGTACAGCGAGTGTAGTATGTGCATCCAATATAGGCAGCCCTGCAGCACCACCTGAGGCATGATTGCCATGTGTTAAGCAATGTAACACCATCTAGTATATGCAAACATGATGACCCTGCCTAACATCTTACCCTCACCAAGCATGATGCCACACTATGAAGACAAGAAGATCAAGTACAATAATTGGCTGAGGTATTGCTGTTAGCAAGGGGGAACAAATGGCTGACAGCTTGGGATGACATGCTGAGCAAGACATGATGCCCCACCTGCTAGGGATGGCATGCACCCAGCACACCTGGCTGTGTGGATACTGGCAAAGGCTGTTGTCACCCCCACTGTGCCTTGAATATGTAAGGCTGGAAACACAAACCCACCACCATAGGTAGCACAAGGGATAACAACCTGGACGTAATGCTACCCAGCACCAGAAGTCTAACCTGCAAGGTGTATGCAGACCAAACCCACCACAGCATGGAGAATGGTAATATCTGTTCTGTAACAGAAACCTGGGTCAAGGCCCAGAAGAGCACCCTAATACTACCAGGTTATGCCTCATACCATGCTCTACAGTGCCAAAACATGGAACACACTACAATAGGAGTGTGGCTATCAGTAATTGTCAAGGATATCCACACCCCCAGGTTGGTACCACAGCAAGAAGCAGCAGGGACTATCCATGGGCAAGTAACAGTGGCTCAAACTGCATTCCTGTTTGCAGCCTAAAACAGACCACACTTACAAACCCAGGAACCCCAGCCAGCCTTCCTGAAGACAATGCAGAGTATGAATGTCTCAACAAATACCAAACAAGGAACACACAAAGTATAACATAGGTGGCAATCTATTATGTATGGAAGAAGTAATCAGGGACCTAGGGACACAAGTGGACGGTAACCCGTCATTTGACACTCACATTGCCAAGGTGGCCAGGAAGACCTGCTATATTGCCCACCTTAATATGAAAGGATGCACATGTAGATCAAGAGAGGTCACTGTTCCCCCATACTCTTCCCTTATCAGGCCCATACGTGACAACAATGCCCCAGTTCGGATGTACCTCACCTTACACCTGCAGTGGTTAGAAAGACCCCAAATGTACCTCACCAACAGGATAAAGGATCCAAACATTTGACATCTGCAACCTGGCTGAAGAAACCACAGCCCAATTCACAAGCATACTGCCCAGTCACAGGCGATGTATGCCTGATGTGCAAGGCCATGTCCAATCCAGAATGAATGGACATGCTCCACTGCAGAAACCCCAAATCCAGCAGAGACACCACAGTGAGATATCTGAACCTCCACACATAGATAAATAGGATGTGCTGGAGGGACAGATCCATAACCCAGAGGCTCCTTACACTCTGGAACAGAATCCCAGTCCATGATAGGCTGAGCTCCACACTCATACTCAACAAGAGAAATCTGGTGAAGTGCATGAGAAATAGTAGGTGTACACTGAGGGCCATCCCTGTGTCACATCTAGTAAAGTAAACCCTACATGGGCATAATATGCACATTGCAAGGGGTGTCGAAACTCACACACAGTCTGTCCATGCTCAAACAAGGCCAGGGCAGATAGCCTAGTATGAACTTATGAACCTATGATGATACAAATTGTGCAGGACACAAAGGATTATCACACAGCTGTCCTACCTGATGGTAGGAACCATGGTGATAATCCACAGATATGCTCTGCAGTACTCTAATATCACAAACAATACACCAAACCCACACACATTGCCAACATCCTACCTAACAGATTCTTTTGCAAACTCCCCACCAGCACCTAACTGCCAAATATCTATCCCAGCAGAGTGCTGGCCCCCTGACATTGCAGATGCTGAGGTAACAACCAGCATCTACAAAGCACACCACACAGCATCAATGGTACCAGATGGTGTCCTGGGTTGTGTCCAAGTACTGTAAGAAGAATGGAACACCAAATAGCACTACTGCGCACTATCAGTCCTAACACAGGATATGTACCCAAAGACCAGTGTACAGCAACAGTGGTCCCTCACCACAAAGGTGGTGCCTGAATGGATACTGCAAACTATCACCCCTCAACCCCGACTATCTTGGTTGGCAAAGTAATGGAGAGGATGATCATGGATCCCAGGAATAACGAGATTGGGTACCTACAGACATTGGACCCTACCCAGTGTGGCTTTCACAGGGCAGATCCTGCCCCTTACACATGTCTGACTCATGTGAAACATGCACCAAGGCCATTGATGAGGGGAATGTGGTTCACGCAGCCTATCTGGACCTTGCTAAACCCTTACATACAATACCCCAGTTGTTCAGTACAGATAAGCTCACCAGCCTAACTATAAACCCCTATGCAAGTAGATGGGTTGCAAACCAGCTCAAGGACAGAACTGACCTGGTCAGACATGCTGCAGCCATGTCAGACTGCAAACTATGTACAACTGGCATCCCACAAGGCATGGTCCTGGGACCTGTCTTGTATGCTATATATGTCACATAGATACAGGCCAACATGGAAGGACTCTGTCTGAATAGGTTCGCAGAGGACTACAAACTGCCCACCATATCGGACCCACCAGCTGACACAAGCAGCCTACAAAAGGCACACATAGAAACAGACAAGTGGTGCCACAGCCATATCAACAAGCTAAATGCAGAATAGTGTATAGTCATCCCCTGTGGAAACACAGTACATGGCCAGTAATTACCACATAGGTGTTAACCCAGTAAGTACATCAGGAGCAATAAGAGACCTGGGGACACAAGGTGATAGATATCCTGCATGTGACAACCATGTGTCTGTAGTGGTTACAGAAACATACCATATACCCACCTAATCATGAAGGTAAGCACAGCTAGGTCAGGGTAGGTCAATGTGCCTCTCCAGTCATCCATCAGTAGCCTCACAATTGTGTACAATGGCCCTTCAGGGATGTACCTTAGCAGACGCCTGCATCAAGTGGAAAGACCCCACAAATACCCCACCAGGAGGATCGCAGAGCTGTAACAGATGCCATGTGTCACCTGATTAAACAAACTGCAGCTCCACACAGTGCCATACCGCCTGGCTGGAGGTGAACTGTGCCTGATGTATAAAGCCATGACCAAGCTGGTATCAACGGACATTTGGCACCATGTAAAATCTGAATGCTGGTGACCTATGCAGCTGACAGGCCTGAACCCCAGCACAGACATAAACAGGATATGCTGTACCGATTGGTCCATAACCCACAAGCTCACTCCACTCACAACTAAACTCCCAGTACAGGTTATCCAGGGAGTCCCTCATTGACTGTCATCCAGAGGAATCATGATGACTGGATGGGAGATGGTAGGTGTACCCTGGATATCATCTGTATGTCACAGGTAGACAGAGGCACAGAACACTAACCTTGACATATGTCATGGCAAACACCAGTAAATGTGTGTTGAAGGACAAACACTCTCTGACTAGCATTACAAATGGACTAGGGCACATGGCCATTGTTTGTCACTGTCCACACAAGTTGTGGAATACATTAACCATGTTGGACAATCATGTACTATGCTGTCCATATCTGAACAAAATGCAACATGGTCATATCTGCACAACTGGCCCTCAACCAGTCTGGTGTGCTCACTATAAATATTACAAGCAGTGATAGGACTGAAACCGATGATACTGTCCACCACAGTGAAAGTACCGCACCAGTACACTATATGACAATACACTGTTTGGTCAGTAGGAAAGGATGTTGACAACTGTATACAAACTATCCCATGGCGACCCTGCAGGCACAGCATAATGCCTGTTAGGTTCAGACACAAAGCAGCTGGGCAGTAAGAACACAACCTGATGTCCAACACTCAACTGTAAATGTGAAATATAGATGACGTCCACACACAAACACAAATATGGTGGACCACAGATCCCAACATAAGGAAAGTTCGCACTGGGCATGCTCGCACACTTAGATAAATGAGATGTGTCAGTCAAGAAGCCATAGAAACTGTGAACTGGGCATGCTCACACACTTAGGCCATGTCACAGTTCAGCAGTTGCACACACATATCTGGCATTTGTATGTGTTAACACAGGAACCTCCCACAATACAGAAATCTGCCCAGTGCACACAGTGAAATTACAACAGAGACATAAGTAAAGTACTGAATCCCACTCATATGCAAACATCTTCCACAGTACACAAGTTGTTCATAGAGATAGGGAAAGCTATGGCAATAAAGACCCACAAACAGTAAATGAGCAACAGATACTTGCATCTGACAGGTAAACATATGGCTGTAGAGTGCAATACTAGGCTGTTGTCCCTAGGGAATACAGAAGGCTATCCACAATGTATTTGGCGTCTGCCTCCACAGTACAGTAGGCCACTGTGCCTGTGCAAAGTTAATGCATAGATATGCTCTCCCCTGTACTGATGGATAGTAACAGATGTACATACCTCTTCATACATAATGATGTCAGCACACTATACATATGTCAGGAGCACAAATGATGCCCAGTAATTTGAATGGCGCACTCTGCTACTGCGTCTCTTACAAGTGTTATAACATAGTTAGGTAGGGGTTTGAATCCTGCAAGTGCTCAGTGTGTGTGTGTGTGTGTGTGTGTGTGTGTGTGTGTGTGCAATTCCACATGTAAGAGAAATGTTCCTTTTGGCAACTAGTACAACACAACACATGCTGCATATTCCACTGTCTAAACACTGATGATGTCAGCACCCTATAAGTACAGCAGGAGAAAACAATCCTCCCAGTAATGCAAATAGCGTGCTCTGCTACTGCGTCTCTCACAAGTGTCATAACATAGTTAGGTAGGGGTTTGAATCCTAGTGCTCAGTGTGTGTGTGAATGTGTGTGGGGGAATAGTGTGTGTGTGTAATTCCATGTGTAAGAGAAATGTTCCTTTTGGCAATTAGTACAACAGAACACATGCTGCATATTCCACTGTCTAAACACTGATGATGTCAGCACCCTATAAGTACAGCAGGAGAAAGCAATTCTCCCAGTAATGCAATAAAGGCGCTCTGCTAGGAGTCTCTCGTCAGTGTACATAACATAGTTAGGTAGGAGTTTGAATCCTGCAAAGTGTTCAGTGTGTGTGGGGGAGTAGTGTATGTGCAATTCTATGTGTAAGAGAAATGTCTCTTTTGGCAACTATTACAACACAACACATGCTGCATATTCCACTGTCTAAACACTGATGATGTCAGCACCCTATAAGTACAGCAGGAGGAAGCAAGCCTCCCAGTAATGCAAATAGCACAATCTGCTACTGCGGCTCTCACCAGTGACATAACATAGTTAGGTAGGGGTTTGTATCCTACAAATGCCATGTGTGTTTTTGTCACACAGTTTGTCCATGTGTGTGCGGTGTTGTTCCCAATATTGCACGACATACATTATATTAGTAATGTCAATGCACACATGATGTATGTGTGTGCCACCTACACATATGTACCTGTGAACTTCAATAGTTCCCAGGTCTGAAGCCTGCCTCGTGTGAATACATGGAATATGCATTAGACAACTGTATAACTGTGGTGTTCTGTGCAGAGGCTGCATGTGGTATGTGAATATACAGTGTGAGTTGTAGATGGTGTCATCCCACCAGTGAGGGATACACGACTGGTCTGGAGCATATAGTCCACATGTTGGTGATGAACAGGTGCAGCATGTTGTCACCTCTTGTGGGAGTGGTAACAAGTTGTTCCATAGCAATGCAGGGAATGAATGCTAAGAACCCTTCAGATAGGGTCTTGGAGCTAGAGTAATGCTCACACTCTATGTTTGGGTAGTTGCAGTCCACCCATATAATGGTGTTTGTAGAGACTGTCATATTCCCAGCGCTGTCAGGAAGGCCAAGTGGGTTTCCTGGGTATGGGAGGGTGGTGTGTGCCAGGCTATGAACCTGAAGGCAGTCTAACCCACTGTTAGTTGCACATGGATAGGCTCTGATGCTTTGTGCTGTGCCACCAACCTGGGGGTGTGTGTATCTGAGGTGCCTTTGGATACATCCCCCCTGTTCTGGTTTGGTGCATGTGTAGGGGACGACAAGCATGGTATGAGGTATGACCTGGCAGTGATGGTGTGCACCTGGGAGCCTTGTACCAGGAGTCTGTTACTGCATGGATATTGCTGTACCCCATGCTAAGGACAGTTTCCACTGCATGCATCTTGAGGTTTACACTGCTGCTGTTGAGTAGCATTACTATTAGTATCCAATCCCATGTGATACCTGTGTAGGTGGCTATGTAATGTCAGCCTTACATACAAAGGCACTATGTGTGTAGCAACAGCCTATGCCAATATACAACAGCCCATGGGTGACAGGTGCAAGCTGTCCCTAGCAAAGCAATGTGGCTTGTCCAGCATGTAATCCCATGCTGACAGGCATTGGATCCCCTTTGAATGTCACCAAAACATACGGTAATTGTAGAAACTGATCATCCTGTCTACATATTGTGGCAGCATTCGTGGTGAGGGTAAGATGCTACTCAAGGTCAGGGTCATACCAGCCTGTGCCACAAGCTCAGAGAGCCCCTCTATGTCCCCTAACATGTAATCCAGGGAGGTGCGTCACAGGTCATACACACTGGCACAGGCAATGACTGAGTCATATTTCTACATGCCTTGGAGTGACCTGTATGCTTGTGTTATGTAGTGGATCATAGTGCCTGACGGGCATCTCAGCGTGACCTTCACCTTGTTCAGCCTGGTGAGCAGGACCTCAGTGTACCTGATGATAGAGGTACCTCTTACAACTGTAGCAGGTGTGTTCTCAAGCCGTATGGCCTGTGACTGTTTGGCACACAGGCTTTGTGAGCTATGTGTTGCACGTGCTCTGCTCTGGCTTAACGTTTGCTTGTGTGTCTGCTTTGCAGGTGTCAGCTGCTCAGGCAGGAGGCTATTCTGAGAGCCCAAGAATGTACCTGTGTGTTTCTGTGTTTGGATTGTGGTCGTGGCAGGTCTATGTGAGACTGGTACTGTATTCACTGTAGTATCCTACTCCACCTGACAGGGTATGCCAGTACTGAGTTAAGAGAGCTTAGCCCCCAGTTTGGCTATGTGGTTGCATTTCTCACATGTGTTGTAAGTGTATGGGAAGGGGAGAGGGTTGTCTGCATACATGAGGCAGCTGCAACATTGCCACATGACTCACAGATTCACCAACTGGACCAGAGAGTAGATTGACAGGTGACCTTTGCACATGCTATGATAGCATTGTGAATCCCATACTAAGTAACGACACATAGGGCCAATGGGGAACAAGGTACTCAAGGTGAGTATGTGAGGGTGTAGTGCTCCTGATTTGTTAGTGCTGGCATATATGAATGCTGTCTTGAGCAAATGCGAGATAAGTCATATGCAATGTGTTACAGGCAACCTACATGCAAACAGGACAAACAGTAACATTCTGTCAAGTGAGACATGGACATCAGTACAGTAAACAATACAGATGTCACTAGGGATCCACAGAGGCACTGTAAATCTGCACTGCGGGTGGAATCAGTGTTTCAGGAACATAACAAGCAAACATGCATACAAACAAAGCTACAGTCAGCAGGCCTGTATGTAGACTATGCTACAACAAACAAGGTGTATGACTTCCAGTAGGTAACAGTGCATATATGCAGGCACTATAAGCCTGTACCCAGACATTCACAGGTCAGACGGGCTGGGTCCAGCCCCACCCCCCACAAGTGTATAGACCATGTACCTTCGTAATGTTGAATAACTGGCCTGATACCCAAGTGCTCATACCTGTAATAATACACATTTCAAATAACAGACACTGAGCCCTCACTCAGCAGTTCCAGACTTAGTATGATGTATGCTACCTGTCCTGGCACCACAGTATCCTTGACATGTATGGAGACTCTCCCTCCTGTCATAGTTAGTTCTGTTTTTTGGTGCTGTCATGCATGGTATGAGGTGTGACCTTGTAGTGCTAGTGTGCTCTTGTGAGTCTTGAACCTGTTGTGTATTACTGCACAGATATCAACATCCTCAAACATCCTCATTGCAGAGTCGAGTGTGGACAGCATGCAACTCGCAGTTGACATGACCATCACTGAGTATCAATATGTACATTTTCGTATCCCCTGTGCTATCTATGTAGGTGGCCATCTCTTGACAGCCTCACCACCAGTATGCAAAGATGTGCAGACAGTACACTATGGTAATTATTATGGGTGTACAAAACAATACAATGACATTCATACTGTAACTGCATCAGGCATGCTGGGATATACCCACAATGATATCATTACACTGTACTGTTGTCAACATTATACTATTACAACACTTCTATGTAGTCAGCCTGTGCATCAGCACTGTGTTAACCTGTTCCTGCACCGATGTTACAGATTGCAGGAAGTGGCACAGTTTCATCATATGCACAGGGTGTGTACTTGGTATGCCTGAGTCTGCCACTGATACATCTAATTGACATGTCTGTGTGTGTGTGTTGGTGAGGGACAGCAGTACAAGATGGGGCAATGTTGATGCAGTGTGTGCATGTATGCGGTAGCCCTAGGTGTTATCAGTTTGCATGTGTGTATGCATGCACACAGTCCCACCTCATGGCTGCCATATACAGGTGTTTGTGGACAGCCACAGACTGTACCTGCCAGGTCATACAGATCACTGTCTGTGGCCATGGACATGGTACCTGTGCCTGGCAGGGGTGCTACAGACCGTATCAGGTACTAAGCCAGACTGGGTACTGTCATCAGAAGCAGGTGGTTGGTGACCGGAGACAGGTCCCTGTTGGGACAGTCCAGAGCCACGTGCACATGGTCTCCTGGGGCGGTCTGATGACAGCACAGACCCAGCATTGCTGGGGCTGCTGCTGGGACTATGTGAGCAGCCGCGGGCCTGTTGTCGTCCTTGACGGCTGCCAGCTGCTGCTGTTGCTGGCATACGGCCACGTCGATGCCTCAACCGTCCACCATTGCCCTGGCTCATGGACATGTAGTTGTGGAACAGATCTAATGTGTCCCCCCAATGTCTGTCAATGACCTTGGTGAAGTTACGGATGGCAGCCACACCATCACGCATACTGTCACTCATAGCTGTGCGACATGCTCTCAGCTCCCTCAGACCCTGTCTGGTGTACCGTTCCATACGTGACTGTGCCTGCATTACAGCCCGAAACATAGCTGAGGTTGAAAGACCTCTGTGGGCATGTCTGACAGGGGTGGTATGCCCATGGATGCTCCCACGAGAACCCCTGGACGTCTGCCTGTGTGGTACCATGTCAGGACCCTGGCCATGGCTGATGTGTGGGGATGCATGTGCCACCAATACCACATTACCCTGGTCAATGCCCACTGTATCCTGTCCATCACCTAGGGACATTGGTGACAAAGGATGCATTGGCAGGATGACTGTGCGCATTGATGGGGTCGGCAGCTGTGTACTGTCAATTGGCTGACCAATGATGGACCCTGGCACACCTCCCTGTGCCATTACACAGGTATCATCATTATCACTATATACAGCAGCTGATTCAGGTTCCCTGCTGCACAACACCAGAGCAGCACCAGAACCTGTGGGAGTAAGACAGGAAACACAGTTTACAATGTGTACACAATGTCACCACTGATACACACATGCACACATGGGCACATGCACACATGCACACATGGGCACATGCACACATGCACACATGTGCACATGCACACATGCACACATGCACACATGGGCACATGCACACATGCACACATGGACACATGCACATATGCACACATGGGCACATGCACACATGCACACATGCACATGCACACATGGGCACATGCACACATGTGCACATGCACACATGCACACATGCACACTTGGCACATGCACATATGCACACATGTACACATGCACACATGCACACTCCTCAGTATATGAGATATCAACACACAGACACAAACACACCTGCAATCAAACACATAGCACTACTGCTTCAGCCTATTATTACTATTAGTATCAAGAGTATTGAAAGTAATGTTATTACACACTCACCAGCATGGATAGGCTGCCTTGCTGTTACACCAGAGGGACCTGCAGAAATGAGATATTTATTGTCAGTGAGAACAACTGTGCCATTGATACTGTGAGTATGATACAGTTCAGTAGTGCAACAGTTAGCTTCCACAGGTCTACTGCTGATATTGAGAATATCACTTTTGCACAATAATTACCAAGATTACAGCTACAAACCGAGGACACACCTCACACATGCATAACCTAACAGTGTACAGAATGGTCAACTATACACATGGCATGTTACCTGCATGCTCCGTGTCCTGCTGCTGGGTGGCTCCAGCCTCCATCATTACACATGTATGCTGCTGCTGTTGCTGTTGGGCTGGAGTCACAACACTTAGGAGTAGTCCCTCCAGTCTGGTGAGGGGGGGATGTCTAGCCACCCCACCACCTGTGGCAAGCTGCTGCCTGTGGATATCTGATGCACGCTGATGGACATTTCTAATTAAATCACTGCAGTGATGGCGTACCTGCTCATATGTCCGGTTATGTGTGCCTATGTCATTTACCCGATGGACCAGGTCTTGCCACAGTGCAGCCTTCTCCTGCTGGTTCTGGCTGGTGCGGGAAAAGAGTACAGCGAAATCCCGCACCAGGCTCTGGTGTATCTCTTCCTCCTCTGCAGTGGAGTAGACAGGGTTTCGCTGGTGAACCATAGCCCTGAAAAGGAGAAGGAAAATATGTCAGCAATATCAGTCAGCAAACTATGGCACACATAATACACATAATACTCGACTGCAGTGATATAACTTAAACACCATATATAGCATCTGTCTGTCTATTGGGGGATACACATGTAAATGACCATATACCAGTGCTCAGCCGACAACTGTGCAACAGTACCTGGCACACTCCATATGACAGACTAGTATACTGCAGCAGTCAGCACACTGGTTCAGGTCCAATGCACAACCTCACACTGGGGGTTTGTATCAAGGTACTGTATGGGGAACATTATCAGCCCATGCACTGCATGCAATGCATGTTACATATTTCACTGGTAATGCACACTACTCTTACTTGCCATAACCCTACCTACACCACAGTGGCATACAGGGTAACACAGCACAGCATATGGCAATATAGTATGTGTTGATCGCAATACCTCACACATCTGTCTCTGGCCTCACACCAAGGACACACACTACCATGACAGACAGACAGTCATGGTGAGCAATCACACCAGTACATAACATGCACCCAGTCAGTGTCACACTCATTCCACCTGACATATTTGGTTTGCAATGTGTTCATGGGTGTGCATTGTGTCTTAGGTAGGTAGTATGCTTTTGGCCCTGGGCCTACAGCAGCATACTGTCATGCCACCCTGCCCCTTGTGACACATGTGTTATGATCGTACCTGCTCCTTACAAACAGTTACACAGGGTGACTCATATGGCATATTACCTATCTGCATAACATTCAGCAGGGGTATGTCTGACATCTACTCATGGGGAGCCTTGCTTCTTAATTCTGTGTGGTTTACTCCAGGGTATGTCGTATCTGTGGGTAGGGACCTGTACCTCCACCATGTGCTCTATACTGCAGTGACAAGGATGACAGACATAGGTAATTTGTGTTGTGGATGTTGGAGGTGTTACCATGGTTGTTGGACAACTGTCATGGGTGTGACCGAACTATGTATATCCAGCAGTGGTAACCTCTATGTAGGTAGTCTGTGTGCACTCTGTGGTCTTGTCAGTCACTCTGCATAGGTAATGTGTTTGAGTGCATTGACACAGTTACTTGCATATGTCTGTGTCCTTC
This sequence comes from Protopterus annectens, assembly GCF_019279795.1. Classification (NCBI taxonomy): domain Eukaryota; kingdom Metazoa; phylum Chordata; order Ceratodontiformes; family Protopteridae; genus Protopterus; species Protopterus annectens. The sequence goes on along the minus strand of NC_056729.1, from coordinate 1,848,186,750 downwards.
TCCATATCTGTAGCTGTCATGGGAGGTACATACTGTGTAGGACATTGTGGGGTGTAGAGGGGTACAGTGACCTAAATGCCCATAGCTGACACACCATGTCCACTGACACATTCCATGTACAGGTATTACAGGACTAGTGTGCCACTGTGTATATCAATGGGGAGCCTATTGTACACTTGTTGCCCCTGTTCCCCCCTGATACATGCAGTGGTGGGCAGGCATGCACATATGTGGTGGTTACTGGTGTCAGTGTTTTGGAATGGGGTATGGTACTCCAGTATCCACACTGGTGTTCACTCCATGCCTTTGTCACCAGGCACCTGTTGCAATACATTTGTACACATGTGCCTCACTCAGAATATATACATATATATATATATATATATATATATATATATATATATATATATATATATATATATATGTATATATATATATATATATATATATGTTTGTATATATATATATATATATATATATATATATATATATATATATATATTATGTATATATAGATATAGATATATACATATAGATGTGGGGAGAGGGGGAGAGAGAGAGACAGAGGGAGAGTGAGAGTGAGAGGGGGTGGGACAGAGAGAGAGAGAGATAGTCATATACAGACATATCTGTTGTCAGTCAGATCTGAATGCATATGTATATGTATCTACATATATCTATATATGTATGTGTATTACATATATCTGTACGTACATATTCTATCAATCTCGATGTCTGTGCAGTAAGTGATACCTAGTTCAAGGCTCCTGAGAGCACACTAGCGGTACCAGGCTATACCTCGTATCATGCTTTTTGGCCCCAAAACTCGGGAGGGGGAGTGTCCATATTCATGAAGGACACCCACACCTTCAGGTTAGTGGCAACACATGAAGCATCAGAGACCATCCAGGTGCAAATAACCGTAGGCAAACCTGCTATACAACTGGTAGCATGTTACAGACCACCCTCCCAATCTCAGGAACCACAGTCAGCCTTCCTGAAGACATTGGAGGATATGAATGTCCCACCACACACCATCATATTGGGAGACTACAACTACCCTAACATACACTGGGTGCATTATTCTAGCCCAAACACCCTAGCCCAAAGGTTCCCGGAATTCACTAAGTCAAATGCAATGGAACAGCTAGTCACCTCTCCCACAAGGGGAGATAATATACTAGACCTGATCATCACAAACATGGGGACAATGTGCTACACACCGGAAGTATACCCCTCACTAGTCACATCTGACCGCAAACTAATCACCCTGGATATACATATCCCACCTCCCCCACAACACAAAAGACTACAGTGAGAAACCTCTCAAATGCCAACTTTACACTTCTTAAAACTGAGTTGGTATCCTTTAAGCCCACTGGGCCAGTGGAAACCACATCCCACAATGCAGACTCCTTCACAAATGCTTTCTACGGACATCTCCAAGAATGCATGGATCATGCAATCCCAAATAAAACCAAGACCCTCTCCACCAAGGGCAGGCATCCTGTCTGGTGGACCCCAGCCATGAACAAATTGTATAACAAAAGAAGGTAGCTACTGCACGACAGAGCAGAATTCCATAAAGATAAGGCATCTCTGATCAGCACTAGTAGAAAGCTACATTCTCTCATACAAACATGCAAGGCCAACATTGAGAGGAAAATCACTATGGGCACTACAGATAACCACAAGGCCTTCTTCTGCTATGTTAGACACCTGGGTGGAAACCCTCAGATATGTTCAGAGTTAGTTCACAGTGACAAAAACTACACTGAACACACAGATATTGTCAACATTCTGGCAGACAGGTTCAGTGCAGATTTCTCCCCTCCCTCACCCCCAAATGAGGAATTACTTATCCCAGCTGACTGTAACCTCCCTGTCATCTCAGATGTCCAGCTGAGAACTGCACTCAGCAAAGCTATAAACACAGCATCAATGGGACCTGACGGTATCGCAAGTTGCATGCTACGTGAACTCCAAGAGGAGCTAAACTCACACATAAAATGCTATTTAACCGTAGCCGTACTACAGCATATGTACCTGGACACTGGCATACAGCAACAGTAGTCCCAGTCCACAAAGGAGGCACCTCTACAGACCCTGGTAACAACCGCCCCATAAGCTTAACCAGCCTGGTCTGCAACGCTATGGAAAGAATCATTATGGAACTTATACACAGAGACATTGGGGACTTACAGACACTTGATCCGACCCAGTTCAGCTTTGTAGAGGGCAGATCCTGCCTTTTGAACCTGGTTGACCTTTTCAAAACAGTCACTGGAGCCATTGACAAGGGCACAGCAGTTCATATAGCCTACCTGGACTTGGCTAAAGCTTTCGACACAATACCCCACTCTGGCATCATAGACATGCTCAACAGCTTAAATGTAAATCCATATGTCACAAGGTGGGTTGCAAACTGGCTAATGGATAGAAACCCTAAAGTCAAAATCACTGGTGCCATGTCAGACTCAGAGCCAGTCACAAGTGGTGTCCCACAGGGCTGTGTCCTGGGACCCCTCATGTTCGGCATTTATTTCTCAGATGTGGAAGCAGACATGGGAGGGTTGTGGCTGACAATGTTCAAAGATGACTGCATACTAGGCGCCATAGTTGATACACCAGCTGACACATACATCCTACAGAAAGGCCTCACTGAAACCAACAACTGGTGCCGGAGTCATGGCCTTAAACTGCATGCCAAATAATGTATAGTCATACCCTTTGGGAAAGACAAGGTACCCACATATTATCACATAGACCGTAACCCACTGAGTACAGACAAAGTAATCAGAGACCTGGGGACACAAATCGATACTGACCTCTCATTTGACACCCAGGTTGCCAAAGTGGTTGGATAGACTTCCTACCTTGCCCACCTTATCATGAAGGGATTCACATCCAGATCAAAGGAGGTCATTGTACCCCTATACTCCTCCCTTATCAGGCCCATGACTGTGTACTATGCCCCATTTGGTATGTAGTTTATTGGCAGCTAAATAATGCACACACTGTCAACAGTCAATAAAATTAATCAGAAAACTAAAACCCACCACACTCTCAGCTGATCAACTTCCAGCTGAATACTTGCAAAAATCAGCTGAGGCCATTGCCTACCCTGTGTCACTACTTATCAATCGTTCTTTAGCAGAGGCTAAAATTCCTGATATCTGGAAGATATCCTATGTAATTCCTCTTCATAAAGGTGGCACTTCCACCGAGCTCTCGAATTACAGGCCCATATCTATACTTTCTCCTCTAGCAAAGATAATGGAAAAATGTGTTCAAAAACAGTTTATGCAACACCTTCTTTCCAACCACCTACTGGCAGACACCCAACATGGTTTCAGACCTCTCCATAGTACTACCTCAGCCCTACTTGTCTTCTCCAATACCATAAATACCCATCGAAATAATAACAATATTTCCTCTGCACTATTTTTGGACCTGTCCAAAGCCTTTGATATGGTGGACCACAAACTTCTAATTAATACTCTGCAATCACTTTGTCTGGATGCTAAAGCCCTTTAATGGTTTAGTTCCTATCTAAATGGTAGAAAACAGGCAGTATTATGCCAGACTAAACTCTCTACCTTATTACCCAACACATTGGGAGTCCCACAAGGATCCATATTAGGACCACTGTTATTCTCCATCTTCATCAATGACTTGAATACTGTCATACCTAATGCCAGTTGTATCCAATATGCAGATGACTCTACGCTGATCTGCTCTGGCACAACCCCCACAGAGTTACAATTACTGACCCAGTCCACTTTTAACAAAATAGAAAACTGGCTCTACAGTCGTCGCCTGATACTTAATCCCAAAAAAACTAAAATGCTGTTATTCCTACCTACACAAAGGTCTAACACCATTAACTTTACAATCCAAGCCAAGGACGGGACCATAATCTCTCCGGACCTCTCTACAAAATTACTATGGGTGACTATTGACAACAACCTAAAATTTGATATACATGTAAACCAAATGATCAAAACTATCAATAAGAAACTAGGTTCGTTATATAGAATAAAAAGCTTCCTGACTCCCCAAGCCAAAATTGCAATTGCTCAAACTCACCTTCTCTCTACTCTCCTGTATGCATCCTCTGTTCTCCATAATACCAGTAAAACTGTCATGAACAAACTCACCATCTGTTACAATCATATCGCCAGGTTTGTTACTGGGTCACCTTTCAGGACCCATCATTGTACCAGTCTAACCCAGCTTAAATGGCTTGAGCTACCAAATTTAATATTATACAACTTATTAGTTCTGACCCACAAAATAATATACAACCCTGACTACACTCCTTCGCTTAAAAAACTGGTTACCCCGTGTAACAACCCTAGACCACTGCGTTCATCCAGCCGACTCCTCATCCAGACCTGCAAAATTAATAACATAGCCGGTGACTCTCTCCTTACCAACTCTGCAGGTAGAACATGGAACAAACTACCTCCTGATATTACCTCACTCTCCTCTTTAAGTCAGTTTAAAGCTAAACTTAAACTATACTTGGGGTCAATATGGAATTGCCATTGCATAAATCCTGGCTAGCTTATTCCCTGATTATGCATAGATCCCAGGTTACCTGGCTTTCACTGTAAATATCTTTACTGTGTCAATTCTCTATCATCCTGCATGATAATATGGAAAGTATTTGTTAATGTGCTGTGAATTGTAATTGTTTCTGTGACTTTAATACAGTTTACTACTGTTTGGAGCTTTTCTCCCCGGGCCGCCGCTGAAAATGGACATGAATCCAGTCGGATTATCCCGGTTAACAAATGTAAAATAAATAAAATAAAATAAAATAAAACAAAGAAAGCAAGGATCATAGCTAAAGAACATGGCTGATATGACGTTCCTGTGTACTACAGCTGATTCCTTCCTTTACACCATAATTACTCAGGAATAAATGTAGAAGTTAAGTATTTATATACACACACAAATACACACATTCACACACACACACACACACACACACACACACACACACACACACACACACACACACACACACACACACACACACACCATATCAGCTTAAGGTCAAGTGAATGAATAAATCCCTAAATAATAACTTAGAAATGTATCTTCAACTTTGGCATAATGGCTGAGGTGTTTATCTTACAAACACAAGGTACAGGGTTTGATTCTTACATGGGATTATTAGCTAAGCTTAAAATGGCCCACAAGGCAGTTAGCCTAGTACCAACCTATGAATCTTAGCTTACTGCTATCTGAACCATGCTATTAGAATTCTGTTTGCCCTCTCAACTTCGGGACAAAAACCCAAAAATTAGGAACAGGTTTTAAAATAATTCTCATATATTTAAAACATTGCTAGAATAACAAACTTTTCTTTAGCAAGTGTATTCTGAAGGATAAGAAGTCAAAAACTTGAACAACTGTCATTATTTACCAACTGCAGTCTACAATAACTTGCCAGAAAGCCACAAATTTTACAAGAAAAACGAGATACCTCTCAACTTAACTGTTCTAGAGATTTGGACAAAGCCAAAAATAATGACGGAAGGGGTGAAAAGGAACATTTTTTTAATATTATTTAATTTTATGCATCTCTTAATCAAGTAAACCCACTGGACAAAGTGCTCCTTTTCAACAGCAACCCTGAAGCACTGCCTGATTGACTTGCTCAAAGTCACACAGGAGGTAAATGAAGATGAAAAGACTCAAGCCTCGTACTTTGGACTACAGGAAGCAGTTTCTTACTGGTTCAGAGCCTTAAGTACCAGACAACTCTAAAATCACTTTAAAAAATTAACAGGATGGGAATTGCATGCATATGAATTTTCTGAACAATAATAGCAATGAAACTGTAATGCTGGCATTACTGACTGACTGCAATCCTCAGTGATTTACCCGACAAAAGGAGTTTTTTTATTTATTTGTTACCTGGGTAAGCCCAATAGGCAACATGTCTCTCTAAAGTGGAAATCTGAGAGTACTATTGACTTGTTTAGATACAAAAATAACAAATGATGATGGAAGGATTTAAACCCTGCACCCATGAAGCAGCTCATGGTTTTAGTCCTCTTTGCTAACCTCCTGATTAATTAATGAGCGACAGGCATAACTATGACAGAAAATCAGAGATTCTGCAAAATCAGACACAGATAAGAGGCAAAATATAGTAATCAGCTTAAAAAATGAACAGAACAACAGGGTTTGCATCCACATGCATTTTCTGAAATTCCAAGAACCAGCAATGCTGACTGACTGTAATCTTCAGTGATTTATCAGAAAATGAAGATTTGGCAGCTAATGTAGAAGATTAAAGTTCTAAACTCCTAGGCAGAGAGGCTTACTATAGTCAATGATATAGGGTTTGAGTCTCTCTACCTCCATTTGCCTGTTAGGTAGTGACTTTGAGCAAGTCACTTAATGAGACAATCCTCCTGGGTTGCTCCATTGCCTAATTTACAAATAAAAAAGATAAGAGGCTGCATGTGCATTTTCAGAACAATAACAACTATAAACTTTGAATGATTGGCACTACTGACTGTAATCCTTAGTGACTTACTTAAAAGTGTTTTGGTACCGATGTGGTTAAATAAAAACCAAGTAGTCTCTAGTCCTGATGTGGCTAAGCAAAAATCAAATGGTCGCTAGTCCTGTGAAGCTAACTGAAAGTGGATGAGCAACTGTCTTGGGAAGCAGCAAATCCTCCTTTGAAAAGCAAAAGCAAAAATTCTCCCATGAAGCAAAATGATAATGGTGGGTGAAACACAATGGCCTTGTGGAGCAAGCAGGAAATCCTCCTCAGATGTGGATATGTGGGTAAGCAACAGTAAAAATCAACCTCCAGTGTAGCGCATGCACTGCCTTAGAAGAGAGGTGCAGCCTCTGAGAAATGAGACTGCTTTTTGCATTCTTTACGGTAGAGTGGGAAAAAACAACAGGGGTGAATGGGCCAAAGTGGGCAAAAAATAAACAGGTGTAAATGGGTCAAAGTGGGCAAAAAATAAACAGTGGTAAATGGGTTAAAGTAAGCAAAAAATAAACAATGGTAAATGGGACAAAGTGAGCAAAAAATAACAGGGGTGAATGGGTAAAAGTGGGCAAAACATAAACAGGGGTAAACGGGACAAAGTGAGCAAAAATAACAGGGGTGAATGGGTCAAAGTGGGCAAAAACAAATAGGGGTAAATGGAAGAAAAAAGGGGGCAAAAAAATAACAGGAGTGAATGGGTCAAATGAACAGCAAATAATAGAGTGAGTACTGAGTAAGCTCCAGCAACAACACCAGCAGCATTCTGTTAGACTAAGGGCATGTCAATAAAATACATACAAAGCATAAATGTTAAAAAGGCTTTCAGTGCTTCAATGCCCATGCCTTAAGGAAGGGTCTGAGGGACGCTGCATCATTAATGCCTGGGGGTTTATCTGCATTTAGTTTAATTATCCATTTTTGTTCAAGTTCTTCTGTCCTATTAATCAAATCTCCCCCACTTGGTCCTTCGTTAATAACTTCTAACACAAAAAATTTAAAAACATGATGCATACCTTCCTTTTCAACATGTTTAGCAAGGGCATTAGTTTCTTTAGCAGCTGCAGTGTCTCTCATGTGCTCTAATAGAACATACATACATAAAAGAACATACATAAAAATATTATATATATAAAATTAAAAATAAATAACCTGCTATATTACTGAGCATAATAATACTGTTCTTTGTATGTTTCTTTTACAGTATATTATATGCTGTTTTTTATATATTGTCTTGAATGAAATTTTGTGCTTTTTGAGTGTATTTGCATTTTGAATGTACTTGTTCTTTTAACTCATTTAATTAATAAATTGGTCATAGTCATGTGACACAGGATTCAATGCTTTTAAAGTTTGGGATGAAGTTTTTTTGTAATCTTTGTCTGAGGAAGCAACCAGGTCTGGTTGCGAAAGCGCTTACCTACAATAAAGAGCACTGAATTTATATGGGATTTTACAGTGGTTTTTTGCTCCTTCAGTGTGGTTTTAGCAGTATTAGGAGTTTACGTTTTTTTTCTGGACATTTCAGTTGTTTACATAAGATCTTCATCAAAACTGTGTAATCTCATACTCCTTAGCATCTGTCCTTTAAGCACATTTCTACTTACATGCCTGGGGTGCTGTAATCTGTTTTCATACTGTAAGATGGTTTCATGTAAGTTATCCATTTTATCACCCACAACATCCATAGAAAAGATAGCATAAAGCTTGTCTTGCAGATTATTAAGTTCAGCTGCTAGCTCCCTTTCTTGTTATAGAAATAAATCTACCAACAGACGCAGATAGTCGTAACTGAGCTGTAGATTTAGTTGTTGCCATTTCTTTAGCAGTTCAGGGAACTGGTCTCCATAAGTGGGCATAGTTAATACCCTCAAACCTCTCGGTACTATGTTGTATCTGAGAGACACTTCCATGTGGATTTAGCCACTCTTTCTGTTTTGGCTAACTGTTCCATCTTTAAAAAGGCAGCTATGCTATAAACCATCTAGTACTAGACATGAAGTTTTGTAACAGAGAAAAGGGACCTATCCATGCAGGAGATGCACAGCTCCTGAGAGATTACAGAATATTAAAACTAAAAAACTACAACGGGATATGAATGACTTTCAAATGGGGGCGGTGTTTTCTTGGTCAAAACCACCTCCTACCAATAGGAATCAACCTCCAGACTAACCACAGGATAAGACTGAAGCCGTACATCAATCAATCAACAGAGGACTGCCCATACAGGAAATGAAATATCCGTAAATGAAACGCCTACATTAACAGTTATGATCGAACAACCACTGACTAAAACAATCATGGAGAAAGATTTATTGCTTGGTTCTAAAAATAATGTGACTAATTACTCTGATAACGGCTCTAGGCCTCCTTTTTCTATGCAAATAAGGGAAATAAATGGGACTACTATCAAGCTGTTTCCCCTGAATACAGCTCTTCCTATCAAGAACAGATCAAGGAGTAGAGGATGGAGAGTACCAGTACAGCAAATACAAGCTTCGGTAGCGGGGCAATCAGAAATGAATACACGCAGCCGGATTCAAAAGAGCTGGCAGTTAACCTTTCTTCACTACAATTAATAGATATACAATTAGTTGTTTTAAATAGAGGCCTGTCTTTTATACCAGCTCAAAGAACAGAAATGGTAGAAATATTAAAGGAATTGAAACTTTTTGGCACAACACTAACTCTTAAAAAGCTATTTCCTGTTACAACAGGTGTAAATACAGATACTAGTACTAGGACAGGTTGTTTTAGAAAACCTAGCTGTTTTATACCTAAAACATCCTATGGTAGATTCATTTGTATCAGTGTGTGAGAAAGAGATTAGTGAGACTTTTGAAAGTGATAGACCACACTCTTTTTATAATTTGAGCAAAGATGAAATGTGTGCACTGTCAAAATGATGTAGTTTAAATTCTATTGAAATTTGACCAGTGGACAAAGGTGGGGGTATCATTGTTATGGATAAAGTTTTTTACGTTGAACAAATGTTGAACTTATTGTCTGATAATGAGACATAAATACAAATAACAAGAACTGTATTGAAGGGAGTGATAGGACTGAATTTTTTCTGTTTGACATGCTAATGACACATATGATTTCCGAAGAATTATTTAAGTATTTTAAAATAGAACATCTAATTATTCCCATTATATATGGGCTCCCAAAATTCTACAACAATCCAATTTGCCCCTTATGAGACCTATTGTCTCTAGTAAGGGATGGGCTACTGAATCATTGTCTATCTTTATTGAAAAGAATTACATCCTATTTTACACACATGCAATTCAGTTTTAAAGAATACTAAAACTTGTTTACAAAAATTATATGTACAGCTAATTTACATCAACAGTTTATGCTTGTTACACTAGATATTTCTTCTCTTTTTACAGTTATCCCGAACCAATGGGGTATTAAGAACATTAGAGAACTTCTAAGAATTAAGCAACTATTTTCTAATGATAAAATTGAGCTAATATGAGGATTACTAGAGATAGTTTTAAAGAATAATGTTTTTAATTTTTGTGACAACTACTATTTACAGAAGATTGGCACTGTCTGTGCCAATAGCTACACCAATCTGGTACTAGTGCAGTGGGAGAATGCATTTTTATTACAAGGGCATGAACATAGCAAGCATGTGATATGGTATACATGTTTTGTTGATGACCTCTTTATTTTATGGGGCAAAACAGAAAAGGAATTAATTGAATTTATTGATTACTTACACATAACTACATTTTTAAAATTTACCTATAAATACTCACATGAGAACATTGAATTTTTAGATGTTATGGTTAAAAAATCAGAGATGAATAGCATAGGGACATGCTTGTATAGAAAACCAACAAGAAAGAACTGTCTACTACATAAAAATAGCATGCACCCCTGGCGTGTAAGTAGAAATGTGCTTAAAGGACACATGCTAAGGAGGATGAGATTACACTGTTTTGATGAAGATCTTATGCAAACAACTGAAATGTTGAAAGATGATTTTCTTAGCAGAGGCTATTCTAAATCAGAAGTGGATACTAGTGCAAATTATGCACTAAGTGAAAGAAGAACGAAGGGCCGACCCTTTTTTTCAGAACAAATAGTGGGCCAACAGATAGGGAATAGAAATGACAATGAAGTTAAATTATGGTTCCCTATTTCTTTTACTAGTGATGTAAATGCATTTTGTAGCATTTTTAAGAAAAAATAGAATATTTTAACTACAATAAAATAATTAAATGGAGTAATAGACCCTATACCACATTTTTCTTTCATTAATAAGACATCTTTAAAAAGGCAGCTATGCTATAAACCATCTAGTACTAGACATGAAGTTTTGTCACAGAGAAAAGGAACCTATCCATGCAGGAGATGCACAGCTTGTTGATATATTTTTTCATGAACTACCTTTGTTCATCCTGAGAAAAAATTTAAAATAGATGCATGTTTTTATGCAGATTGTAGAATGAAGAATATATATTTTAGCTTTTGTCAAATATGTAAGGCTTACTATATAGGTAAAACAAATAGGATGTTAAAAGAACATGTATTAGAGCACATGAGAGACATTGTAGCTGCTAAAGAAACCAATGCCCTTGCTAAACATGTTGAGAAGGAAGGTATACATCATGTTTTTAAATGTTTTGTGTTAGAAGTTATTAATGAAGGACCAAGAGGGGGAGAGTTGATTAATAGGACAGAAGAACTTGAACAAAAATTGATAATTAAACTAAACACAGATCAACCCCCAGGCATTAATGATGCAGTGTCCCTCAAACCCTTCCTTAAGGCATGGGCATTGAAGCACTGAATGTCTTTTTAACATTTATGCTTTGTATGTATTTTGTTGACATGCCCTTAGTCTAACAGAATGTACTAATTACTTTTAATGTGTTAATGAGCAAAATTTCTTCTACATATATAATGCATTGCAGTTGTGTCATTTTGTAACAGTCTAAAGAAGCGATCTGGAGATCGTGAAAGCGCTCACTTTTGTTATTTTGTACATTATTAAAGTGTTGGACTCTTGCCGTGGAACTCTGGACTCTTGCCGTGGAACTCTGCAACTTCATTTTTCTTGATGTGAATGGGTCAAAGTGGGCAAATATAACAGGGGTGAATGGGTCAAAGTGGTCAAAAAATAAACAGGGGTATATGGGACAGAGTGGGCAAATATAACAGGGGTGAATGGGTCAAAGTGGGCAAAAAATAAACAGGGGTATATGGGACAAAGTGGGCAAATATAACAGGGGTAAATGGGTCAAAGTGGGCAAAAAATAAACAGGCCAGCCGACACAAATACAAAGGAGCAATTGAAAAAGAAAGCTCGAATCCTTGGTAATACGTAATACACTTTATTCCACAAAGACTCCTATTCCTTCGAACACATTAACGCTGTACAGAAATATATCCTGCATTTTCGTTTCAAGTGACTTCCTCAGATGAAGAAAACTGAATGCATACCTAGTAAATACACAATAATATATACTCTCACAATCAATTATCTAATAATTAATTAATAGTTCAATTAAATGTTTTAATTCATTAAACTTTAAAAATGCTTCATAAAATACATTAAATAACCATTAACTGTTAAAAATTGATGCTTCAAAAAATACAAATATGTCATATAAATACTTTCCTATAAAAACATATTTCATCCATACTACATTCATTTTAATAACAATATAAAATACTTTTAAAAAACATTTAAGAAAATGACTGAAAATTCTATAGGGACAATCGCACCCTCTTGTGTTAGGAAAAGAATTGATTTTTTGGATTTTACATATAAAATTGATATGAATATTCTAAATTATCTGGACATCTCCATAGGAAAGGGCAATGAAGGCTTCTTCTCAAAGATCTATAGAAAGGAAACCTTCCCGAATTCCTATTAACTTTCAATAGTACTCACCCTACCACCAGAAGAACGGTATTGTGAAGGGCAGTACGTAAGGGGTAGCCGTACGACTTCAAGAGAGAGTGATTTTGAAGATGAGTGTAAGAAGCTGTGTAAAATGTTTATTGTTAGGGGTTACCCTATTTCCCTTGTGGAATCCATAGAGAAGGAGGTTAGGGTAGGCAGGCAGGATAAATTTAAACCCATCCTGGGGGTCAAGGTAGGATTGAACGAGACAAAATCGAAAGTAGATAAATATGAAGGAGAAAGCAATTTTGTAATGGACTTTAATGGGGACGCTGTTAAAATAAGAAAAATTTTGGAAGATGAATGGAATAGGTTTGGGGAAATTTCGGACCTGGAAGGAATTTTTGAGACACCTTTGAAATGTACTTACCGCAAGGGGAAACATTTAAAGACCATTTTAGAGGGTAAAAATGAGTGGAACAAATTTAGAGATGGTAAAGTTGGCACTTTTAAATGCGGGCGATGTTCCCACTGCCCATATATATATGTACAAAGGAGATTATCTTTATTAGTTGTAGAGACAGATTGATCCAGAGTAGATTTTATGCGAACTGTGACACTAGTGGAATAGTATACTTAGCATTGTGTGATCACTGTGATGCATTTTATGTGGGTAAATCCGAAAGGAAGTTGAAAAATAGAATATACGAGCATAACTATGAGATTAGGACTAAATGCATTAACAACGCCCTGTATAAGCACAAAAGAAGTGGTCAGGAAGCTAAGTTTAGCTTTTTTATTTTGGAAGTGGTAGAAAAGAATATAAGGGGCGGTTTATGGGAAACGTCTATAGAATACAAAGAATTATTGTGGCAATTATCATTGGAAGCCAACAAGTTCCCAGGATTGAATGATGCAGTTTCCCTTGCCCCAGTCCTAAAGCTGAGAGCAGCAACATTGTAGGCCTTATTTACGTTTCATTTAGGTTCTGGAAAAATATTTGGCCCCCTTAGTTTGTTTGTTTGAATGGTACATAACACAAAACACAAAAATATGAATTAATGGAGGGATTATTTTGTTTGGTCTGTGGAATAAATTCTTTTCCTAACACAAGAGGGTGCTATTGTCCATATAGAATTTTCAGTCATATTCTTAAATGTTTTTTAAAAGTATTTTATATTGTTATTAAAATGAATGTAGTATGGATGAAATATGTTTTTATAGGAAAGTATTTATATGACATATTTGTATTTTTTGAAGCATCAATTTTTAACAGTTAATGGTTATTTAATGTATTTTATGAAGCATTTTTAAAGTTTAATGAATTAAAACATTTAATTGAACTATTAATTAATTATTAGATAATTGATTGTGAGGGTATATATTATTGTGTATTTACTAGGTATGCATTCAGTTTTCTTCATCTGAGGAAGTCACTTGAAACAAAAACGCAGGATATATTTCTGTACAGCGTTAATGTGTTCGAAGGAATAGGAGTCTTTGTGGAATAAAGTGTATTACGTATTACCAAGGATTCAAGCTTTCTTTTTCAATTGCTCCTTTGTATTTGTGTTGGCTGGACTGTTTAGAGCAGTTGTTTTCCATTTGTTGACTTTATTTTGGTTGTTTTGTGAAATAATAAACAGGGGTATATGGGACAAAGTGGGCAAATATAACAGGGGTGAATGGGTCAAAGTGGGCAAAAAATAAACAGGGGTATATGGGACAAAGTGGGCAAATATAACAGGGGTGAATGGGTCAAAGTGGGCCAAAATAAACAGGGGTATATGGGACAAAGTGGGCAAATATAACAGGGGTGAATGGGTCAAAGTGGGCAAAAAATAAACAGGGGTATATGGGACAAAGTGGGCAAATATAACAGGGGTGAATGGGTCAAAGTGGGCAAAAAATAAACAGGGGTATATGGGACAAAGTGGGCAAATATAACAGGGGTGAATGGGTCAAAGTGGGCAAAAAATAAACAGGGGTATATGGGACAAAGTGGGCAAATATAACAGGGGTGAATCAAAAATAAACAGGGGTATATGGGACAAAGTGGGCAAATATAACAGGGGTGAATGGATCAAAGTGGGCAAAAAATAAACAGGGGTATATGGGACAAAGTGGGCAAATATAACAGAGGTGAATGGGTCAAAGTGGGCAAAAAATAAACAGGGGTAAATGGGACAAAGTGGGCAAAAAAATAGGGGAAATTGGTCAACATGGGGAAAAATAACAGGGGTAAATGGGTAAGAGTGGGCAAACAAGTTTGCTTCCCTGAGTAAATGTCTTAATATCTTTTCGGCATTTTTTTTTGACTGCTCCCAGCACCCACCACACGCACTGCATATTATGAATACCTACCACTGAGATCACTCTGCACTGGGGACAAGGCAAACACCAAATCCCAAGAAATAGGGCAAATACTTGATTTTTAAGAAATACCAGTATTATGCTGAAAAGCCAGTTTGATGTTCCGTGCTGCATGTTCTGCCATTCAACACTATGACATCTCAGTCTTAACACACATATATGTAAATATGAATATATGCATGTGTATGTGTGTATGTATGTATGTATGTATACACACAAAAACACACACACACACACACACACACACACACACACACACACACACACACACACACACACACACACACACACACACACACACACACACACACGTGCATGTCCACACACATATATGTATATACTGAACATACTTTGCATATTTTACAGCATAGATGAAAATCCATGTGTGTGTGTCTAATACTTATCTATCTGTATGCGTGTATATGTGTGAGTTTGTATGTGCGTGTGTGTGTGTGTGTGTGTGTGTGTGTGTGTGTGTGTGTGTGTGTGCCTGTGTAAGCTACATACATATTAGAATTTATCATGGAAGGCACCATTTTTTAAATCTAATTAGTCTGGATGAGGTTGCTCGCACACACACACACACACACACACACACACACACACACACACACACACATATATATATATATATATATATATATATATATATATATATATATATATATATATAAAATGTACATACACACAAACAGAAACATACATATTAAGCATATTTAGCATACTTTATACTGAAGATGAAAATCCATCTGTATATCTAACCATACCAATCTATATATATGTGTTTATGTGCATGTGTGTGAACTACATACATAGTATATTTTCCCACTGAACACATATTTTTTAAACTAGTTAATATGGAGGAGATTGTATATTTAGGGCATCTATAATGAAACATAAAATTCCTGTTTGCATTATTTTATTTCAAACATCGTTGTTATTGATTTTACTTAAAATTCTCTAATATAAACCATAAAAGCATCAGTTAAGAAAGTATAGGACACCTAAAGTTTTCAGTCTAGCTTTTCACAGACTACCCTAATGGGAATTAACTATTAAAAGTCATACTTAACCAAATCAGTGCTTTTTTCAAACCATAAAATACCCTTGAAATGTGAATTTTTCCAGCTAGATTCTGTAGAAATGAAGTGCTGTGTATTTGCAAATTGGCAGAAAACACCAACCATCTGCAATCAACTCATGACAAAGGCAAAGTAGTGGAGTTAATGATAGGTCTGTCAAATATTTCAACCTACAAGTATGTTTCATGAGATGTAATTCAAGTATGTAATCAATATGCAGGTTTCAACAGCATTGATAAATACAACAAAGCACATTGCAACTTCTCATTTCTCTTCCATCATTCATTCACATATGTGCTCTGGTGCTTCTCAAAGAAAAGATACGATGTGCCCTAGGACCAAATAAACGTAACGCAGTAAGCAGCAAGTAACCATGCATGTTTACATCCATCCATACATATACAGTGATGACTGCGGGAGATATGTATATATATATATATATATATATATATATATATATATATATATATATATATATATATATATATATATATATGTTTAGGTTCATAGGTTCATAGGTAGGTACTAGGCTATCTGCCCGAATGCATTTATAAGCCTAGCCAGAATGTGTTGGCTTTCGCCACCCCCTTAGATTAGTTCCCTGTGCCTCTGTCCAGCAGAGCCATTGAAGTGATCCCTGGGGTAAACTTTCTGTTTCCCATCCACTTGTCAAGGTTTCTCTTGAAGAGAGTTAGCGAGCAGCTCTGCCTAATGTAGACTGGAATCTTGTTCCAGAGCATGGGAAGTCTCTGGGACAGGAATCTATCCAGCACATCCTATTTATTGTTGTGGTGATGTTTAGTTCCATGGAGCATGTGGCTTGAGGGGATATGGTTTTCTTTAGGTGGAGCATGTCCATCAATTCTGGGTTGGACATGGCCTTGTATGTCAGGCAGAGATCACCTCTGAGTAGGCGGTATGCAACCGAGTACAGCTGGAATTTCTTCAGTCGAGCTGCATAGGGCATCTGCTTGAGGCCAGTGATCCTCTTAGTGAGGTACTTCTGTGGTCTTTCCAGTTGTTGCAGGTGTCTTGTAAGGTACATCCCAAATGCGGCATTGTATTCTATGATGGGTCTGATGAGTGATGTGTAGAGGGACCCAATGACCTCTTTCAATCTGGATGCAAACCCTTTTGTGATTAGGTGGGTCACAAAGAAGGATTTTCTAACCACTTTGGCAATGTGACTATCAAAGGAGAGGTTACTATCTACTTGGGTCCCCAGATCCCTTATTACGTCTTCCATATTTAGGGGGCTACCACCTATGTGGTAGTTTGTGGGTACATTGTTTTTTCCAAAGGGGATGACTATGCACTTTTTGGCATTTAGCTTGAGGCCATGGTTTTGACACCAGGTATCTGTCTTAGTGAGACCCTTTTCGAAGATGTCTGTGTCAGCTGGAGAGTCAATTATAGCCACTAGTTTGCAGTTGTCTGTGAACTTGGTTAGCCATAGTCCTCCTGTGCTTGCCTGTACCTCTGAGAAGTATATGCCGAACATGAGGGGTCCTAGGACTGAGCCCTGGGGAACACCACTTGTAACCGGTTTAGAGTCAGACCTAGCTCTCGCAACTCTTACCATGTGGGTTCTGTCCGTGAGCCAGTTGGCAACCCCTCTCATGAAGTAGGGTTTATGTTCAGGCTGGTGAGCTTGTCTAAAATACCTGAGTGGGGAATGGTGTTGAAGGCCTTTGCGAGGTCTAGGTAGGCTGTGTGGACCACCTTTCCCTCATCTATAGCCTTGTTAACTGTCTCAAAGAAGTCCACCAGGTTTAGGAGGCATGGTCTGCCCTTAACAAGGCTGAACTGGGTAGGGTCCAGTGTTTGGAGGTTCCCAATGTCTCTGTTAATGAGATTCATGATGATGCACTCCATAGCTTTGCAGACCAAGCTAGTCAGGCTTATAGGGCGATAGTTCCCAGGGTCTGTTGTGGCTCCACCTTTGCGGAGTGGAATAACTGTTGCTGTGAGACACTCTGTGGGCATGGAGCTTGTGGAGAGGCTGAGTATAAGCTGTGTGTTTAGGTGAGGGGGGTTAGTTCATCTTTGAGCTTGTGTAGGACACAGTCTGGGACACCGTCCGGTCCCATTGATGGTGTGTTTTGGCTTTGGAGAGGGCTGTTTTAGCCTGTGTGTCTGTGATTTCAGGGGCACTACATTCTTCTGGTATAGTTATGGGCCCTTTAGGGGGTGAGAGGAGAATGAAGTTTGCACTGACCCTGTCTGCCAGGATGTTGGCTGTATCAGTCAGTTCAGTGTATTTTGTGCCATTCTGCACTAACTCCGAGCATATCTGAGAATTGCCAGTTAGATTCTTGCCTTAGCTAAAGAATGCCTTGTAGTTATCTTTGGAGTCCATGGCAATTTTTCTTTCAAAGCTAGCCTTGGATGATTTTATGAGGGAATGTAGTTTCTTGCTGATAATGATCAGGGATGTCTTCCCTTCTTGGGATTTTACTCTTTTCTGTACTAGTTTCCTCCTTCTATTGTATAGCTTGTTTATGGCAGGGGTCCACCAGACTGGTTTCCTTTTCTTGGAGGAGTGAGTCTTGGTTTTGTGTGGGATAGCATGATCCATGCATTCTTGTAGGTGCCCATAGAGTGCATTAGTAAAGGATTTTGCAGCTTGGACAGTGTTATCCTTTAACATGGGGGCTTTGAAACTTCCCACCTCGGTCTTAAGTAACATGAAGTTTGCTTTTAAAAAGTTTTTCACGGTGGTTTCTTTGACTGGGGGTGGTGGCGGATTGTGGATATCCAGAGTGATTAGTTTATGGTCAGATCTAACCAGCGAGTGGTTGACCTCTGGTGTGGAACACCTGTCGCCCAAGTTGGTGATGACCAGGTCCAATATGTTGTCACCTCTGATGGGGATGTTGACCAGTTGATCCAGGGTGTTTGAGTTTATAAATTCTAGGAAATGTTGGGAAAGGGAGTTTGAGCCTTGCCTAAAAAAGGCACTATGGGGGTGGCAAGAGCCTTGGCCAATATTTGAAAGCCTAAGGGTGACAGGTGCAAGCCATCTCTAATGAAGCAGCATGGCTTGTCAAGCATGTCATGGCAAGCTGACAGACACTGGATCCCCTTTGAATGACACCAGAAGCTTAGCCAGTTGTTGAAATTGATAATTTTTTCTCTATACCATGGTATCATTCTTGGTGAGGGCAGGATGCTACTCAGAGTCAGGGTCATAGGTTCATAGGTAGGGACTAGGCTATTGGCCTAAGGGCCTATGTAAGCCTAGCCAACAAGGTTTCCTGGCTTACGACACCCAAGAAAGTTATTTTCCTGTGCCACTGTTGAGCAGAGGCACAGAAGTTATCCCCGGGGTGTATTTCTTATTTCTCATCCACTCATCAAGATTTTTCTTGAAGAGTGCTAATGAAGAACTTTGCTTGACATAGATGGGTAGCCTGTTCCAAAGTATGGGAAGTCTCAGGGACAGGAATCTATCCCTCCAGAATGTCCTGTTTATTGTGGTGACAAGGTTTAGGTCCCTAGAGCATGTAGCTTGGAGGGATTGGGATTCCTTTAGGTGTAGCATGTCCAACAGCTCTGGGTTTGACATAGCTTTATATGTTAGGCAGAGATCACCTCAGAGTAGGTGATATGCTATGGAGTAAAGCCAGGGTTTTTTGAGGCAGTCAGTGTAGGGCATTTGTTTGAGGCCAGTAATCCTCTTTTTGAGGTACTTCTGTGGCCTTTCCAGCTGTTGCAGATGTCTTGTGAGGTGCATTCCAAAAGCGTCATTATACTCTATAATGGGTCTAATGAGTGTCGAGTGGAGGGGAACAATGACCTCTTTTTTCCTGGATGAGAACCCTTTGATGATGAGGTGTGCCACGTAGAAGGACTTCCAGACTACTGTGGCGATGTGACTATCAAAGAAGAGACTACTGTCCACCTGCGTCCCAATACAAAGATGTCACAGTGGGGATCAAACCTGAAATGGCTGTTTATAAAGCATACGCTCCAACCACTACACTATTGCAAAATTATACCGGCCTTGGCTACGTGATCAGAGAGCTCCTCCATGTCTCTTTTCATGTAGTCCAGGGAGGTATGGCTCAGGTCATTCACACCAACATGGACAATGACAGAGTCATATTTGTACTTGTTCTGGAGTGACCTGAGTGCTTGTGTTATGTGGCGGATCCTGGCACCTGACAGGCAGCTAACAGTAACCTTCTCCTTGCTCAGCCTAGTGAGTGGGATGTCAGTGTGCCTGACTATAGAGTCACCTATTACTAGTGTGTTGGGTATGTTATTTTGCCTTAAGGGCTGTGATTGCATGGCACACTGGTTTTGTGAAGTATGTGTTTCATGGTTTGTGTTGGGGGGGTGGAGGTTGCTTGGATGTCTGCTTTGGAGGTTTCTGTTACATTTGCAGATTTTTATTTGGAGCCTCCGAGCATGTTTTCGTATATTTATGCGTGTTTTTTGCCTGTGCTGGTTTCATACGTCTATGTGAGATTGGTGGTGTGATGCAAGTAATTCCCTTCTCGTCTTGACTGCCTGGTCCAGTCTTGGGTTGAGAGAGCTTAGCCACCAGTTTGGCTGTATAATTACATCTCTCACATGTATTAGTGTTTGGTGGAAGGAGGAGAGGGTTGTCTGTTTACATGAGGCAATTGTAACATTGCCTCAAAATTCCCAGATTCACCAGTTGGACCAGAGAGTACACCTAAAACTGCCCTTTGGACATGCCTGGATAAGTACAGTGAACTGTTTTACTGATTGGCTGGTAAGGTCGAATAGAGAGCCTTGTCCTTCTCTACAGTATAGGGAGGTCTAGTGCTAAGGTTTATTAGTGTTTGCTATGAGTTTTGAGCAAGTGCCGGGATGAGAAGTGAATGGTTTGAGTGCTTAAGTTAAAAGTTTGTCTGGTTCCAAGGGAAAAATTGAAGAGTAGACTTTGTGGAGCCTGGAATAGTTATACCTTAGCTAACTGGCACTGCCCGATGTACAAAACCATGCAAATGTCGGTTTTATAGTAGGGAAATGAAAGAGATAGAAATTAGCCCAAAATGGCCAATAAACTGCTAATTTCTGGGCTGAAACCACTCCTCCAGGGACAGATAGGCTGCTCAAAGCTCCCTCTCTCACAGTGAACAGAGAAATTTCCTTCTTTCCAAGTAAGGTATGGGCAAACACAGAAACTTGTAACACAGCCCTGAATTCAGTATACATATATATATATATATATATATATATATATATATATATATATATATATATATATATATATATATGTATATATATACAGGGTGTTAGGGCTGAGACAACCCTTAGCACAACCTGCCATTTGTCTTCATAGAACACTTAATCATCTGTGCGTTTGTGGATGTGCCAGTGACCTTCAGAGAAGAGAGCACGCCTATAGAGTGGGACATACATGGTAGATGCATGGAATTCCTACAAGTGCCCTAAACCTGAATACCTGACCCAAGCACAGTACTGTATCATCTGCTGGAATTATGTCCATGCACACCTACAGACAAACATCAGCATCTCCTTCCTCTCTCTAGGCACAACACAGTGGAGACACAACTCTCTCCCTGCCCAATCTGCCTAGTCTCCCACACTGACTCCCACAGTCAAATATAGAATTAACCTACAGCTCCAACACCATATACACACACTCCCTGTTATTCACATTTGCTAATGTGGCCATTACCACCTTTGCATGTGATGACCATTGTGCTCTGTCCTTAGTACTCTGTTACCTGTGTAAGCATGTATCTAATGCATAGAGTGGGCAGACCATGCATAGCATAGAACAGCCTGAGTACAGCAATGAAAGCATCATTTTTACTGTTGCATGACATGCTTACTCTCCCAATGTTTTGAACCAGGTGCAGGCTGTAAGCCAGTGCTACAATGTACTGCATCTGCCCCTCCCTCACATAACTATTCCCTAGAGCAGGTTTCTCTACAGGCTCATCATTAGGAACCTCCTCCTTCACAGGCTCCTCCCATGCAATGGAGTCCTCCACCTGCTTCTCATCAAGCACCTCCTCTTTCACAGACTCCACCCGTGTAGATGGATCCTCCACAGGTTCCTCATCAGGCACATCTTCCTTCATAGGCTCTTCCCCTGCATCAGGCTCCTCCACATGCTCCTCATCGGGCACCTCCTCTTTATAGTCTCCTCCCCCTGCAGCTGGCTCCTACACAGGCTCCTCATCAGGGACCACCTCCTTCACAGGCCCCAACCCTGCAGATGGATCTTCCACAAGTTCCTTATTGGGCACCTCCCCTTCATAGCCTCCTCCTCTGCAACTGGCCTCCTCCTCTGCAGCTGGCTTCCTCCACATGCTCCTTATCAGCCACCTTCTCCTTTACAGGCCCCACTTCTGCAGCTAGCTCCTCATCAGGCTTTTCCTCCTTGGCTCTATTATAGGCTCCTCCCCTGCAGCTGGCTCCTACACAGGCTCCTCATCAGGCTCCACCTTCTTCACAGCCCCTCACCTGCAACTGGCTCTACCACAGGCTCCTTATCCAGCACCTACTCTGCAGCTGACTCAGGGAATTCCACCCCCTAAATGTTTCACCTCTGCTGCATTTGCTCACATATCAACATGCTACATAATTGGGCAAGTACTTCAAATATTTTACTGCATGCTTCAGGGTCATATTGTGGTGCACAACCAGTCAAAACATACATTGGACAATATTTGGTGTCTAAGGCAGGGTGGTGTTATATACATTCTTTGCCATGGTCTGTGGATTTGTTATTGGTGTCATTAGCCATGACTTTAGGGCATATAGGTTCATAGGTTCATAGGTTTATACTAGGCTATCTGCCCTAAGGCATTTATAAGCCTAGCCCAAAGTTTTGTGGCTTACGCCACCCCTTATGTTAAAAAATATTGTGCCCATTAGTTTGTTGTGCCTCTGTCCAGCAGTGACACAGAGATGATTCCCGGGGTAAACCTACGATCTCCCATCCACCGGTCAAGATTTCTCTTGAACAGAGCCAGCGAGGTGCTCTGCCTCACATGGATCGGGATTTTATTCCACAGCATAGGGAGTCTCTGAGTGACAAATCTATCCCTCCAGCATGTCTTATTTATATCCGTGCTAAGGTTTAAGTCACTTGCTCTAGTGGATCTGGTAGATTTGGATTTTTTGAGGTGGAGCATGTCCATTAATTCCGGTTGGACATGGCCTTGTATGTCAGGCACAGGTCACCTCTGAGCAGACGGTATGCGACTGAATAGAGCTGGAGTTTCTTCAGTCTGGCAGCATATGACAGATTTTGGAATCCCTTTATCCTTTTGGTGAGGAAATTTTGGGGTCTCTCCAATTGCTGCAGGTGTCAGGTGAGATACATCTCGAATGGGGCATTGTACTCGATCATTGGTCTGATAAGTGAAGAGTACAGGGGAACAATGACCTCACTTGATCTGGATGTGAATCCCTTCATGATCAGGTGGGCAATGTAGAAGGTCTTTCTAACCACTTTAGCAATGTGAGTGTCAAAAGGAAGGCCACTGTCAACCTGGGTCCCCAGGTCCCTGATAACCTCTTCTGTGCTTAGTGGATTGCCACCTATATGGTAGCTTGGGGTTACCTTGTTTTTCCTGAAGGGTATGACTATACATTTTTTGGCATTTAACTTCAGGCCATGGCTCTGGCACCAGCTATCAGTTTCCGTGAGACCCCTCTGAAGGATATCTGTGTCCGATGTACTTTCCACCCAGTTTGCAGTCATCTGCAAACTTTGTCAGCCATAGTCCTCCTATGTTTGCCTGTACTTCTGAGAAGTAGATACTGAACAACAGGGGGCCAAGGACTGAGCCCTGTGGGACACCACTTGTGACCGACTTGGAGTCTGACATGGTGCCAGCAACTCTAACCCTGTGGGTTCTGTCCTTTAGCCAGTTTGCAACCCATCTTGTGACATATGGGTTTACATTTAAGCTGGTAAGTTTCTCTATAATACCTGGGGTATTGTGTAAAGCTTTTGCAAGGTCAAGGTAGGCTGTATGGACTGCCTTTCCTCATCAATGGCCTTGGTGACTGTTTCGAAGAAGTCAACCAAGTTCAAAAGGCATGATCTGCCCTTAACAAAGCCAAACTGGGCCGGGTCCAATGTCTGCAAGTCCCCTATGTCTTTGTTTATGAGTTCCATTATGATCCTCTCCATAGCTTTGCAGACCAAGCTTGTTAAGCTTATGGAATTACCAGGGTCCGTAGAGGCACCGCCTTTGTGGAGTGGGACCACAGTTGCCGTACGCCACTCCTTGGGCACGTATCCTGTGGTAAGGCTAAGATTAAACAGCTGTCTTATGTGCGGGTTTAGTTCCTCATTGAGTTTGTGTAGCACACAGCCGGGGACACCATCCGGTCCCATTGATGCTGTGTTTTTAGCTTTAGAGAGAGCAGCTTTTACCTGCGCATTTGAGATGTCTGGGAGGTGACACTGCTGGGATAGTTATCTCTCCTTTTGGGGAGAGGGGGTGAAGTTTGCACTGAACCTGTCTGCCAGTATGTTGGCAATGTCTGTGGGTTCAGTGATTTTTGTATCATTTTGGACTAATTCTGAGCATATCTGGGAGATTCCACCCAGGTTTCTAACATAGCTGAAGAAGGCCTTATGATTGTCTTTGAATCTATGGCAATTTTCTCTCAAAGTTGGCCTTGGATGATTTTATGAGTGCTCGTATTTTTACTAATAATGATCAAGGGTGTCTTCTCTTTTATGGATTTTGCTCTATCATGTAACAGCTTTCTCCTCTTATTGTAAAGTTTGTTTATGGCTGGGGTCCACCAGACTGGACGTTTGCCCTTGGTGGAAAGAGTCTTGGTTTTATTAGGGATTGCCTGATCCATGCAGTCCTGGAGGTGTTCGTAGAAGGCATTTGTAAGGGCTTCCGCAGCTTGGGTTGTGGTTTCCACTGGCTCGGGGCCTTGAAGGATACCACACCAGTCTTGAGTAGTGTGAAGTTTGCTTTAGAGAAGTTCTTCACTGTGGTCTTTTTTGTTTGGGGTGGGGGCGGGATGTGGATTTCCAGTGAGATTAGTTTATGATCTGATCTCACCAATGAGGGATATACCTTCGGTGTGGAGCATTTTGTCCCCATGTTTGTGATGATGAGATCTAGTATATTTTCTCCTCTTGTGGGAACGGTGACTAGTTGTTCCATGGCATTTGAATTTATGAACTCCAGGAACCTTTGGGCTAAAAAGTTGGGGCTTGAGTAATGTTCCCAGTCTATATTCGGGTAGTTGAAGTCACCCAATATAATGGTGTTTGGAGATACATTTATACCCTCCAGTGTCTTCAGGAAGGCTGTGTGGGGTTCCTGAGTTTGAAAGGGTGGCCTGTAGCATGCTACAAATTGTAGAGAAGTTTTGCCTATGGTTAATTGCACCTGGATGGTTTCCGATGCTTCGTGCGTTGCATGCAGCATCATCAATAAAATGGCCCTGTGAAACATCACCCTGCACAAATAGCTCATGTATGCCACATGTGTGCCTGATATGGGAATCATAGGTACTGCTTGGTTGGCTTGCTGACACATCATACATTATACCCTGTGTATTACAGATGACGTGGCAGTTGATGGGGTGATATACTGTTGTCTCTTATTATTGCAGTGTGTGCGTGCTGACAGTAATTCCCCATACCTCAAGGAAACAACTGTGTCATAAAACATTTGCATGATATTACTTCTCTACTTTGTGATACATGGAAATCACCTATGCTACTCCACATTCTGCACCTACACTACTGTATACTCGGCGCCTATGCTACCCTACACACTGCACCTATGCTACCCCATACAATGCACCTATGTTTCCCCATATGATGCACCTATGTTTCCCCATTCACTATACCTATGCTACCCTATACAGTGCACCTATGTTTCTGCGTGCACTTTATCTATGCTATGCAATATGTTGCACCTATATTACCCCATATGCTGCACCTATGTAACCCAATACACTGGTCC
Source organism: Protopterus annectens (assembly GCF_019279795.1). NCBI lineage: Eukaryota > Metazoa > Chordata > Ceratodontiformes > Protopteridae > Protopterus > Protopterus annectens. The sequence continues at coordinate 1,848,160,941 of NC_056729.1, read as the reverse complement.
TGTGTTTCCCTATACACTATACCTATGTTACCCCATATGCTGCACTTATGCTACCCCATACACTACACCTATGCTACCCCATATGCTGCACATATACTACCCCATATGCTTCAGCTATACTAACCCATGCACTGCACCTATGTTTACCGATGGACTATACATATGCAACCCCATACTCTGCACCTATGCTACTCATACACTGCACCTATGCTACCCCATACACTACATCTATGTTTCTCCTTATGTTGCACATACACTACACTATATGCTACAGCTATGTTTCTCCATATGCTGCACCTATGCTATCCCATACACTGCACCTATGTTTCCCTATACACTATCGCTATGTTACTCCATATGCTATACTGACTTTCCCCATATACTATACCTATGCAACCCCATATGCTGCACCTATACTACCCCATCCCATACATTACACCTATACTACTGAAATGCTGCCCCTATGTTTCTCCATATGGTGCATCAGTGCTACACCATACACTGCACCTATGTTTCCCTAAACACTATCCCTATGTTGCCCCATATGCTGCACCTATGCTACCCCACATGCTGTACCTATGTTTCCCCATAGACTATATCTATGCTACCCAATATGCTGCACCTATGGTACCCCATACACTACACCTATGCAACCCCATATGCTGTATCTATGTTTCCACATATGCTGCACCTGTGGTACCCCATACACTACACCTATGCAACCCCATATGCTGTACCTATGTTTCCACATATGCTGCACCTATGACATGTACACACTACACCTAAGCTACACCATACACTGCACATATACTACCACATATGCTGCACCTATGTTTCTTCATATGCTGCATATATCTATCCCATACACTACACCTGTGCTACCCCATAGGTTGCATCTATGTTTCCTCATATGTTGCAACTATGCTACCCCATACATTACACCTATTCTACCCTGTATGCTGCACCTATACTACCCCATACGCTGCAACTATGTTTCCCCATACACTATACCTATGCTACCCCAAATGCTGCACCTATGCTACCCCATACACTACACCTATGCTACCCCATACACTACACCTATGCTGCACCTATGTTTCTCCATATGGTGCACTTATACTACCCCATACACTGCACCTATGTTTTCCTAGACACTATCCCTATGTTGCCCCATATGCTGCATATATGCTACCCCATATGCTGCACCTACATTTCCCCATACAGTATACCTATGCTACCCGATATGCTGCACCAATGAATCTCTACACATAACACGTTTCCTACCCCAGGAACTGCACCTATGTACCCCATATGCTGCAGCTATGTTTCCGCATATGCTGCACCTGTGGTACCACATACACTACACCTATGCAACCCCATATGCTGTACCTATGTGTCTCCATATGCTGCACCTATGATACCCATACCCTACATGTAATCTGCCCCTTAACGCTGCACATACACTACCTCATATGCTGTACCTATGTTTCACCATATACTGCACCCATGCTACTCCATACATTACACCTATGCTACCCATAGACTACACGTATGCTACCCCATACACTACACCTAGACTACCCCATATGCTATACCTATGTTTCTCCATATACTGTACCTATGTTTCTCCATACACTACACCTACACTACCTCATATGCTGTACCTATGTTTCCCCATACACTACACCTATACTACCCCATATGCTGTATCTATGTTTCTCCATATGCTGTACCTATGTTTCCCCATACACTACACCTATACTACACTATATGCTGTACCTATGTTTCCCCATACACTACACCTACACTACCCTATATGCTGTACCTATGTTTCTCCATATGCTGTACCTATGTTTCCCCATACACTACACCTATACTACCCCAGATGCTGTAACTATGTTTCTCCATATGCTGTACCTATGTTTCCCCATACACTACACCTACACTACCCCATATGCTGAACCTATGTTTCTCCATATGCTACACCTATGTTTCCCCATACATTACACCTACACTACACCATATGCTGCACCTATGTTTCTCCATATGCTGTACCTATGTTTCCCTAAACATTACACCTACACTACCCCATATGCTGTACCTAGGTTTCGCCATCTGGTGTACCTATGTTTCCCCATACACTACACCTATACTACCCCATATGGTATACCTATGTTTCTCCATGTGCTGTACCTATGTTTCCCCATATACTACACCTACACTACCCCATATGCTGTACCTATGTTTCCCCATACCCTACACCTATACTACCCCATATGCTGTACCTATGTTTCTCCATATGCTGTACCTATGTTTTCCCATACACTACACCTACACTACCCCATATGCTGTACCTATGTTTCCCCATACACTACACCATATGCTGTACTTGTTACTCCATATGCTGTACCTATGTTTCCCCATACACTGCACCTTCACTACACCTATACTGTCCCATATGCTGTACCTATGTTTCTCCATATGCTGTACCTATGTTTCTCCATATGCTGTACCTATGTTTCCCCATACACTACACCTACACTACCCCATATGCTGTACCTATGTTTCTCCATATGCTGTACCTATGTTTCCCCATACACTACACCTACACTACCCCATATGCTGTACCTATGTTTCTCCATATGCTGTACCTATGTTTCTCCATACACTACAGCTACACTACCCCATATGCTGTACCTATGTTTCTCCATATGCTGTACCTCTGTTTCCCCATACACGACACCTACACTACCCCATATGCTGTACCTATGCTTCTCCATATGCTGTACCTATGTTTCCCCATACACTACATATAAACTACCCCATATGCTGTACCTATGTTTCTCCATATGCTGTACCTATGTTTCCCCATACACTACACCTACACTACCTCATATGCTATACCTATGTTTCTCCATATGCTGTACCTATGTTTCTCCATACACTACACCTACACTACCCATATGCTGTACCTATGTTTCCCCATACACTACACCTACACTACCCCATATCCTGTACCTATGTTTCTCCATATGCTGTACCTATGTTTCCCTATACACTACACCTACACAACTCCATATGCTGTACCTGTGTTTCTCCATATGCTGCACCTATGTTTCCCCATACACTACACCTATACTACCCCATATGCTGTACCTATGTTTCCCCATACACTACACCTACACTACCCCATATGCTTTATCTATGTTTCTCCATATGCTGTACCTATGTTTCCCCATACACTACACCTGCACTACCCCATATGCTTTACCTATGTTTCTCATTATGCTGTATCTATGTTTCCCCATACACTACACCTATACTACCCCATATGCTTTACCTATGTTTCTCATTATGCTGTACCTATGTTTCCCCATACACTACACCTATACTACCTCATATGCTGTACCTATGTTTCTCCATATGCTGTACCTATGTTTTTCCATATGCTGCACATATTCTATTTCATACACTGCATTTATTCTACCCCATATGCTGCATCTAAGTTTCCCTATATGCTGTAACTATGCTACCCCATACACTACGCCTCTGCTACCCTGTATGCTTCACCTATGTTACCCCATATGCTGCACCTATGTTTCCCCACACACAACACCTATCCTACCCCATACACTGCAGCTATGCTACCCCATATACTGCACTTGTGCTACACAGTATACTGCACCTATGCACCTCATACACTGCACCTATGCAACCCCATATGCTGTACCTATGTTTCCCATATACTACACCTATGTTACCGCATACACTGCACCTATTCTTCCCCATACACTGCACCTATACTACCCTGTATGCTGTAGATTCATAGCTAAAACTAGACTAATTGTCCTGAAGGGCCATTTTAAGCCATGTTATTCCATTAGGCATTCAAATTATCCTTACCATGATTTTTATTCTTGACCGTCCCATTTGTGAATGAATGTTTCTTGAGTCAGACCACTGAGTAATGAAAGGGAACCCTGCTGCAGGATAGGCCATTTATGCACTGCATCTGTCCATTAGTAGCATGTGGTGAAGTCCTGGGGTAAATCTTGAGTCAGACCACTGAGTAATGAAAGGGAACCCTGCTGCAGGATAGGCCATTTATGCACTGCATCTGTCCATTAGTAGCATGTGGTGAAGTCCTGGGGTAAATCTTGAGTCAGACCACTGAGTAATGAAAGGGAACCCTGCTGCAGGATAGGCCATTTATGCACTGCATCTGTCCATTAGTAGCATGTGGTGAAGTCCTGGGGTAAATCTTGAGTCAGACCACTGAGTAATGAAAGGGAACCCTGCTGCAGGATAGGCCATTTATGCACTGCATCTGTCCATTAGTAGCATGTGGTGAAGTCCTGGGGTAAATCTTGAGTCAGACCACTGAGTAATGAAAGGGAACCCTGCTGCAGGATAGGCCATTTATGCACTGCATCTGTCCATTAGTAGCATGTGGTGAAGTCCTGGGGTAAATCTTGAGTCAGACCACTGAGTAATGAAAGGGAACCCTGCTGCAGGATAGGCCATTTATGCACTGCATCTGTCCATTAGTAGCATGTGGTGAAGTCCTGGGGTAAATCTTGAGTCAGACCACTGAGTAATGAAAGGGAACCCTGCTGCAGGATAGGCCATTTATGCACTGCATCTGTCCATTAGTAGCATGTGGTGAAGTCCTGGGGTAAATCTTGAGTCAGACCACTGAGTAATGAAAGGGAACCCTGCTGCAGGATAGGCCATTTATGCACTGCATCTGTCCATTAGTAGCATGTGGTGAAGTCCTGGGGTAAATCTTGAGTCAGACCACTGAGTAATGAAAGGGAACCCTGCTGCAGGATAGGCCATTTATGCACTGCATCTGTCCATTAGTAGCATGTGGTGAAGTCCTGGGGTAAATCTTGAGTCAGACCACTGAGTAATGAAAGGGAACCCTGCTGCAGGATAGGCCATTTATGCACTGCATCTGTCCATTAGTAGCATGTGGTGAAGTCCTGGGGTAAATCTTGAGTCAGACCACTGAGTAATGAAAGGGAACCCTGCTGCAGGATAGGCCATTTATGCACTGCATCTGTCCATTAGTAGCATGTGGTGAAGTCCTGGGGTAAATCTTGAGTCAGACCACTGAGTAATGAAAGGGAACCCTGCTGCAGGATAGGCCATTTATGCACTGCATCTGTCCATTAGTAGCATGTGGTGAAGTCCTGGGGTAAATCTTGAGTCAGACCACTGAGTAATGAAAGGGAACCCTGCTGCAGGATAGGCCATTTATGCACTGCATCTGTCCATTAGTAGCATGTGGTGAAGTCCTGGGGTAAATCTTGAGTCAGACCACTGAGTAATGAAAGGGAACCCTGCTGCAGGATAGGCCATTTATGCACTGCATCTGTCCATTAGTAGCATGTGGTGAAGTCCTGGGGTAAATCTTGAGTCAGACCACTGAGTAATGAAAGGGAACCCTGCTGCAGGATAGGCCATTTATGCACTGCATCTGTCCATTAGTAGCATGTGGTGAAGTCCTGGGGTAAATCTTGAGTCAGACCACTGAGTAATGAAAGGGAACCCTGCTGCAGGATAGGCCATTTATGCACTGCATCTGTCCATTAGTAGCATGTGGTGAAGTCCTGGGGTAAATCTTGAGTCAGACCACTGAGTAATGAAAGGGAACCCTGCTGCAGGATAGGCCATTTATGCACTGCATCTGTCCATTAGTAGCATGTGGTGAAGTCCTGGGGTAAATCTTGAGTCAGACCACTGAGTAATGAAAGGGAACCCTGCTGCAGGATAGGCCATTTATGCACTGCATCTGTCCATTAGTAGCATGTGGTGAAGTCCTGGGGTAAATCTTGAGTCAGACCACTGAGTAATGAAAGGGAACCCTGCTGCAGGATAGGCCATTTATGCACTGCATCTGTCCATTAGTAGCATGTGGTGAAGTCCTGGGGTAAATCTTGAGTCAGACCACTGAGTAATGAAAGGGAACCCTGCTGCAGGATAGGCCATTTATGCACTGCATCTGTCCATTAGTAGCATGTGGTGAAGTCCTGGGGTAAATCTTGAGTCAGACCACTGAGTAATGAAAGGGAACCCTGCTGCAGGATAGGCCATTTATGCACTGCATCTGTCCATTAGTAGCATGTGGTGAAGTCCTGGGGTAAATCTTGAGTCAGACCACTGAGTAATGAAAGGGAACCCTGCTGCAGGATAGGCCATTTATGCACTGCATCTGTCCATTAGTAGCATGTGGTGAAGTCCTGGGGTAAATCTTGAGTCAGACCACTGAGTAATGAAAGGGAACCCTGCTGCAGGATAGGCCATTTATGCACTGCATCTGTCCATTAGTAGCATGTGGTGAAGTCCTGGGGTAAATCTTGAGTCAGACCACTGAGTAATGAAAGGGAACCCTGCTGCAGGATAGGCCATTTATGCACTGCATCTGTCCATTAGTAGCATGTGGTGAAGTCCTGGGGTAAATCTTGAGTCAGACCACTGAGTAATGAAAGGGAACCCTGCTGCAGGATAGGCCATTTATGCACTGCATCTGTCCATTAGTAGCATGTGGTGAAGTCCTGGGGTAAATCTTGAGTCAGACCACTGAGTAATGAAAGGGAACCCTGCTGCAGGATAGGCCATTTATGCACTGCATCTGTCCATTAGTAGCATGTGGTGAAGTCCTGGGGTAAATCTTGAGTCAGACCACTGAGTAATGAAAGGGAACCCTGCTGCAGGATAGGCCATTTATGCACTGCATCTGTCCATTAGTAGCATGTGGTGAAGTCCTGGGGTAAATCTTGAGTCAGACCACTGAGTAATGAAAGGGAACCCTGCTGCAGGATAGGCCATTTATGCACTGCATCTGTCCATTAGTAGCATGTGGTGAAGTCCTGGGGTAAATCTTGAGTCAGACCACTGAGTAATGAAAGGGAACCCTGCTGCAGGATAGGCCATTTATGCACTGCATCTGTCCATTAGTAGCATGTGGTGAAGTCCTGGGGTAAATCTTGAGTCAGACCACTGAGTAATGAAAGGGAACCCTGCTGCAGGATAGGCCATTTATGCACTGCATCTGTCCATTAGTAGCATGTGGTGAAGTCCTGGGGTAAATCTTGAGTCAGACCACTGAGTAATGAAAGGGAACCCTGCTGCAGGATAGGCCATTTATGCACTGCATCTGTCCATTAGTAGCATGTGGTGAAGTCCTGGGGTAAATCTTGAGTCAGACCACTGAGTAATGAAAGGGAACCCTGCTGCAGGATAGGCCATTTATGCACTGCATCTGTCCATTAGTAGCATGTGGTGAAGTCCTGGGGTAAATCTTGAGTCAGACCACTGAGTAATGAAAGGGAACCCTGCTGCAGGATAGGCCATTTATGCACTGCATCTGTCCATTAGTAGCATGTGGTGAAGTCCTGGGGTAAATCTTGAGTCAGACCACTGAGTAATGAAAGGGAACCCTGCTGCAGGATAGGCCATTTATGCACTGCATCTGTCCATTAGTAGCATGTGGTGAAGTCCTGGGGTAAATCTTGAGTCAGACCACTGAGTAATGAAAGGGAACCCTGCTGCAGGATAGGCCATTTATGCACTGCATCTGTCCATTAGTAGCATGTGGTGAAGTCCTGGGGTAAATCTTGAGTCAGACCACTGAGTAATGAAAGGGAACCCTGCTGCAGGATAGGCCATTTATGCACTGCATCTGTCCATTAGTAGCATGTGGTGAAGTCCTGGGGTAAATCTTGAGTCAGACCACTGAGTAATGAAAGGGAACCCTGCTGCAGGATAGGCCATTTATGCACTGCATCTGTCCATTAGTAGCATGTGGTGAAGTCCTGGGGTAAATCTTGAGTCAGACCACTGAGTAATGAAAGGGAACCCTGCTGCAGGATAGGCCATTTATGCACTGCATCTGTCCATTAGTAGCATGTGGTGAAGTCCTGGGGTAAATCTTGAGTCAGACCACTGAGTAATGAAAGGGAACCCTGCTGCAGGATAGGCCATTTATGCACTGCATCTGTCCATTAGTAGCATGTGGTGAAGTCCTGGGGTAAATCTTGAGTCAGACCACTGAGTAATGAAAGGGAACCCTGCTGCAGGATAGGCCATTTATGCACTGCATCTGTCCATTAGTAGCATGTGGTGAAGTCCTGGGGTAAATCTTGAGTCAGACCACTGAGTAATGAAAGGGAACCCTGCTGCAGGATAGGCCATTTATGCACTGCATCTGTCCATTAGTAGCATGTGGTGAAGTCCTGGGGTAAATCTTGAGTCAGACCACTGAGTAATGAAAGGGAACCCTGCTGCAGGATAGGCCATTTATGCACTGCATCTGTCCATTAGTAGCATGTGGTGAAGTCCTGGGGTAAATCTTGAGTCAGACCACTGAGTAATGAAAGGGAACCCTGCTGCAGGATAGGCCATTTATGCACTGCATCTGTCCATTAGTAGCATGTGGTGAAGTCCTGGGGTAAATCTTGAGTCAGACCACTGAGTAATGAAAGGGAACCCTGCTGCAGGATAGGCCATTTATGCACTGCATCTGTCCATTAGTAGCATGTGGTGAAGTCCTGGGGTAAATCTTGAGTCAGACCACTGAGTAATGAAAGGGAACCCTGCTGCAGGATAGGCCATTTATGCACTGCATCTGTCCATTAGTAGCATGTGGTGAAGTCCTGGGGTAAATCTTGAGTCAGACCACTGAGTAATGAAAGGGAACCCTGCTGCAGGATAGGCCATTTATGCACTGCATCTGTCCATTAGTAGCATGTGGTGAAGTCCTGGGGTAAATCTTGAGTCAGACCACTGAGTAATGAAAGGGAACCCTGCTGCAGGATAGGCCATTTATGCACTGCATCTGTCCATTAGTAGCATGTGGTGAAGTCCTGGGGTAAATCTTGAGTCAGACCACTGAGTAATGAAAGGGAACCCTGCTGCAGGATAGGCCATTTATGCACTGCATCTGTCCATTAGTAGCATGTGGTGAAGTCCTGGGGTAAATCTTGAGTCAGACCACTGAGTAATGAAAGGGAACCCTGCTGCAGGATAGGCCATTTATGCACTGCATCTGTCCATTAGTAGCATGTGGTGAAGTCCTGGGGTAAATCTTGAGTCAGACCACTGAGTAATGAAAGGGAACCCTGCTGCAGGATAGGCCATTTATGCACTGCATCTGTCCATTAGTAGCATGTGGTGAAGTCCTGGGGTAAATCTTGAGTCAGACCACTGAGTAATGAAAGGAACCCTGCTGCTGGATAGGCCATTTATGCACTGCATCTGTCCATTAGTAGCATGTGGTGAAGTCCTGGGGTAAATCTTGAGTCAGACCACTGAGTAATGAAAGGGAACCCTGCTGCTGGATAGGCCATTTATGCACTGCATCTGTCCATTAGTAGCATGTGGTGAAGTCCTGGGGTAAATTTTCTTATTCCTATCCATTGATCTAAGTTACATTTGAACAGGGAGACTTTTATGAATATGGGGAAGGCTGATCCAGAGTAGTGGTATCCACTGGGATATGTACCTGTCCTTCCTAACCATTCTGTTTATCTTGCAGAAGAAGTTGAGGTCTCTCGATCAGGTATTTTTGATACCATTTGACTTGTGGAAGTTCATTTGTACTGGGTCAGAGGATGCCTTATAGACCAAGCAAAGATGACCTCTTAATAGTCTATAAGAGTCTGAGTACAGCGAAAGGGCTTTGAGGAGGTCTATGTAGGTCATGTAATTTAGTCCCTGCATTCTTTTTGAGAAGAACCTTTGGCACTCTAGTTGTTGTATATGTTTGAAAAGGTACATGCCAGAGGGGATATAAACTGAATATTGGGACTGACATGGCCTGAGTAATGCAGGAGAATGATTCTCTCAACTATGATGCGACCCGTTTGCTTATAAGTTGAGCAATATAGAAGGACTTCCTCACAGCAGTAAACCCATGCTTCTCACATTCTAGGTAACTATGTATGATCTTGGTTCCAGTTCACAATATCGAATTACTGAAACCCTGAACTTCATATGGTCGAGACCATATGATCGAATTTTCAGTAACTCGAAGTTAGGAAGTGGAATAGAAAAAACAAACAAACACATAATTTCTGCAGGGGGGCAAGCCCCCCTGCACCCTCCCTACTTAAATATACCATCTCAGTGATCACACTATAGGAAGGAAACAGGAGATCTACTGTTCTGTGCTTCTGCATACAGCACGGAACAGGAGATTTCCCTTTTCCCCACTGTAGCACGATCACGGAGTTGGTATATTTGAGTAGGGGGTGTAGGGGGTGCAGAAATGATGTGTTTGACTTTTTTTTTATTATTTCACTTCACAATTTCAAGTTTCTGAAAACTCGATCATATAGTCTCGACCATATGAAGTTCAAGTTTTCAGTAACTCGACATTCTGAAATGAAACCATGTTCTTACATTTTTAACTAGTGAAGTGACTCTTAGGGGTACATTGTCAAATGGTTATTTGGGTTCCAAAAAGGATACAATAATGCACTTTTTGGCATTAAGTTTCAATGCATTACTCTGGCACTAGTTATTTAATCAGGACAATCCCTCATGGAGAATGTCTGAGTCTTTTAGGGATTCAGTGACTGCTTTCCTGTACTGAGAAAATGGTGGAGTATCCTTGAGGCAAATGCTGAGATACATCCACTTTGTACCTTGTTGGTCAATATAATGTCCCTGTAGCTAATATTCTCAACACATACCTTGATGTCCACATGGATGGGTAATGCATGCATTTCATGAGGTTGCATATGGGGGCTGTACCTACATGTTGGCTTGCTTCTGAATGGTGCTCCTATCATGGCAGTTTTTCCACACTTTGGCAGTCCACTGTTTCTGTGCCATGGAGGGCATAGTGCATTAGGTGGAGAAGAATGACTCAGCGGTGCCAAAGGTGACTATTAGCAGTAAGAGCAACCTTATGCATATATATGTATATCTATCTCTCTCTTTCGCTCTCTCTCCCTCTCTCTCTCTCTCTCTCTCTATATATATATATATATATATATATCTATAAAAAATTTGATTTTTCTTATTTTAATTGACTTATTTATGTGTGTGTGTAATTTTACTTTTGATTTTTTGACTGTACTTTCAATGCAGTTGTAGATTGTTTTGTCATGTTGTGTAATACCATCGTTCTTCAATAGTATTACATAAATGTAAATGCATTGTATATATGTGTACGTATATATATATATATATATATATATATATATATATATATATATACATATATGCATATATATTTATATATAGCTAGTAAAGTGATGGCTACCTCATACATGGTTTTGCAGTCTGCCTTGTGTAAATCTAGGACTTTACTGTGGTCAGCAGCTTTGGCAGTAGCATCTTGTCACATGAAATAATTGAGTTTCAGAATCTCTTTGCCATATCATTTAACTTAATGTGCATTCCTTATTACTCTCATTCTAATAATGTTCTGTATTTCCTTGTCATTGTACTATCATATAATGACAAATTATACAGGCCATGGCATTTTCCAGACTTCTGTGGTCACACTAAGTGTGTCTGTGAATTTTCCCCACTTAAACTCATGGAGCTCTTCACACAAATTGAGCTACCTTGACACAGAAAATGTTTTTGAATCCCAGGTATACATGTGCTTGTGTGTGCACACCCACAAAAAAACACGCGCACACACACACACACACACACACACACACACACACACACACACACACACACACACACACACACACACACACACACTCACATGCACACACACACACACACACACACACACACACACACACACACACACACACACACACACTCACACACAGACACACACATACTGTACATGCACACACACAGGCACACTATCAGCAAGAAGGACAGTTCAAATTAAAACAGTTATAAACAAACATAATATAATAATAAATTAAAACAGTTATAAACAAACATAATATAATAATAAGACAGTACAGAGAAACCACAATATACTGTTTCTACACGCCTTCGCAAATTTTAACTGAACCTCTCTCTAACACAACTGGCCAGTCTTCATTTTTTTGGTAAGCCTTTCACTGGTGGGCTATGTCTGACAAAATCTCCTTCACCACGCTTAGAATGAATGTGTTAGGACAAACTTATATGTTCTTCTTCACATTGCAAAGGTTTGTGTTAGACCTGGGATCCACTTTCCTCCTGACATACTGGGATTAACCACCATGCAACAACCCCTTGGTGGGCCCTTATAGCTCTGGTCCTCTGCATCATTCTGCTGTTGTATTATAAATTCAAGCATGGTCCTTATCTTCCCTGGAGCTGTCCACCAGCCAGTCTCCTGATACATCATTGGTGCACCTCTCAGTGCCATTTCCATTGGCTAAGATCCTCCCCACTGTCACTGATTAGTTGGCCACACACTGCACTAAGCTTAGATTGTATAGCTTTGTACAGATTTATAGGCTCTTACTAAGCTTATGGTCAAAGGAGACCATTAATAAGCTCAGCCACATTACCGATACTTGTGGGAGACTAACAATATTCCCCTTTAAGTAGACGTTCTCCATATATCCCTGAAGAAAATTTGTGATCACCCATCCAGTCATCCAGACTGGTTTTAAAGGTTGCTATGTAAGTACTCTGCTTGATTGATAAGGTTGGTTTATTTCAAAAATGAGGAATACATTGGGTTAGGTATCTGCCAGGCCATCTGGATTTGTTGATGTTATAGTGTGGGTGTAGGTTCCAAGAGTGGATGTTTGCTTTACCACTTGTTCCATTTGGATAAAAGAGTTCAAATAGTGCTGGGCCATTTGTAGCACAGAAGGCTATGCAGAGATCACCCCTCAGCAGACTGTATGATACAGAATTGAGGGACAAGGATTTTATTTTATCAGAATGGATAAACAAATTAGGACTTAAACTTCTATGCCTCTTAAGGAAATACTAAGCAGGACAAGTTGTACAAGGCTGAAGGGTTTTCGTAACCACCACTGAAACATGGTAGTCAGAGGAAAGTCTTTTATCAACATATATGTACAAGTCCCTGATGACTGTGTCAAATTTAAATTGGATGTTATCTGTATGGTAAGCAGAGATGATGCTATATTTACTAAAGGAAAATATACTGCATTTCTGGTGTTGAAGGTAAGCCTATGATTAATACAACAAACATTTGTTTAGTCCACCACTTGCTGGAAAATTTGAGTATCAGAATGGGATCTGATAACTGCCGCTAGTTTACAATCATCAGCAAACATAGTTAGCCATAATCCCTTGATATTGGCTTTAATGTTGCCAAAATATACGCCAAAGAGGTGGGGACCCAGGAGAGAGCCCTGTGAGATACCACTGGTGATATTTTTTATTTATTTGATGTTTGTTGACCAGGAAAGTCTGACTAGGCTCCACAGAGCCTGTTTTCAGTGGAGGCCTTGGGAGAAATGCTCCAGACGCATGCCTTTAGAATGTGGGAGGAAACCGGAGTACCTGGAGGAAACCCATGCAAATGCAAGGAGAACATGCAAACTCCACACAGAAGCCACACCAGCCAAGAATCGTACCGGAGAACCTCTTGCTGTGAGGTGACAACGTTAACCGCTGCACCACTGCTCTGCCCTGATATTTTTATGTTTAGAGCAAATATCTCCAAACATAATAGTATGGGTTCTGGCAGACACCCAGTTATCAGCCCAGAGAACTACGCATGAGTTAATGCTGAGTTGGTACGCATGAGTTAATGCTGAGTTGGGAGAGTTTGCCAGTAAGCTCAGCATGGGAGATAGTGTCAAAGACCTCGACAATGTCCAGCTAAGCAGTGTGGACTGTATGCCCTTTATTCATGGCCACAGTAAGCCTTTCAAAGGATTCATCCAGGTGTGCAAGCATGATCTACCTTTTACAGAACTAAACTGGTGTGTATCCTGGAATATAAGGTCATCATTAGCATTGTTTATTAGTTCATCTGTTACATGTCCCATATCCCTACAAATAATACTAACCATAAATAGGTTTGCATTTCTCAGAGTCAGTAGAAGGACCAAATGTATGTAAGGGCACCACAACTGCCATCCTCCACACTTCAGGGACATACCCAGTGTAGTAACACAGGCTGCAGAGTTGGTGGAAGGTTTTTTATGGCTGAGACTTTATGTTTTCTCAGCTGACATCCAGGGATATTGTCAGGATGCGTAGAAGCAGAGTTTTAATGCTGTATAGTGCCAAACTGCAGTGTGCCTTGGTGAGCATCATACAAACTTTAGTTTGATATGGCAGGAGAATGGAAGTGACTATGGGAAGAGTGGAGGAAGTGAACCCGATGGAGAATTCGTCTACAACAATATTAGCTGAGGTAAGAGTGGAGGAAGTGAACCCGATGGAGAATTCATCTACAACAATATTAGCTGAGGGAAGAGTGGAGGAAGTGAACCCGATGGAGAATTCGTCTACAACAATATTAGCTGAGGGAAGAGTGGAGGAAGTGAACCCGATGGAGAATTCGTCTACAACAATATTAGCTGAGGTAAGAGTGGAGGAAGTGAACCCGATGGAGAATTAATCTACAACAATATTAGCTGAGGTAAGAGTGGAGGAAGTGAACCCGATGGAGAATTCGTCTACAACAATATTAGCTGAGGTAAGAGTGGAGGAAGTGAACCCGATGGAGAATTCGTCTACAACAATATTAGCTGAGGTAAGAGTGGAGGAAGTGAACCCGATGGAGAATTCGTCTACAACAATATTAGCTGAGGGAAGAGTGGAGGAAGTGAACCCGATGGAGAATTTGTCTACAACAATATTAGCTGAGGGAAGAGTGGAGGAAGTGAACCCGATGGAGAATTCGTCTACAACAATATTAGCTGAGGTAAGAGTGGAGGAAGTGAACCCGATGGAGAATTCGTCTACAACAATATTAGCTGAGGGAAGAGTGGAGGAAGTGAACCCGATGGAGAATTCGTCTACAACAATATTAGCTGAGGTAAGAGTGGAGGAAGTGAACCCGATGGAGAATTCGTCTACAACAATATTAGCTGAGGGAAGAGTGGAGGAAGTGAACCCGATGGAGAATTTGTCTACAACAATATTAGCTGAGGGAAGAGTGGAGGAAGTGAACCCGATGGAGAATTCGTCTACAACAATATTAGAAATGAACTACAAGTCAGAGAAGGAGGTACAATTGGAGGTCCATGCCCATTAAGTACAGATTTTTAGGATATTCTAAGCTTTCTAATATAGCTGAAGAAAACCTTATGGTTGTCTTGGATTAGTTGCAATCCAAAGTTCATAAGTGGTTTTACATTTTCTAATGGTAAATTTGATAGATTTACTTACTAGTTTTAAATACTGTTTATAATAAAGAAGAGGAAATCTTTTAGTAATGGCCAGAGTATTTGTGTTTTTATTATATAGTTAGTTGCTGTGGGAGTTACTCTGTAGAAACTTATTTCTAAAACTCTCCATCATGCTTACTCCGGATAGCTATGACTGTCCCAAAGCATCTACCCAAGAGGGAGTAGAATTCAGAGCAGGAGGCAGCATTCACCGGTAGAAGGTTTGCTGAGGAGGTTATTCCATTAATGATTATCAGTAAGATCAGTAAATAGTAAATAAATGGTTTTGGCATTATCCCAGAATGTAGAGGAGTTATTAGGGCTATAAACTAGGTTTTCATAGAGACTATCATAGCAAGATGGTTAGATTTGATTAGGGAGTAGGAAAACAAGCAGGATGGAGTAACTGACATATGTTTCAAGGACCAAGATGAAGAAGATTAATGCCTCCGGGGTGGGTGGGGGTGGCAGGGGGACAGTTTTGTCAAGTGTATTAGTATGTACAGAGTCTATAAATCTCTGGACCTATTTGCTTTTGGTAGTAAATGTTTTTCCAGTTTATGTGAAGATAGTTGAAGTTACTCATAAGAAAGGTATTTGGTTTAATTGTAAAGGCATTTTGCATGCTCTGAAGGGGTGGGTCATAGAAGGGGATCTATAATTGGCTATAATGTAATAATTAATTTTATAGATTTATATCATGTGAAATGTGTGAGATAATGAAGTTACTAATAAACACAGATACTCCCCACACCATTGCTAGTGGACCTGAATGCATGATTTGGACTGCACCCTGGAATGCACGGAGTGCTATCACTGCAGTGAAACCAGGGTTCTGTTATTAAACACATGCTGATATCTTCTTGGTTAAGAAAGGCCACAAGTTCAGAGATCTTTTTGTTTAGGCTTCTGGCATTTCACAGTGTTACCTTGATGTTATCCATATTGGAGTTTGTTATGTTGGAATGTCTACCGCGTAAGTTCTGCCTAAAAAATTACTAAGGGATAGCAAAAGTTTTAGCCAGTATGTGAAAACTAAAGGTGAAAGATGTAGGCCCTAGAAAAGTAGATGGATCTACTATTTCATTTCAGATGATCAGATGAGCGCACACACACACACACACACACACACACACACACACACACACACACACACACACACACACACACACACACACACACACACACACCCTCGATCCCCCTAGAATGATACCAGTTTACAGGCCAATTATTCAACCTAAATTATTTTACCCTTCAAAAGTAGACCTTATTCCTGGTGTTGGACAAATGCTGCTCAATTCAAGTACCTTTCCCCTTCAATGACTCTGAGAAATCTCTTCACCAGACAGTACTCCTGGGCTGAGTCTGAAAAAGTTCCTGGAGATTAATATTCCACCCCAGAAAACAAATGCAAATAAAATAAATAAAAGAAAAGAAAATAAAGACATGGACAGAGGACTGAAAAATGTCTCTCTACATCTCCCCAGAGTGGAACACCTGAGATCATTCACCTCCACCTGGGCAGCTACATGGTCATAAGGGTATGTGTGGCAGTGCAGAGACCTAAGGGTTCTAGTAACACCCCGAATCCTTACACCAGAGACAAAGCTAACCATCACAATATCCTTTGATAACCAGGTAAGTGTTGTGGCTCTGTGTCTTACAATTAAGTCATCAATAACTAAGACATTTCTAGGGTGCATTGCAAGCTTATGGGACCTTAAGGGTACAAGATTGCAGTACAAGTGACTCCTTTTACAGCAAGTTTGGATGTAGTCTTAGTGTTTATGTTAAGTGGCTAGAGGTAAACTTGTAGGATGATCAAAAGGTGTAGGAGACATAGTTAAGGATCCCTTTTACTATTTCAACATATGTAGGTGGAATGGTTTGGTGACTGATTATAATAATGTTGTTATGGAGCTGATCATGGATAGAAGGGGTGGGATGGAAAGTTTAACCTGCATTTTAGATAAATAGGCACATATCTCACAGGTGGAACCAGTATATGTTAGAAGAAGTGGATAGTCAGTAAATGATACAACTGCTATAGTGTCTCAGAAAAATAAAAAATAAATAAATAAATAAATAAAAAATCTAATGCTGGCTAAGGGAGAGACTATAGCAAGCTGGGACTCCATGGTAACAGGTACTTTTTTTGGGCGGACACTATTAATTGCATATGTAACAGGTAATAGAATCAGCAAAGGGTATAGATATAAAAACAGTGAGAGTTGTGAGTGCACAATGTATAATCAGCCTAGTTACACTAGAAAAGGGGATGGACTTTGAATGAGATTTTGTCTGAGGATAACTGGCTGTACCTGTAGTTATCTGTGGTTTCTAAATATTCTTGAGTCTGAGTCTAGGAATGCAATGGAAAGATAAATAAATTCATTAGATTAAGGGAAGCATCACCATAAAAAGGTGATATTTGCTTACTAATAAAAACAAGAGTAAGAGAGTACTATGTGACTAATTTAAAATAAGACGTGGGGAACTCAAGAGTCACTAGAATTATGAATATAATAGGAAAAAGGGCAGGAGTCTGTTTTACAGTAGAGGCTGTTTCACAGAGTTTTCTCTTGAAAACCTTAGAATATTTTCTTTTCCCTTTAAGTACAAATAAAGGTCTCTAGCTCCTCCCTCAGTTCACAAGTAATTAACATCTAAATGCTGTGGCTCACCAAGAGACACAGGTTTCTTCTCTTTACTAGAACATTTAATACTTTAACATGCTGCATTAAAATAAACAGTGAAGTCAGACAAGAAATAATGCAGGAAACAATATAAAAAAATAATCCAAGACGTTTACCTTTCCCACTCAGCAGTCTGTTCTGTGGCAGAGGCGGATTCACTTAATTTTCTCTTGAAGTGAGTGGTGGGTCCTCACTCTTCATAGAATACATCTCAGTTTGGTCATTTTTCTTATTTCTTTATTATATAAGCATGAATTCATACCTAAAATGGGGACTATATAGCTGTGCACTATGAAAGAATCTAAGAAAGCCTGCCACATGGATGAAAGCACTTATAACAGTTTGTAATAAAAGTTTGCTGGTAGTTCTTCAGCAGTATCTTTTGTGTATTCTTTTGCTGATTTACACATGAAAATAGGTTCTGGACATGTTTTTCACTACAAAATTTAAATAAAAATAAGTGATTTATTCAGCAGTGAATTGCCTTGAAGCAAATGAAATGAAAAGCAAAGGTAGGTCTCAGCATAAGACACTACAAGCAGACCTGGATGTCATATACATTTATCAAAAGTGTAGTTGGGCAGCATCATACCTGGGGTACTACGTACTTCAGTAATGATGTCAGATTAGGTAGCAGTCCTGCTGGGACTGCATGCACCCTTCCCCATCCATGTACCTTTTCAAGATACTGATATTTGTTTGATTTTAACACTGGCCTCAGCAGTCCATCAGCATTTGTGCTGTCATTTAATGTTACTGCCTGTTTTCTTTCATTAAGTCACATGTGATGCAAGCATAATTATATGACCTGTTTTATTTTTAAAGAGGAATTAGCATTTGCTAGCACATTTGATAACTGCTTTTATTTTGTTTTTCCTTCATCAGATTAACAGAATTCCTGCCTGTCATTTTATTTTGACTGAGATTTTCCTGATTTATCTCCTACCTGCAAATATGAATACCCTTTCTGGCAACCGTACAACTCCCATGTAGGTGATCTCCACATTCCTGTGATGAGAAGTAAATAAACAGTGGATTTCAACTTTTGAAAAGTTTAGTCCTGACTAAATGAATGCACAACTGTAACTTTTAATTAATTTACAATGAAAAAAAAACATATTTTATTTGGATGAGTTATGTTAAAATCCTTAAGATTTCAGTATGTAGGATAATAGGATCACAGGATCATAGAAGGTTACTAGACTAATGGCCCCAGGGCCCTTACAAGCTTAGCCAAGTTCAACCTGTGTTCTCAAGAGTGTCTGGTTCAAGCAGACACTAAAATCAGCACCTATTGCCCCTGTCTAAGAGGGACAGGTGGAACCCCTGGGGTGAATTTCCAGATACCTATCCAATTGTCCAAATTACGCTTAAATAGGGCCAACAAGGGGCTTTTTTAACATGACTAGGAAGCTTGTTCCAAAGGTGAGGCAACCTCTGTGAAACAAATCTGTCTCTCCAGCAAGTTCTGTTGATGTCACATACCAGGTTAAGGTCCTTTGAGCAAGTGACCCGTGTGCCATTTGATTTGTGAATCTGCAGCATTTCCATTAAAGTTGGGTCAGAGATTACTCTATATGCAAGGCACAGGTGTGAGTAAAGTGACAATGATTTCAGTCTGTTGGCATAAGACAGATCTTGAAGACCCTGAATTTTCTTTGTAAGGAACCTGTAGATCAGAGTGTGTGATTTTATTTATTTATTTATTGACACTTGTTAACCAGGTTAGTCCACCTGGGCCAGAAGCCCACTCCTCAAAAGACTTGCAAACAGGTCATAAATGAATTCCCAGTACTAAAACTCACTTAAATTATTTTTTTCACAATGAAAATAAAACGAAGCACTCAGAACACTCAAAACAAATTTCTAATTTAATGAAATGTCTAAAACTGACATATTGATATAAATATTGGAAATAATCATGAAAATGTTTCAAACAATATCCAAATCACATAAAATGTATACAAAATGGAAAATGATCATATTTTATTGCTATGTATTACTTTTGCACATTAACTAAACCTATTTGAAATATCTGAAGCATACAAAGTGTTGGCAAGTGTGTGTAGTATTACAGTGCAGTTATTTCACAATGTACAGCCATTTCAAAGAATATTTCACAAAGTACAGTCTTTCAAATACATTTTTGCACATTTGAATATTATTACAAGTACCTGGTGTGTGTGCATGTTCATACATAATTACAAGGGCCAAGATTGCATTGTGTTTAAACTATAATTTGTTGGCATGGCAAAAGGATTTTGCAGACGACATCCTCTTATATTTGATAACAATATTGCAGAAAATTAGAGAGTGTTTGAGCAACAATATGATATTTTCATGCAGGATGCTTTTTCTGACAAGTCACATGTACAAAGGCATTTATTCAGCTTAATCTAGCTGGTTCAGAAGCCATTGAAAGAGAGCATTCATTTGTGTATGCACCTGCTGTGTTTGCAGGGGAGGGGGAAGACCACCATATTGTGGTACTGGCTGAAACGCGGGAAGACCTTGAGTGCTTCAAACATAAATTTAGAAAAATGTGCAACCCCAAATGAATATTACAATGGAAAGGCACTTATTTTACACAAGAGATCAAAAGCCTGGTGAAACCTTGCGGCATATATAACTGACTTGAGAAATAAGGCTAAAGTATGCAGATTTGGTGATTTAAGGGATGAGTTGATAAAAGGCATGCTTGTGTATGGTATTAATAATGATACAGTGAGAAAGAGTTTGCTTTGAGACAGTGATTTAACATTGAACAAGGCCATTGAGATTTGTCAGATATGTCAGCTTACAGAAAGGCACACAGATATAGTTACAAATGAGAAAAGCATGCACATGGCTTCTTCTAGTGTAGATAGTATGCAGCACGAGGGTAAAAGATACAGGCCAAAAGGTGTGGCAGCCACAGCCCAAGCTTCAGCAAACCCAGAGCAGTATGTAGCACGAGGTTAAAAGATACAGGCAAAAAGGTGTGGCAGCCACAGCTCAAGCTTCAGCAAAACCCAGAGCAGCTTCAGTAAGGCCTAGGGTACATGCAGCAAAGCACAGGGTGACTCAGCAAAACCTGTAGCAAGACCCATAGTCAACTGTCATAATTGTAGTGGTGACCATGAACCCAAATGAGAAAAGTGTGGTCAGCAATGCCATTCTTGCAATAATTGGAATAATTTCAAAAGGTTTTGTAAATAAAATAAGACATATTCTTTTATTAAAAGAGAGCACACAAAGAAGCAAGTTGATCAATTAGAAAGCTGTGACCGTTTTTCCACAAAGGGAATATGTTGGAGGTGTGACCAAGTACACAATGCAGATTGCCATCACATTTTTTTCAACTGTGTTAAAATTAAGCCATTTTGGAATGGTATTAAAAACTTTTTACAACCTTAATTTAATGAATCATTTAACTTATCTAAAGCTCTAGTATTATTAAATGTCTACAAAGAGCCTCATTTGAATGAGTCAAATATGTATCTAGTTTGGACAATACTTCCAATCTCAAGGAAGTGTATAACAAGAAGATGGAATACAAATACAATACCGACTTTGGAAGGCTTCTACAGCTTACTGAAGACCACAGCATTGTTGGAAATTAAAATTAAAGAACTAAGGATTCATCCTAAGCCATTTATTAACAATCCATGGAAAAAAGTCTTATCATTAATTGACACTTTACAATAACTGAACAGATACACTCTGATAACTGGATTGTTATAGCTATAAAGTAATTGTATATATTGAGCTCTGTTATACTGTCATGCTAATGTAAATAGTGTACATAGTTATTTAAGATCTTCTTCTTCTTTTGGCTGTTCCTGGTTAGTGGTCGCCACAGCAGATCACCTGTCTGCTCTTGATTGGCAGTGGAGTTTTACGGTGTTGAGTTTCCAGCCCGGCGCCCAACCTTCCACAGAAGGCACACACACGCACACACTCATACCTAGCACCAATTTAGAGTGCCCAATCCACCTACATAGTTATTTAAGATGTTATATACAAATACTATGGAATTTATTCAACTGTATTTGAAAAATAAAAAAAAATTTTGAGGGAAAAAAAAAGCTGCGACCCTACTTTATATGTTGATGGTATGTCTGTGCTTGGTGAAACAATCAATGCAGTAGATTTATGGGCAAAGAACAAAATATTTTGTACTCTTCAGATTAATGGGAGTCCCACAGAACTCAAAGTATATACTGGTTCAAAGTGCAATGTTACAGTATGTTAGCAGAAATATTTGCTAGAGTAAAAGCTGGTGAGAAACTTAATCTGGCAAAGTGAGTGAAGCTTGTTGCTTATGGTGGTGAAGATTCAAAAAAGGCTCAGTAGTACTTTCATGTTACTCTGCTGGGAACAGCTATGACTTATAGTTTTATTTAGTCAAGAGACATGTGCAGTCATTATTAAGCCTCAGAGACAGTTTGAAAATGGAACTGCTTTCATTTAACAAAGAAGTCCACCATGCAAGCTTGAATGAGAACAGCTCAAATTTCACCCAAACTATTTTTTCTGAGTATGCTGATATTTTTGAAGACAAACTAGGCAAACCCCCAGTTCTGTACTCCATGAAGTTAGACTCAGTGGTCAGTCCAGTTATCAGACCAGTACGGAAAGGTCCAGTAGCTATGCAGAACACAGTCAAAGCAGAGCTAGACAAAATGATGCAGCTAGGTATAATTTGTCCAGTAGAAGAACCAAATAAATCGGTATCCTCCATGGTAGTAGCTTATAAGAAAAGCTTAGATGATATCAGAATATGTATTGATCCAATAGATTTGAACAAAGCATTAAAAAGACCTCATCATCCTATGCACAGTCAAGAAAGTTGATGCCCTCATGCCAAACGCCACTTTTTTTTTTCTGTTTTCGATGCAAAGAGTTCATTTTGGCAAATTTTGCTTGATTGAAAATCTTCATTGCTAACCAAATTCAGTACACCGTTCAAAAGGTACAGATTTCTGAGAATGCCATTTAGAATACATTCTGCCAGTGAAGTCTTCCAGCACGTGATGGAACAAATCTTTTCTGGCTATCCATGTGCTATTATAGTAGATGATATTCTATTAGGAGGCAATGGTGAAGTTGAACATGATAGAAACCTCAAGAAAGTTCTGGAAAGAGCTTGTGAAGTGAATCTTAAGATGAGTCATCAGAAGTGTAAATTCATGCTATGAGAAGTTACTTATGTGGGTCATTTGTTTACCAGTTCAGGCTTATGACAAGATCCTTCCAAGCAAACAGCAATTCTTGAGATGCCAGCTCCAGACAATGTCCAAGCCTTACAACATTTTTTTGTTATGGTCAACTATTTAGGCAAGTTCATTCCAGACCTGAGTCAACTTTCAGCACTGCTCAGAGAGCTGACATGCAAAGATGTAACCTGGTCCTGGTCAGAACAAGACCAAAGAGTATTTGATGTCCTGAAACAGAATATTGCCAGTCCACCCACTCTATACTACTATGATATTCAAAAACCAGTTACTCTTTCCTGTGATGCTTCAAAGTTTGGTCTTGATGCAGTCATTCTTCAAGAGGATGGACCAGTAGCCTATGCACTGAGAACTGTTACCTAAACCAAGATGCAGTTTGTCCAGATTGAAAACAAACTTTTGGCAGTTGTGTTTGCATGTTTGAAGTTCCATAATTATATTTATGGCTGACCTATCCAGATAAAAACTGACCACCAGCCTTTAGTCACTATTTTGAGAAAGTCAATGCACACAGCTCCTGCTAGACTACAATGCATGATGCTCAAATTGCAGAAGTACAATTTCAATCTTGTTTACACAAAAGGCAAACTTCTTTATCTTGCTGATACCTTATCTCGATCACCCAGAAAAACCACAGAACAGCCTGAGAATGAGCAACCTGATTTTGAAGTCATGGAAGTGAAACATTTTTCTTCTACACATCTTGATGAGCTTAGAACTCACACAGCTTCAGATCCAATTCTCCAGAAGTTCAACGTCTTTATCAGTTGAAGATGGCCACCAAAACAATCTTTTTACCAGCAGATGTGCAGCAGGATTTTCCTTACAGAGATGAGATTTTTGTCAGACAATGGTATCATCATGAAAGATCCAAAAGTGATGGTTCCAAAATGCTTACAACAAGAGTACGTTCAGATCTTGCATCGTGGTCACCCAGGAACTGATTCTACCAAAAGAAGGGTAAGAAGACTAGTATTTTGACCTTCTATATCAAAAGATATTGAGAAAGTACTTTCATCTTGTTCTGTATGTAATAGTATGAAGCCACATCAACAAAATGAATCACTTCACTTAATCCAGATTCCTGAACTACCTTGGTCGACAGTAGCCACAGTTATCCTCCAGTGCAATGGTCAACATTACTTGGTGTTAGTATACTGTTGCTCAAATTGGTTCAGGATTAATCTATTTCCTAACCTAATGTCCAGTACTGTATGTATTAAGTTAAAGAAGAATTTTTCTGTCCATGGTAGTCCGCGCAGAGTCATTTCTGACAATGGTACACAGCTTACAAGTCAGCAGTTCAAAAGATTTGCTGAAAAGTGGGACTTTGTTCATGTTACGAGTAGACCTGAATAACCACAGTCAAATGGCTTAGCTGAATATGCAGTTCAAAGTACAAAACAGCTGTTAGAGAAATCTAAACGAGACAATACTGATGTTTTTCTAAACTTGGTTAATCTCGTAAAAACAAAAATATATTCTAACTGCTGATAAAAGTCAAAGACAAAGCAATAAAAATCCAATTCATAAAAAAACGGCCAGACCACCACAGCTCCCAAAACACAGTACTTTTATTAAAACCAAAATAGATAAACTTAATCTCAGAAATATTCCTCGCGATAATTTACTTGGTTCCCGTGTCCAGAGACAAACCAGAACTGCATTACCAATCAGTAATAATTTGTTGGTTCCATGTGCTAAAACAGCAAAGCAGTAAAACCTCAACTCCTTAAAAAGCATTTGTCTCAAAAGTCATACTATAAAAATCCAAGGTAACCAAGGAAGAAGTAAAAGTTCACAGTGATAAAATATACCGTAAAGGATGAAAAGGAAACCCACTGGAGCCACCGCAACTGGTTAAAACTTTAACACACAGATAAGCACTTTCAATTATTAGGTCTTCATCAGATCTAAAAAAACAGTTAAAATCAACCATATTTAAGCACATAATAAATTAGAATCAATAGCAGTACCTACATCACTTCAATAAGTGTTTTAAAGGCATACAAGCATTTAACCCAGGCAGACCTCTCAACCGTACAAAATTCCTTGGCATTTACTGGTTTTCAGGCCAAAATATTGGGGTGCTATGATTTCCCGATTGACCCCCATAATTTCCAAATTTCCTGGTCTTTTCTTTTTTTTGTTGTTGTATTGGCACTTTAAATGTTTTACTGATGCCACTTTAAATTTTTGTCTGGCTGATGTCAATATGCATCACCAGCCTATAGGGGCGTGTGTGATGACATCAGCTACTGTCCGCTGGATTCAGTCAGAAGAAATGGTGAAAATAACAGCAATGGCGCATGGCGGCAGAATTGACTCCTCCTCTAGGGTAAGAGGGAAGGAGAAACAACTGATCTGTTTTGTGGGCATTTAGTATATCTGTATGTGTGCTCAAAACCATTGTTGTTGGCTGCATGTAAGTTCTTCAATTTAAACCAAGTCCAATGCTGTGTGTAAGTTCATTTATTCCTGTGCATTTAAGTCTGGCACTGGCTCAACCATTGCTGATTCATTAAATCCAGACCGGCCGGCATTCAGAGTTCATTCTTGGCTTTAAGCATGTGTGTGTAAGCTTTATTCTATCTGCTTTGCAGAACTGTCCCTGTTATCTGTTCAACAAAGGGGTGTGTGTCTGTTCAAATTCAAACTTTTACATGCTGTAAAGTCCGATCAGCAAAGGGTAAGGGTGTGTGTGTGTGTGTGTGTGTGTGTGTGTGTGTGTGTGTGTGTGTGTGTGTGTGTGTGTGTGTGTGTGTGTTACTCAGGCTCAAACTCTGTACCATAGGTACAAGGAGCAAGAGCCTGAATTCCCTATCCACACCACCACTTGTGTTCCGTGTTTGGCTCTTTGGTCTGTTCCTTTTAAAATTTGTGGTTTTCTAGTAAATTAGTGAGAACTGAATTAACTAAATAATGATAGCCATTTAAGTGTCAGCCTTCCTATCTTTCAGGAAACACATGGTAACACAAAACATTTTATTCTAGCAAGTTTTCTAAGATTGTACAAGCAATGTTTAAAATGTGTCTCTGGTTTTGGGCCTTTGTCCCCCCCCCCAAAAAAAATGTACTTTTCCAGATTTCTTGTGCTGCATTGTTTTTCAGGAGGAGAGAAGTTTATAACTGCTCATGCCACGCCTGTTTATGTTAGTAGCACAACAGGTAGAATATTTGCTTTTGATGCAGAAGGCTGTGTGGGTTCTACACCCACAGTATGTAGATGGATTGCTGATACTGTATTGTGTTGTACTTTTAAAGGGGGGTGTGCTACAGTCCTGAGAATGTTGTCTTTGGTGGAGTAAACTATGAACCTGTTATGAGGTTCCATCCATTCCCCATTGCAATATTACTACCTCATAATTTTTTTTAATGTAACATAGGCAATTTATTACTCAAGGGCAACATTATTTGCAGATGAATCAATGAAATATAAAGTTGCTTGCTAGCAGCAACCTCTTCATTAGTTACAGATCTCTTTAATGTGGAATTATTTAGATGATATTTACTTCTGCGGAGAGTGTACATATTTACTGATACTGGTGGATTGTAGAAGTTTGAGAAGACTTTTATGAAGGAAATGTTCTGAACTGGTAGTTTTGTCATTATTGGTTCATGCATTTTATTTCATTGCCTACTGGAAAAATGTTAAAACAATACATTTAAAATGCGTTCTCTAACAAGTGTGCTGTATTATACAAGGAATATAATTTAATAAAGTCAGGAAGGTGTATAAAATAACACATGTATGTTTCTTGTTTTGTGTGCAAGGGGCCAATGATTTGAAAACAGCCCAAAGATAATCATTATCCACCACTGGCCAGATGCATTTTCTTTGGATGTGGTGTGGGTTTCAATGCTGTTTTAATGAATGTGAGTTTCAAGGGCAGAGAAGTTTTAATGCCAAGTCTATTTTCATTGTGAGACAGTATTGCTTTATTTAGCAGATGTCTATTAGTGTTTGTGCATTGGGCTGTAAAATGTAAAAATAAAATCCAAATAATCATTGTAGAAGTAAAGCAGTAGGCACACATTAGTGTTTATGGTAAATGGGGCGAAATAGCCAGGTAATGGGACATTGGAATGAATGCAGGGGGACTCTGGTGCCATATTTGGTTGTCTGTCCTTCAGTTTGCATTTGAAAGTTGGTATCCCACAATTCCATCGGAGTGGGTGGGGTTACATAATTATGTATGCAAATTTTATGTTAAACAGCGTACAGATTTGTACCTATTTTTCAAGGGCCTTGTCCAGATTTGTTATGTTTCCAGGTTGAGAGGTGTGAACCCAGGTGTATGGTTAGCTTGCAATTTAGCTATCCCTCTTAACTCAGCTAATTCAGTACTGTGCACAATGTCACCTCCCATACCCACTTGTTGAAAGTATAACACCATAAACTGAAATCTATCCTCTGTATTTATTTCAATGTGTTGATGTAGTAGTCAGTTAGTTAAGTTTAATGTTCCTGATCCATCCAGATGTGTTTGTATGTAATAAACTACCTAAACAAACACCCAAGCCTCATTGTCTTATTGAGATACATGAGACGAGCGACAGAACCCTTGTGGTCTCTCCAACTGCTGTAGGTGTTTGGAAAGGAACATACCAAAAAGAACGCTGTACTCTGTTATTGGCCTGATGAGGGAAGAGCATAGGGGGGTTACAACTTCTTTTTTTCTGAAGACAATGTCCTTATTAGATGAGCAATATAAAATGACTTTCTTACCACTGTGAAGACATGGTGATCGAAGTTAAGGTTGCTGTCAAACTGTGTGCCCAGATCTCTCACCACTGACTGTGTGTTTAGGGTATTGCTATTGATGTGGTAGTTTGCAGGAACATCACCCTTGTTGAAGGGGATGATAATACATTTTTTGCATTATGTCTCAGACCATGACTTTGACATGAGTCATTAGTCTGGGTAAGACTTTCTTGCAGGATGTTGACATCACTAGGAATTTCAATGATCACTCTCAGTTTGCAGTCATCAGCAAGCTTTGTCAGCTGCAGTCCTTTAGTTTTAACCTGTACTTCAGAAAAGTAGATTCTGAACAGTAGGGGTCTCAGACAAGGGCGCCCGCAGGCAGGTGCAAGGGGGTGCACTTGCACCCCCCTGGAATCGGCTGGCCAGGAAATTAATTTTCTTCTAATTTAAAAAAAAAATGTTTGAAGGGCGTTCTTCTTTAAGAACTCCCTTTGCGTCCAGTCGTACAAATGGAATAGGTACTTATGACCTGTTTTCATCTTCACCTGGTGTCGGAACCATAGGGTGAGTGGGAGGAAGCGCCCCCCACTTTTACAGCTGTAAAGGCCTGTAATGGAAGACACACACATGCGCGTGCCTGAAATTTAAACACAAAAATGTGCCCAATCATGGCTGTCTGCCTGCCATACTCAAATACCCACTGGAAGGCTGCTCCATTGAAAGGCAACACCCATGGGTAAGCTTAAGACTCCATCTGGTGCTCTGTTTAACATTTCAGTAGCAGGTGTGCCTCCGTTTAACTTTACAGTAGCTGGTGTCCCTCTGTTTAATGTTTCAGTAGCTAGTGTGCCTCCGTTTAACTTTACAGTAGCTGGTGTGCCTCCGTTTGACTTTACAGTAGCTGGTGTGCCTCCGTTTAACTTTACAGTAGCTGGTGTGCCTCAGTTTAACTTTACAGTAGCTGGTGTGCCTCCGTTTAATGTTTCAGTAGCTGGTGTCTGTCAACCCACATCCCTCAGGATCACATATTGTTTGGATACAGCCCTGCTTCCATACTAATCTCTCAGACTTTCTCAATGGAGTTAGAAGCAGATTCATGCAGGTCTGCTTGGAAACAATTCATGCTGATCCCTCTCCCCTGAGTGCTGTGAGTGTGAAGATTTTAAAAATGGTTCGATGTAGCCAGTTAAAAACTTGGTCTAAGCACCTTGTCGAAGCGGATTACAGAGCAGATCTGATACTTATCTACAAACCTTTATTAACAATGATCTAAAAGGAATGGTATCATGTCTTTCTAACTAACCAGCACATCTTGGACTGTGAGATGGCAGTAGCTTTGAGCACTTCAGGAAATGTTATGAAACATCCACATGGGGATAACATTGTTAGGTGAAGCTGAAAAGTATATTTTACTTATTACAGTATATGTGTGTTTGTGTGGTGTATTCAGTAGGTTCTGAGAACTGCACAGTGACAGCACTAAATTCAGGATGTATCCAAGCATCAAATGTAGTGACTAAAATGTTTGTCCAGGACTTTATTTCACTAAGCTTCTTACTGACAGCAAACATCCTGCAACCTGTCACATTCCTTTATTAATAGGAAGATTTAATAACTCCTATGCAAATACTGACTCTTGTATTTGTACTCTTCCTCCTTGACACAACAACAGAAAAAAAAAATATTACACTTTTCTTTACGTCACACACAAGTGCCCAGGGCACCATTTCATACCTTCAAAGCAAATCATCCATTAACATTTTTTCATATTAAATTACTATGCATTCTGTATAATCACACAAATCATTAATACACTGTTTTATTCCTGTAAAGTAAATAATCAATTAACTGGAAGTTTTATTCAGAAACTGAAGGTTTTATTCAAAAATGTAATTACATTTGCTCTAACAACAGAACATAGTCGAACATTTAACCTTCTTCCAGCTTTTCATTGAATCATTTAGCAAGTGGGACGTCCTCAGCTTTTGTTGCTTCACTTTAATGGGAATGTAAAAGGTTTACTTAAGAGTTTACTCTTGTCTGACATTTTTAGAGGTTAGAGGTTCAGAATTTCTGCCCACAGAACCTTGTGGTCTGTTCAACCATTACCCCTGGCAGTGTCAGAGTCCACGAGGAAGTTTGTTAATCACAGAGTATGTAGGACAGCAGTTAGCACACTATTTAAAGCACAGCAGTTAGACGTTAAGAAGCTCTGCTGTTCCTCTGAATGGTTCATCTTTCGTTACCTGTGTATTATCTGACCTGTTGTGTTTCTTTTTGCACCCCCCCCCCTTTGCTTAGGTCCTTCTCAGTTTTCACAATGGATAGAGGGTTTTTCTGTGGTTCATTTTCCACCTAAACAATAGCTGCTTTATAACCTCATGGTTTACAAATTCTGTGCAAAATCTGCATACACATACACCTTTTTCTTTCTCTGATGGGTGTGCCCGACACTCTGTTTAATCAAATTAATTAAAACATTTGTTGCTAGTAAGCTATCCAAAAGGACATACCTGGTCTCATGGATGGCATTTATTAGAATTGTATCAAACTTTTCTATGCTGCTAGATCCTGTTTGTTTCATTCTACAGTTATCTTGGGTTATTGTCTAGGCTTACAATGGCCCGTAAGGGCAGTTACCCTAGTATTCACCTATGAACCAATAAGATATGCAGGCATGTACACTGTTATCTGCCAGCTTACTATTATGTGACTGTCATGTTCTGCAGTAAACCAGACCCCTGAATTCAACACTAGACTAGCTGCTCAGAAGTGCAACTATTAATGTTTGTTAGTTTACACTGACAAGTAAACAGATTTGTTCAGATTAATTTGTCAGTGAGGGCTTATTAGTAGTTTTTTGAGAAATTTCTGTTCTACCCAACTAAAACACCCCGGTTAATATGCATCAAACTGTAGTGTGTTTGTATTTTATAAACCAATATTTTGTTAGAAAGGATTTTTGTTATTAAAAAGCCTCTCCCCAATACTGAATATAAACCATTGCTGGATGCATAGCACACTGACCTTCCATGGACAGAGACTGTGTTTATTATGTTGTTTTATAATAGAAGGCTGTCTCTTAGTGAGCAGCATATATTGGGTTTGGACAGAACAAGAGTTAAAAGGTAAGGGCTGAAGGCAAGTGTTGTGTCCAAGATGAAGGCTGTGGTTCTCAAGCTGAAATATGGGATTCAATAACTGTGTTGAGACTCAGAGATGAAGATTCTGTCTGTATCATGCATCTGCAGTTCCTGGCATGTATGTCTGTAAATGACCTTTGCCTCTCTTGCTTTCTGCCTGTTCTGCAGTGTGTGTGTGTGATTTGATAAATCTTTCTCCTCAAAAGAAAGACATACTCATTAGAGATACAAGCTTAGTCTTGGTAAAAAATGTAATAGATTTTATTTTTACTTAATTTTTTGAGGAAAGACTAGCATTTGACATCCAAGAAAATGCTAATGTGGAGGTTTTTCTTGATGGCAGAAGCATTCATGGAGCTTAAGCCATTGCTTAAAACTACAGGATGTCTTAGTTTCCATACATATGTAAGTTGTCTAAGGAAAATGGTAATGTAGAGTTTGTCCCGATAACAGAGACATTGTTTGGTGATTTGGGGTGTAAGAGCCCTGTGAGAATGTTACTGACAGCATTGACAGAGAAAGAAGGAGGTGTGTGTGTGTGTGTGTGTGTGTGTGTGTGTGTGTGTGTGTGTGTGTGTGTGTGTGTGTGTGTGTGTGTCTGTATGTGTGTCTATATGTGTGTGTGTGTGTGTGTGTGTGTGTGTGTGTGTGTGTGTGTGTGTGTGTGTGTGTGTGTGTGTCTGTATGTGTGTGTATATATGTGTGTGTGTGTGTGTGTGTCTGCATGTGTGTCTATATGTGTGTGTGTATGTGTGTGTGTGTCTGTGTATGTGTCTGTATGTGTGTGTGTATATGTGTGTGTGTGTGTGTGTGTGTGTGTGTGTGTGTGTGTATGTCTGCATGTGTGTCTATATGTGTGTGTGTGTGTGTGTGTGTGTGTGTGTGTGTGTGTGTGTGTGTGTGTAAAAGGGAGGAAGCATACCCCTCAGCTGTCCAGGTTTTTGCAGAATTTCCAGATTTTTGCCCCATATTCCTCCTAAAAAGGATTGAAGTTGCTAAATAGTTTTAGACATAATATCCTTTAGAAAAATGCATACCAACACAAATCCTGTTATTCTAGCAATTTTATAAGTTCATGAAAGCAATATATATAATCTATCCTTGTTTATTTTAGGCTTTGTCCAGATTTCTTGCACTAGGAAGTTGAGGTGTGTGTGTGTGTGTGTGTGTGTGTGTGTGTGTGTGTGTGTGTGTGTGTGTGTGTGTGTGTGTGTGTGTGTGTGTGTGTGTGTGTGTGTGCGTGTGTGTGTGTGTGAGAGAGAGAGAGAGAGAGAGAGAGAGAAATGCCCTAGTTAGATCTAGCAGGTGGAATTTATTTTCAAGTGCATTTTCAAGGAACTGTGAGCTTCAAGGGAAGCAAAGGTTACTGCTGCTCATGCTAAGTCTGCTTAAAATGTGCAATTGTATTGTTTAGCAAATGGTATCATTATTGTGATATAGAATTTTAAAGCAGTGTTAGCACAACAGGTAGCATTCTTGCATCTTGATGCAAACGGCTGTAGGTTCTATTCCTACAACATATGGTACATTTATATTTTAAGGGGGTATGGTACTGCAGTCCTTAGTATGTCCTCCTTTGGATGAATGAGACACCTAATAACTATGAACCTATTACAATATACTAGCTTACCATTTATTTTAATGTAACATAGGCAATTTATTCTTCAAGGGCAACAGACACTGGATTTGTAAATGAAACACTTAAATATAAGTTGTTTTCTAGCAACAACCTCTTCATTGGTTTCAGATCTCTTTAATGTGGAATTATTCAGATGACTTTTACTTCTGCAGACATTGTGCATATTGATTGATATTGGTGGATAGTATGACAGACATTTGAGTGGCCCTTTATGTTCAAAATGTTCTGAATTGGGCAGGTTGTCATTATTGGTTCATATGATTTGTTTCATTGCTTAAAGGAAAAATGCTCAGAACTATAAATTTAAAACACACTAACAAGTGGTGCTGTATTATACAAGGGATACAATTCAATTATTATATAGTATAATTAATACAGTCAGGAAGGTGAATCAAAGAATTTTTGCATGGTTTTAAAAATGTGTGCAAGGAGCCTATGATTTGAAAACAGTCCAAAGGTAAACTTACCCTGCCACTGGCCAGATGCATTTTCTTTGAATGTGGGTTTCAGTGCTGTTTCAGTGAATGTGGGTTTCAAAGGTAGAGCAGTTTTAATGCTAAGTTCTGTTTTCATTGTAAGACTATTGCTTTGTTTAGGTTTAGTAAATGTCTATCAGTGTTTGTGCTATAATATTTGAAATAAAAGTTGTAAAAGAAATCTAAATATCTGTAATCATTGTAGAAGTAAAGCATGAAACAGTATGCACAATGACAGATTTGAACAGTTTCTATGAAAACTAGGGAGAAATATCCAAGTAATGGGACACTGGAATGGCTGAGTGGGTGGAGGGTGGGGCTGTGTGGGTGGGGCTCTGTGGCTGTGTGGTTGGGGCTCTGGGTTTGCACCCCCCCTGCAAAAAATCCTGCGGGCTCCCTTGGTCTCAGAACTTATCCCTGTGGAACACCACTGGTTACGGGTCTGATGGAGGAGGTGGAGTCTCTACTGTGACCATATGACTTTAACCATAAGGTCAACTTGTAACTCTAGTGCTCCCATCAACTTCATCCTCCTCCATGGATTTTCTCAGCTCATCCAGTCTCCCAGTAGAATTGACAAATCCACCAAGAGCAAATCAATACTTGACTTGATTCTGGCAAACAGACCAAATCTTAATTTCTCAGTCAGGATGCCTCCCTGACAGCCTGAGTGACCACTTACCTATATTTGTAATAAGATATTGCACATACCAGGAAAAGCCCATCAATTACCAGATAATAAGAAACAAGAAAAACATTAGTCCATCTAGCTGTATTAATGCACTAAAAGGATGTAACTGGACTCCTCTTAAGAATTGTACCCTCAATGAATCTATTCAGTACTTTAACTCTACTTTCTTAGATATCTTAAACTCCTAGGCCCCTATTGAAACTATCAGAGTCAAATCCAACTATGCTCCCTAGATGAGTAAAGAGACTAGATCTTTATTGAAATCTGGAGATAAAGCCTGGGCTCACTGGCACAAAACTGGATCCCATACAGACAAATAGGCATATCTTGACCTTCGTAACAAATCAAAAAAATGTATCAAAATAGACAAAAGTGGCTACTACCACAATATACAAAGTAAATATCAAAACAACCCCAAAAAATTCTGGACAGCCATTAACAACATTCTCCTTCCTGGATAATCAGGCACTCCCTCTACAACTGTAACTGATAATTCACTCTGTAGCCACCCTTTTTAAGAAATTCTTCACTGAATACATTCTTGCACTAACAAATACTGAAAGCTATCCATCCTTCAACCAACCATCCAATTGCCATATTAAAAACAATGGCTTTAACTTCCATCCTGTCTCTACTTATACAATTAAGAAGCTTCTTAAGAAACTAAAACCCAGTACCTTAGCTGCTGATAAACTCCAATCTGAATTTTTGAAAATAGCTGATGATGCCATTGCATACCCTGTATCCATACTTATCAACTGATCTATATCTGAAATGCTAGTCCCTGAGATCTGGAAAATGTCTCATTTTATTCCACTCCACAAAGAGGGTGACTCAGCTATTGACCTACAGTAGTACTCTCACCGCTACCTAAAACACTGAAGAGGTGTCTGTACTCACAAATCATGGATTACCTCAACCACAGCCTTCTCGCAAATGCTCAACATGGTTTCAGGCCCCATCACAGCACCACAACAGCCCTTATGGCATTCATTCATATGGTAAGCAACCAGAGAAATTATGGCAACTATGTCTCTGCTATCCTGCTTGACCTCTCCAAGGCATTTGATATGGTTAACCACAACAAACTCATTAAATTGCTCTCAGAAATGAATATTGGCAAACCCTCCATTACCTGGTTTCAAAGTAATTTAACAGGTAGACAGCAAGCAATTTAGTAGAGACAAGAACTCTCTCCGCTATTACCAGTCACACTGAGTGTTCTCCAAGGCTCCATCCTTGGTCCTTTACGTTTCTCTGTCTTCACTAACAACCTCCATTCCTCTTCTTTACATGCCTCAGTCATCCAATACGCTGATGACTCTACACTTATCTGTTCCTCTCCTTCCCTCCAAGAACTACAACTACAAACACAGGCCTCTTTCCTTTCTGTAAAAGAATGGCTTACCAACTCTCAACTAATACTTAACCCTAATGAAACCAATCGTCTCATATTCCAGCCTACTAATCACTCTACTCCCTTACCCTCATGTACTATTATTTCTAACAATAGAACAACTATCTCTCCTGTCACTCACACTAATAGACTACAACATGAAGTTTGAAACTCACATTTCATTCACTATAAAGAAAGTACATAAAAATGGAGGGACTATATAGAAATAAACAATTCCTCACAAATAGTACTAGGGCTAAAATAGCACAAACACATCTTATCTCTACACTTCTATATACCTCCCCTATCCTCACCAGTCTCAAAAAATTGGATATAACTAAACTTGATGCCTGCTATAACAAAGTTGCAAAGTTCCCCACCAATATCCCACATCAAACACACCTTTGCTCAGCCTTTAAACAACTCAACTGGCTTGAACTTCCCCATCTTGTCCTTTACAGCCAGCTTATACTAAACCATAAGATTCTTTACTACATCGATAAAACTGCTGCATTACAAAACCTAATTCATTCTTACTGCAGTCCTAGGGTTCTATGCTCCAACAATAAACTGCACTCAGCCTCCTCTCCCTCTCATTGTAGTGATATCGTTTACACCAGGGGTGTGTAGTCTGCCCATGTTAAACACTGTCTCCCCTTTTGTGTAAAACCCACATATACCTCCAGCCCTTCCCAGCTACCTGACAATACCCCCCTATCTGAATTGAGTTTTAACCTATTTTAACTCTAACATACTGATTTTTCTCTCTTCTTGGCTTTTTGCACCAGCCAGTAGTTTGGCTGCTTAAATTAACCTTATTTTGACCAGGTCATTCAAGGTATTGGGTCCCCTACCTGGCAAACTTACTCGGGACTGACTGATTATTTTCTGGAGTGGCTTCAGTGGTTGGTTTGACCCCACTCCATTCCACCCTCGTTATGCTTAGGCTACACTTCGCTCCCTGCCCTGTCCCCTATTCCACCCGCCCCCACAACTCTTACATTTATTTCAGCCACACAATCACCTGACTTCAAGCAAAATGCAATCCCCTCCCTCAACCAACCAACCCCCACCCTAGCTTATTTACATATTTAATTAATTCCCACCCTCTTACCACACAGCACCTCCAAACAGCACCTTACCACCCCTACCACAAAAACTCTACTCTCCCAAGCCTAATAACACTTGAAAACGTAGCTTCAAGATGTGTTATAAAAACTCTTGCTGTCCACAAACTCAGCTTCTTAAAACACCCATATCTCTAACCTCACTCTGCCTTACTCTAACCTTACTCTCTGTCACCGCCTGCTATTATTTTGTATCAACCCAATTCAACAAACCAATATATTCCACCCTTGCCTTTCCAACTCCAAACTCCTTTAGCAACTTTGAAATATCCCCAGTCATTTACAACCAAACCATCATTGAATTTACCACAACCAAATATCTTAACACCCAGTGCAAAAAACAACCAAGTCTCAGGCTAAACTACCTTATACACTCATATGTCAAGATCATAGCCAATACTGCCACTCAGTTCCTACTAGGTGGTGACATCCACCTCAACCCTGGCCCATCTCCACCCTTAAATACCACTAACAACTCTCAACCTCCCTCCCAACATCAACCCACTGACCTACTAATATTTAATATTAACGTATGTAGCATTATAAAAACAAACATGGAAGAACTACATGCCACAATCTCACTATACAACCCTGACATTATGATCCTTACAAAGACCTGGTTTAAGCCACACATCAAAAATGACTCCATAACCCCACCTGGGTATAATATTCTTACAGCTGACAGGCTAGCCAAAAGTGGAGGCAGCATTGCCCTATTATATAAAACTGACTTAAAGATCCAGCTCCTGCAAAAAGAAACCCCAGACTTCAAAAATGCAGAAATACTACCTGCAAACCTCTTCATAAAAGAGCATAAGCATCTAAACTTACTCAGTATTTATATAACACCAAGCAATAACCCAACTATCTTAGAATCAATACTCCATTGGGCCTCCCACTCCCTACCTCATGAAACTATTCTGTTAGGTGATGTAAACATCAATTGGAGCACCATCCACTCTCCCACCCCTACTAGCCATATTAACCTGTACAACTTTACCCAACTCATACACACACCCACTAGATCCAACAAAACCACCAAAAAGGAATCCATACTAGATTGGATTCTCACCAATCACCCTCACACTGCTCATCAGTGTGGTACCCTACCCAGCTCACTAAGTGACCACAACCCCACTTACATCCCCAGGCATAAAATCAAAACCAGCAACTCACCAACCCTACTTCAAACCCGTTCCCAGAAAAACTTCCCCACTTCTCACTTCCTGGATACCTTAGAATCATGCAACTGGTCTCCCATCAAAACACTCCCTCTCAACCTAGCAGTCGAATACTTTAACTCCACATTTCTAAATATCCTTACTCACCTAGCTCCACTCAGAACAGTTAGGATCAGAAGCAACCCAACCCCATGGCTACAAAAGTCCACAAGATCCTTACTTAAGGACAGGGACAAAGCTTAAGGTCTGGCATTAGCTTAAAATGCCCAAAACTAGGCAAGCCTTCCTTGAGTTCCGTAATATGGCCGAAAAACAAATTAGGTCTGACAAACACAATCGCTATATCCTACTACAAAAAAAACATGTTACCAATCCACAAAAATTCTAGTCAGCAGTGAACAATATCCTCCAACCAGGCCATACCACTATTCCGCCCCCAACATAGATGGATCAAACACTGAAATAGCATTCAGTTTCAACAACTACTTTATCTCCTCCATACTTAAAATTATTAATGATTCAAACCCCTCCAACTCTCCCCCACCTTCTAAACCTCCAATAAATAATCCCCCATTCACACTCAAGCCAGTACCAACATCTACTATCCAAAAACTCTTATCCAAAGTCAGATCCACCACCCTCGCTGCCAATAACCTCCCTGCAGAATACCTCCAACTGGCCTCTAGGGCCATAGCCTACCCCATTTCCTTACTGATAAGCAGATCCATCACTGAACACACCATGCCATCCATATGGCAAACCTCTTATATCAGTCCCGTCCACAATGGTGGCCCCTCCACAGATCTTTCTAATTACCATCCCAGTGCTATCCTATCACCACATCTAAGATTCTAGAATGATGTATTCGCAACCAACTCCTTACCCATCTCCTCAACAATAATCTATTATCCAAAACTCATCATGGTTTACAACCTACTCATAGCACCACAACTGCCCTAATTAACTTCACTGAGGCCATTAACACTCATAGAAACCAAGGTCAACTAGTCTCCACTACATTCCTGCACTTATCTAAAGCATTCGACGCAGTCTCCCACAATAAACTCTTAACCTGTCTCTCTCAGGTCAACCTGGACAATTCCACCCTGCTCTGAATTAAAAATCCCCTAGACAACTGCTCCCAATCCGTCAAATGGTGCAACTTTGTTTCCTCCCCACTCACAGTCAAAATAGGTGTACCCCAGGGTTCAATCCTCGGCCCATTCCTTTTCAACATTTTTACAAATCAACTCCACCTAGCAACTACTAAAGCAGAAAAAAGTGCAATACTCTGATGACACTACTCTAATCTGCTCTGCACCAAACATACAGCTCCTACAAAAATACACTCAGGAATCCTTCACTGAGGTTGAAAACTGGCTAAGCATATCTCAACTGATATTAAACCCCCCCCCAAAACCCCCCAACTCATGCAATTTCTTCAAACAAAAAATAACGATCTTTTCAACGTCTCTATATCCTCAGCTAATAGTACGACAATCACCCCAGTTTCAGAAGCTAAATTATTAGTAGTTATAGTCGACCAACAACTTAGATTAAACAAACATATATCCCTAACTATCTCCAAAGTCCACAAGAAACTAGGCACCTTATACTGCAGCAAAAAGTACCTTACTTCTGAGTCCAGAATAGCCATAGCCTGAACCCATCTCCTATCTACACTACTTTATGCATCACCTGTCCTAACTAACCCAAGCAAGGCTGACCTTGATAAAATCTCTATGTGTTACAACAAAATTGCCAGAATTGCAACCATTTCCAAATCTCATTCCCACCACTGCCAATCCCTACTTATACTACACGAGCCTGAATTTCCCAATTTACTGCACTACCACCAACTCATCCTTGCTCATCAAATATTGTACTATCCTGAGAAAAGCCCTGCCCTAGCTGGATTACTAAACTTCCACAATACAGACAGCTTCACTCCACCAGCAAAGCTGCAGTTGACAAAGTTCCTTGTAAAAATAGCTCCGGAGATTCTCTCTTGCAGTTGCTAAAATCTGGAACTCCCTCCCTCCTGACATTAGACTTCAAAACAGCACTGCAACTTTCAAGAAACACCTTAAGACATACTTCCTTACAAACTGGCTATGTAACTGCACTGACCCCCCTTAACCCCTTCAGCACCTTGCATAACTGTTACTTCCTTAAGCTGCTCTAAGGACCAATACAGTGACATCAACGTTTGACTCAATGTAAACCGATTTGACTACTATGTTTACATTTTTAATGATGTTTTTCAAACGTCAGATTACTTTTTTCAATTGCTACTTTTAATGTACTACTGTCATAATTAAAGAACTGCTATCTTCTGATATCTTCTGTTTACTGCTTTTAAGTTTCTTTTGTTATTATTGTGTAAGTTCTTCTTTTTTACTGTATAGAGTTTACTATGTAATTTCTTCTGTTGTACTGTATGATGCTTTTCTCCCGGGGCCTCCATTGAAAATGGCCACTAGCTGTTCAATTGGACAAACCCAGTAAACAAATGTTAAATAAATGAATAAATAAACTAAAGCCAATAACTCTGCAGGAGCCTCCCTCTGTTGTAATAATTCTGCAGGAGCCTCCCTCCTTTCTAATTACTCTGCAGGAGCCTCACTCTGTTCTAATTATTCTACAGGAGCCTCCCTCTATTCTAATAACTCTGCAGGAGCCTCACTCTGTTCTAATTACTCTGCAGGAACCTCACTCTGTTCTAATTACTCTGCAGGAGCCTCCCTCTGTTCTAATTACTCTGCAGGAGCCTCACTCTGTTCTAATAACACTGCAGGAGCCTCACCCTGTTCTAATTACTCTGCAGGAGCCTCACCCTGTTCTAATTGCTCTGCAGGAGCCTCCCTCTGTTCTAATAACTCTGCAGGAGCCTCACTCTGTTCTAATAACTCTACAGGAGCCTCACTGTGTTCTAATTACTCTGCAGGAGCCTCCCTCTATTCTAACTACTCTGCAGGAGCCTCCCTCTATTCTAATTACTCTGCAGAAGCCTCCCTCTGTTCTAATTACTCTGCAGGAGCTTCTCTCTATTCTAATTACTCTGCAGAAGCCTCCCTCTGTGCTAATTACTCTGCAGGAGCCTCCCTCTGTTCAAATAACTCTGCAGGATCCTCCCTCTGTTCTAATAACTCTGCAGGAGCCTCACTCTGTTCTAATAACTCTGCAGGAGCCTCACTGTGTTCTAATTACTCTGCAGGAGCCTCTGCAGGAGTCTCACTCTGTTCTAATAACTCTGCAGGAGCCTCACTGTGTTCTAATTACTCTGCAGGAGCCTCCCTCTATTTTAATTACTCTGCCGGAGCCTCACTCTGTTCTAATAACTCTGCAGGAGCCTCACTGTGTTCTAATTACTCTGCAGGAGCCTCCCTCTATTCTAATTACTCTGCAGGAGCCTCCCTCTATTCTAATTACTCTGCCGGAGCCTCCCTCTGTGCTAATTACTCTGCAGGAGCCTCCCTCTGTGCTAATTACTCTGCAGGAGCCTCCCTCTGTTCTAATAACTCTGCAGGATCCTCCCTCTGTTCTAATAACTCTGCAGGAGCCTCACTGTGTTCTAATTACTCTGCAGGAGCCTCCCTCTATTTTAATTACTCTGCAGGAGCCTCACTCTGTTCTAATAACTCTGCAGGAGCCTCACTGTGTTCTAATTACTCTGCAGGAGCCTCCCTCTATTCTAATTACTCTGCAGGAGCCTCCCTCTGTTCTAATTACTCTGCAGGAGCCTCCCCCTGTGCTAATTACTCTGCAGGAGCCTCCCTCTGTGCTAATTACTCTGCAGGAGCCTCCCTCTGTTCTAATAACTCTGCAGGATCCTCCCTCTGTTCTAATAACTCTGCAGGAGCCTCACTCTGTTCTAATAACTCTGCAGGAGCCTCACTGTGTTCTAATTACTCTGCAGGAGCCTCCCTCTATTCTAATTACTCTGCAGGAGCCTCCCTCTATTCTAATTACTCTGCTGGAGCCTCCCTCTGTGCTAATTACTCTGCAGGAGCCTCCCTCTGTGCTAATTACTCTGCAGGAGCCTCCCTCTATTCTAATTACTCTGCAGGAGCCTCTCTCTGTTTTAATTACTCTGCAGGAGCCTCCCTCTGTTCTAATTACTCTGCAGGAGCCTCCCTCTGTTCTAATAACTCTGCAGGAGCCTTCATCTGTGCTAATTACTCTGCAGGAGCTTCCCTCTGTTCTAATAACTCTGCAGGAGCCTTCCTCTTTTCTAATTTTATAGCTAAAACATGGACC
The DNA here is from genome assembly GCF_019279795.1 of Protopterus annectens. NCBI lineage: Eukaryota > Metazoa > Chordata > Ceratodontiformes > Protopteridae > Protopterus > Protopterus annectens. The sequence goes on along the minus strand of NC_056729.1, from coordinate 1,848,119,109 downwards.
CCTTTACCCACAGATGTATCAGCCACAATGTCCTTAGCTCAGTTTGAGATATCTTTGAAAACACACTGACAAGCTAATTGTATCTGTAACTGTGACTCCCTGGGCTAGTCAAACTCCATCTCCCTCTTACTCACCCAGGGTAAACACCCCTCCCTTATTTTCAGGCAGTAGACTTCTTTATCTTGCAAGTCTCCTCACTCTTCCTGTCAACAGTTCCTGCTTCTTCTAAGTATAGACAATTGGTGTATGCTTTATATTATTAAAATACTGTCAAACTGAGTGTTGTTTTCATTGTACTGTTTAAGATGTTTCTTCTTTCTACCTGTATATTGTACTGTGTTTTTATCCTACTGTTAGTTGTTGTACAAGTTATAGTGTTATTCTAGGTTTTATTGATATAAAATGTATAGTGTTATTCTTCTGTACCTGTGAAATTGTACTCTATTATTCTGTGATATATGTGGAGCTTTTCTCCCTGGACCTCCGCTGAAAAAAGGGCACAGTCGGACTTTCCTGGTAAACAATTGTAAAATAAATAAATAATCAGTGAACCAATTTGCAACTCACCTGATACTATATGGGTGAGTTTATCAATGATGCCTGAGTAGGGGATAGTGTCAAAGGCCTTGGCTAACTCTAGGTAGGCCAAAAGTACAGCTTTACCTTTGTCTTGGGCTTTGGTCACTGTTTCAAAGAAGTGCTCTAAGTTTAACAGGCATTATCTCCCCTTGACAAAGCCAAACTGGGTGGGGTTGAGTGTTTAGAGATTTCCTATATCTTTGTTTATAAAATCCATGATGATTCATACCATGGCCTTGCAGATAAGGCTGGTTAGGCTAATGGGTCTATAGTTCCCAGGGTCTGTGGATGCACCCCCTTTGTGCAAAGGGATGAAGGCAGCTGTTTTCCATTCTACTGGGATGAAGCCAGTGCTTAGGCTGTGATTGAAAAGCATGCTCAATGGTGATGCTAATTCCTGTGATAACCCATGTAGAACACAGCCTAGGATGTTGTCTGGTCCCACAGAGGCTGCGTTTTTGGTCTTGGAGAGGGTATCTAAGATCTGCTTCTTGGAGATGCTAGGTAGGGGACAGGTGTTAGGGATGCTTTGGGGTATGTGGCGGGGACAGGTGAGTGAAGTTTTCACTGAGCCTGTCAGCCAGCAGGTTTGCTATATCCACAGGTTCTATATATGTACTGTAGTACCATTAACTACGAGTTCAGAGCAAATCTGGGCCTTACCTTTGAGGTTACGGATGTAACTAAAGAATGCCTTGTGGTTATCCTTAGTTAGGGAAGCTAATTTGGATTTGTAGTTACCGTTGGATGACTTCACTAGGAATTTCATTTGCTTATTTGAATTGAGAAAGGACTGTTTCCAGTTCTGAGACCATTCCTTCCTACACTTAGGCAGCAATTTATTTCTCCTACTGTGTAGCCTATTAATGACAGTTGTCCACCAGGCAGGTTTGTTTTTCCTTGAAGTTCTTGATTTAGTTCTAACAGGTATGGCAGAGTCAATACAATTGTACAGGTGCTTGTATAAAGCATTGGTTTATAACTCAGCATAGGTCTCTGTTCCATCAGTGGGGGGGGGGTGGCTATGAAGCTATTTATGCCATCATGTAAGAGACTGTAATTGGCCTTGGAGAATTTTTTTAGTATAGTTGTTGCTGGGGGGACTTGTATCATAGTTACTTCTAGTGAGAATGATTTGTGGTCAGATCTCACCAGGGATGGCCACAGACTGGGGGGTGGTGCAGCAGGCCCCCAAGTCCAGGATGTTTGCACCCCTTGTGGATGTGTCAACCAGCTGGTCTAGGACACTGGAGTTAATGAAGTCCAGGAACCTTTGGGCTGGTGAGTTAGAACACGTATAGTTTACCCAGTCAATACATAGGTAACTAAAGTGACACAAGTAGATCCAAGGAGGCTGAGTGGATGTCCTGATTCATGAAGGGGGTCTATTGCTGGCTATAACCTGAAGAGGGGTCTTACCTACAGTCAATTGCACCCAAAGTAATTCAAGGGGCTCATGCTATTTAACCAGTCTAGAGGTGCATTTATCTTTAATGAATATTGATACACCACCTCCTTTAGTTCTCACTGCTTCAGTTTGTGGTCTGAACATGTTTATTTATTTATTTATTTATTTAACATTTGTTGACCGGGAATGTCCGACTAGGTTCCACAGAGCCTGTTTTCAGCTGAGGCCCGGGGAGAAATGCTCCAGATGCATGTCTTTGGAATGTGGGAGGAAACCAGAGTACCCGGAGGAAACCCACGTGAACACAGGGAGAACATGCAAACTCCACACAGAAGGCATCCCAGCCGAGAATCGAACCGGAGAACCTCTTGCTGTGAGGCGACAATGTTAACCACTGCACCACTGTGCCGCACATGTGAAAGGAAATGTAACCTGGTAGATTTGGGGTGCTGTCTGCAGCCTTAAACCAGGTCTCAGCGATTGCACAAATGTCAGCATCTTCCAGGGTAAATACTGCTTCCAGTGAGTGCAGTTTGTGGTTTAGACTTCTAGCATTTAGCAGCATAACCTTGAGGTTGTTTTTAGAGGGTATTTTTACATCCGGAATTTTGTTCTTGTGACATTGTCTTAAAAAGGCACTATGGGGATGCTTTAGCTAGAAATTAAAATCCCAGGGGTGACAGATGAAGACCATCTCTGGCAAAGCATCGAGGTCTGTTGACCATGTCATGCCAGGCTGAAAATACCTCTTTGAATGACACCAGAAACTAAGCCGATTTTTGAAGTCAATTATTTTTTGTTTGTATTGAGGTATTATCCTAGGCAAAGGTAAAATGCTGCTTAAGGCTAGGGACATACCTGCCTGAGATAGATAATCAGAGAGCTTAGCCATGTCTCTCTTCATATAGTGCAGTGAGGTATTTCTCAACTCATTCACACCAACATGGATTATGATGGAGTCATAACAGTGCCTGTTGCTGAGAGACTTGAGTGCGTGATGTGGCAGATCCTTGAACCTGACAGACAGCTGAATGTGACCTTTTCCTTTTTCAACCTGGTGAGAGAGACACCTGTGTGTTTCACAACTGAGTTATCTTTGACTAAAATGTTTGTTTTTGTGTTATACCTTAGGGGCTTGACTGGTGAGACACAGGTGTGTGGTATATTATGCATACTATGTTCTGCAGAGGCTGTATTATGTGAATCGTGCTTGTATTTGTGTTTGGAAGGTCTCTGATGTTTAGGTAAGCTTCTTATAAGGACCTCTGCATATGTACATTTATGTATTGTCAGTTTGGTAGGTGCAGGAGGTGAGGTGTGCATGCTGACAACTTGTTTAGTATCCGATGAACTAAATGGTGAGCAAGACAGACTGGATTCTAGGTTCTTGAAATAGATGCATCTCTTACATAATGAATTTGTGTGGACTAGAAAAAGTGGGATGTCAGTGTAAATGAGGCAATTTCTACATTGCCTCAGGCTGCCAGTGTTGACCAGGCTGGCTGAAGAAACTGTATGAAATGGTCCATCCATAATGGTAGGTAAGTTGATGTGGTCAGAAAACTGGGAGAGAACAGGAAGGACTAGGTAAAGTTGAGGATAGGAGAAGTGGACAAAAAATATGAAAGGCTAGTGGGTAGGATCTGTGTTGGTACCTCAGAACCTTCGCTAAATGTATCACCTGTTAGTGAGGGATAATCATGAGAACTCCCCTACGGAGCACTAGCAGAGTATTAAGGGAAAATGTTCAGGCAAGTGTGTTTTCATCTATAACCACCAATGGTGCCCACCTATGTGTGACAGTGAATGATGTGCAAACATGGTGCTATGTAGCAAATGAGCACAAACTTATCTAAACAAATTCATCAATAAAAAACTCAAAACTGAGTCCTATTGCAGCAAAGTGCAATAATTAAAAAAAAAAGTACAAATAAGCAATGATATGGTAAAAATGCAGTTTAAAAGTGCAATATACAGTGAAAAATTCGACATAAATTTTGCGGAGATCAGCAGATGGCTTGGATTTTGCTTATGCAGCAAATGAGAGCAAACTGATTTAAATAAATTAACCAACAAAAAAACACAAAACTGAGTCCTGTACCAGCAACCTTCAATCAGGCAAGTTCTAAATGCACACTCCTGACACTAAGGTGCAGAGGAACCTTCTCCAACAAAAGATGGCCTGGTTTAGTGCTCAAGTTATACAAACAGAGCTAGATTCAGCAGTTCTAAATCTAGTCTATGCTACAGCAAACAAAGTGCCCCAATTTCAGGAAAAAGGTTAAAATAAGCACAATAAGCCTCCAACCACCAATTCCCAACTCAAAAGGGCAGAAGCTACCTTCTCCTCTCACAAAAGTGTAGACCACAAACCTTCTTAATGTAAATTAACTGGCCTGCAGTCCAAGTGCCTAAACCTGAACCAAGACACTTTTAGAATAATAGACACAATGAGCCTTCAACCAGAAATTCCCATCTTAGAAGGATGTAAGCTACCTCTCCTATCACAAGAGTGTAGACTACAAACCTTCTTAATGTAAAATAATTGGCCTGAAGCTCAAGTGCTTAAACCAAAACCAAGAGCCTTAGAACAACAGTTACAATGTAATCAAGCTACTAACAAGCAGTAGTAAATGGAGCAGAATAAATGCAAGTGAATCATTTTAAGAACAAGCAGCAAAAACAAAATAAAGTAATAAACTAGGAAGAAACACAAATACAGTAGGAGCAGCTGCATAACGTGTAATTTTTTTAGGTTAAGTGAGAAGTGAGGAAACAGAAGATAATTCAAGGTTAAGAAACTAAGTGGGCGGGCCTTCCTAAATTATCTCTCTGCACTACATTAGAATGAACTGATGAGATGGGACTGGGAGGAGTGTCCACAATCAGATTTATAGTAGGGGAGGGCAACTGAAAACCCACCAAGTTTAAGAACACAACATCAATTGGGCAGGTGGAAGGGACAAATAAAATGCAACCAGACATCAGCAATATTCAGGCAGAGTACAGCAAGCAGACCAAACAAACACTTCAGCTAAATAGATATATTTCTAACTAAAAGAAAAAAGTTGTTTCTCAGCTCCTCCCACTAATTAACTGATATCATTCACAGTTTGCAAAGGAATTCTGACCCTAGCCAAGATGTCTTAAAACTCCAACAGAACAGAAAACGTAAAACAAAACAAATATAATGCAAGAACAAGATACAGAATAGAACCTACAAACCTTAAATGAAAAGCTTCAATTCAAAATAAAATGCAGCCAGAGATCAGTAATATTCAGACAGAGTACAGCAAGCAGGCCAGACATGTTTGTCTGCAGTCCAAATAATTATTTATTTTATTAACAAAGCATCACATATCTTTTGTCTGTGCCCCTAATTCTTGAGTTACTCACCATCTCTCTCTCTTTCTCCTTGGTTTTGTACCTGAAATGTACAGTATGAATAAAATTCATATTTACTACCTTTTCCTGAAACATAATACTTAACCAGACAAAAGCCAGGGATCCACATTTGTGTTCAGCTCCTTTTTTTTTTTTTTGAGCTACCTATCTTTTATGTGATGTCTACATTCACTGCAAAGTACTGGTGCCCACAGGCCTTGCACAGATCTCCTTCAACTGATGTGCAGGGCAATCAGTTATTGTTAGAGATATTTTTTTTTAACTGAATGACTAGCTAATGCTCTGATGTGTAGCTGAACACTCATCTAAGCAATCATTATTGTTTGTTTGCGTATTTCATTATTTATGCATATATTTGTTTGGTTTGTTATTTAATTATGTGTTATGTTAAATTTTTGTCCAATTTTTGGTGGTGGTCTGGTTGGAAAAGCTCCAAATATAGCATATGTTACTTCACATAATGCCAACATACCAGATTCACAGGATCAAAGTATAGACAGAGATAAGGTACAAGATTCATAAGGACAGAATACAAAATACAAAATGCTAGTAAAGTGATTGACATGGTTGAAAAGAACTGCTACCTGTCATAGTTAGTAAACTTAAAATAAGAGAAAGTAATGTTAAATTACAAAGTATTCACAAACAATAATTTTCTTTATTTGCACAGTATGAAATTTTATGAGAATTATATATTTAAGTTGGTCAGGATGGATTAGGCAATTATCCATAATACTTGTATTGCACTGTAGTTGTCTTTTGAAGGTTTTGGAATTTGTGTTTGATGCAATGTTGGGGGAATCTTGTTCCAAGCGTGACAATCAGAGTTATAGAAAATGCATCTCTGTAAAAGATGAAACTTTTTTAGACTACTATTTCATTATTTTGGAAAATGTGTAAGTTTTGATTTGGATAGTTATGCTGCAGTATATTGAGGCAGCATACATTTTTTTTGGGGGGGGGTTCTCCCTCCTGCATCATCTTATGGCTCCCTACCCAGTGAACACATCCAATAATGGGCCTACCAACCATCTCAGAACCCTAGACTGTCTCCAATAAGGCTGAGCCAATGTCGATCTTAAAGATATCCTGGGAGTCTGACCATTAACATCTACCAGGAGGTGTTTCTTATTTTATGATCTACCCATGGGTAGAATGGGAGAAATGGGTAGGTCATAAATAAGAAGCACCTCCTGGTAGATGTTATAAAAGCAATGAGGAGTATACAGTGCTGGGTTTAGAGGGAGAAACAGTAATGATTTTAGTCATATATTTGTTGAAGTATGTTTACTAGGATTTGGGAGATAAACATGTGTAGATTATGCCGAGGGAATAGTCCAGAGTGGATTGAGGATTGTAGTAATTAAGTCGCAGCTTGTAATGTAGGATATTGGTGATGTCTTTAAAGTATTCCTTGAATAATATTGGATTTTTTTAGTGTGATTCTTATCTGTAGTTGAAGGCAGAAGGTGTAATTAATAATATTAAGTAAGAGTGTTCTAGTGATATTTACAAAGTTCTAAATCCATCTTGGAGCATTAGGCTGCAAACACTTTAGCAAATCCATCTTTTTAAGCTTTTTATTAGTTTTCATTTTACAAGTAGACTGTCTTGTGACCAGATGAGAAGCCCATCATGGAGACAAACACTTTTTTAAGTTACATTATTAACTTCATAGAATCAGTTTCTAGCAGCCACCAAGCCTTTTCATATATACAAAAAGAGGTGGCTTTGTTATTGGTATGGATCTGCTCCCGAATATCATTAATAGGGTTCCAGTAAAAAGGGCCCACATGACCTGGTGCACATGCCAAGAGTGTTCCAGTAAAAAGGGCCCACATGACCTGGTGCACATTCCAACAGTGTTCCAGTAAAAAGTACCCACATGACCTGGTGCACATTCCAACAGTGTTCCAGTAAAAAGGTCCCACATGACCTGGTGCACATTCCAACAGTGTTCCAGTAAAAAGGGCCCACATGACCTGGTGCACATGCCAAGAGTGTTCCAGTAAAAAGGGCCCACATGACCTGGTGCACATTCCAACAGTGTTCCAGTAAAAAGGACCCACATGACCTGGTAAACATTCCAACAGTGTTCCAGTAAAAAGGACCCACATGACCTGGTGCACATTCCAACAGTGTTCCAGTAAAAAGGACCCACATGACCTGGTGCACATTCCAACAGTGTTCCAGTAAAAAGGACCCACATGACCTGGTTCACATTCCAACAGTGTTCCAGTAAAAAGGACCCACATGACTTGGTGCACATTCCAACAGTGTTCCAGTAAAAATAACCCACATGACCTGGTGCACATTCCAACAGTGTTCCAGTAAAAAGGACCCACATGACCTGGTGCACATTCCAACAGTGTTCCAGTAAAAAGGACCCACATGACCTGGTGCACATTCCAACAGTGTTCCAGTAAAAAGGACCCACATGACCTGGTGCACATTCCAACAGTGTTCCAGTAAAAAGGACCCACATGACCTGGTGCACATTTCAACAGTGTTCCAGTAAAAAGGACCCACATGACCTGGTTCACATTCCAACAGTGTTCCAGTAAAAAGGACCCACATGACCTGGTGCACATTCCAACAGTGTTCCAGTAAAAAGGACCCACATGACCTGGTGCACATTCCAACAGTGTTCCAGTAAAAAGGACCCACATGACCTGGTGCACATTCCAACAGTGTTCCAGTAAAAAGGACCCACATGACCTGGTGCACATTCCAACAGTGTTCCAGTAAAAAGGACCCACATGACCTGGTGCACATTCCAACAGTGTTCCAGTAAAAAGGACCCACATGACCTGGTGCACATTCCAACAGTGTTCCAGTAAAAAGGACCCACATGACCTGGTGCACATGCCAACAGGGTTCCAGTAAAAAGGGCCCACATGACCTGGTGCACATGCCAAGAGTGTTCCAGTAAAAAGGACCCACATGACCTGGTGCACATTCCAACAGTGTTCCAGTAAAAAGGGCCCACATGACCTGGTGCACATGACAAGAGTGTTCCAGTAAAAAGGACCCACATGACCTGGTGCACATCCCAACAGTGTTCCAGTAAAAAGGACCCACATGACCTGGTGCACATGCCAACAGGGTTCCAGTAAAAATGGCCCACATGACCTGGTGCACATGCCAACAGGGTTCCAGTAAAAAGGACCCACATGACCTGGTGCACATGCCAACAGGGTTCCAGTAAAAATGGCCCACATGACCTGGTGCACACGCCAACAGGGTTCCAGTAAAAATGGCCCACATGACCTGGTGCACATGCCAACAGGGTGCCAGTAAAAAGAACCCACATGACCTGGTGCACATGTGAAGTGCTGCCCTGTAGTCCTAATCTGAAACTCTGAAGAGCTAGGCAGCAGAATGCTAGAAGTGAATCTACATAAAATACCCCTGAACAACCTAGTACCAATTTCTTACAGTTTGGGTCTACCCACCTCCCATCAGTCTAAGAGTTGTCATATAATGTTTAGAATCAGAACAAGCACCCTGAATCTCCCTCTGTCTATCTGACTCTGTCTTCTCAAACAAAAGAACTGCATCCATGCAAACTTCTCTCTCCATTAAATGGGATTAACATCAGCACATTCCTGAAGCATTTAACATCATGTATGTCTCATCTGTGCTACTGAAACTGGCATTACTTTTCATTCCCTTTAGCTGTCTATAGGACTGTATGAATATGTAAGGGGTTTACTCTCCCACACAAACTATGAAGCAAGCATTATATCTATATAATGGGGCTCGGGTTGGCATAATGGTTAAAGTGTTTACTACAAAGACACAAGGTACAAGGTTTGATTATCACCTTTGACATAAATTGGCTAAGCTTAAAATGTCCCACAAGGGTAGCTAGCCTAGTTGGGAGGGTGGCCTAATGGATAAGGTGTTTGCTTTACAAACACAAGGTACCCGTCACTGGTGAGATCAGACCATAAACTAATCACCCTGGATGTCCACAC